>NC_084508.1:6024166-6362500 GCF_024500385.1 Phyllopteryx taeniolatus
GGCGGCGACATTCCGTACGAGGTGACCACGCTGACGCAAAGCGGCGGAAGATCGGCCGGCACCAGAAGGGAAAACTGGCTCAGGGACGCAGCGCACATCACTTCCCATGCTGTCGGCCCCCGGCCCAGGACCAACTTGTAGCCCTCCACCTGGCCGCTGTACGACTCTGGATGAGGAGCCTGTAGATTGTGACGCAACTATTTAGCTCATTTGCATAATACCGGCCCAACACAGAGTCGCTCAGGTCAACTATGCTGGGTGGAGATCCGGCATTTTCAAGCAACGACAGAAGCACAATTGCGTTAAAGCCAAACGGTAAACAGAGCTGCAGTGTTCACAGAGATTAGGATTAGCAAACAGTCAGTATTAGCACTGATTAGCATTAGCTACCAGTGTTACCTTCTGATACATAGTCAAATGTTTGACTGAGTTGTCAACGTGGGTCTGGGGAGGTAATTTGGTTTTTGGGATGTGTCTGCTGCATGCGCCACATGCATGGATGCGCTACACTGATTGACAAAGTGTAATTTAGTGACGTGGTGATGAAGTGCTGCCTCCACGAGTGAAAATACAATCTAATCTGAAGGGCTAATAACTGCCCCCACACCGTGTTATCCTTGCCATGACTTGGGAAGCTAGCCTGAGGGAAGAACCGCCATTTTCAAGTGAAGACACTAAAGCCCTATCACGCCAAAGCCAAAAGGTAAGCAGAGCTGCAGTGTTAGCACAAATGTGTTGAAAATTAGAACATACTACATGGTTTTTGAAAGCCCTGCTCTGCGTTTGCATGAAACAGGACTGCCCCGCCAAAGTGATTTGCACCATAGTGTGACAAGTGGATTTCAAATGTACTATAACTCCTTAGCCTTTGTTTTATTTTGACTCAAGAATGTCAGACAGCTTTAATTGAAACACGCACGTAATAGTTTTACTTGGGGGGGGAAAAAAATGACATTCTACATTGTCTTCTTTAACGTGTAAACCCTCTTTAGCAGAAAACCATGTTACCTTCCACAAAACAGTGACATTCTGCAGTGAGCTGGTCTTGTGATTGCTCAATATCCGCCACACATGCAGTGGCTGAGACGGTCCTAAAGATAGACGCACAGTAAACACATTAGTTACATAAAAACAATAGTTTTATACTCCACAGTGTCCACTTTGCCACAGTGGCCCATTTTGTCGCTGCCTGAAAAAAATGTGGTTCGGTGCATTTAAAATTACTTCCGTTTTATCCCTATTTAATTTCATGAATATTGTGGTGAATGAGGAGTTATTTTTCCATTAGCAGGAGGTCAGGTGAGATGTCGGGAGAGCTTCAAAGCAATGAAAGCGTATATGAAATGAGGCCAAAGGGGAGGACGTAGATGATGAAGAGCAGGGGCCCCAGGATGGAGCCCTGGGGCATGCAGCTGTAGTGACTGAGAAGGGGTCAGATGAGAGGGACTTAAACTGGATGAACTTTTTTTTAGGCATGAATGGAACCAGTCTAGGGCATTGTGGGCAATAAACTGTATGCACATGCAATTTTGTTATATTTAAGTTATGTCTAAGATGTTTCCTGTATTTTTATTTTGTACTTCAGTGTAGTACTATATTCTACTAAAAGAAAACAAAGAACAATAAAACATGAAAACGCCTTGCAAAAAAAAAAAAAAAAAAAAAATCGAACAATTGGTTAGTTTACCTTTTCCAGGACTTCTCCTCATCATCGCTGGACTCCATTTGCTGCATTTTCTGACTCCCGTCGTCGTACACATCCTGATCTGGAGGTGGTAGTCTACCAGGGGCTCCAGGCCGTCCACTCGTACCTCATCTCGGCCGAGCCGTGTCGCCTCTCTTGCGTCCTGAGCGACAAGAGGTTGGAGGAGGTGGTCACCGCAGGAAGCACACCCTGCCTCGCGGAGGTAACCAGGCTTTTTTTTTTTTTCTTCCCTCACCCAGGAGGAAGAGTTGTCTGGCTGGAGTCTGACGGTAGCGGTGAGTTGTGACGAGTCGTCGGGGGTCTCCCACCGCAACACGGCCGCTAGCGTGGAAGACTTCCCGAAGTAGACGTGAGTGATGCGAGGGGTTTCGGGTATGACTGCAAGGGTGGGGAGACCCCTTTTTTAATGCTCACCTTGGCTTTTTAATTATTCATTAAGACTGCTCTTCAATTACAGTTCGTCCTATTAGTCCTTTTTTTATTACTGCTTATTCTTTTAGCAAAAAATGATTTTGTCAATACTATTCTGTACTTCAGTCACAAGTGTGGATCTGCCTTGCTTGGCAAAATTCTGTTTTGAGCTATAATCTTAGCCTAATAGCATAGTTGAATGTTTTCTGAAACAAAACAAAAACCAATTCAACAAATAGCAATTCACTTTGCCGATGATTACCATGATCTCTGGATGATTGAGAATCTATACAGACATGAAGAAAAAAGAACATTTTTCACAAGAACATTGGTATTTTTATTTAGTCATACTGTAATACTATGTAAAAAAAAAATGACATGGGCAATTATGCTATTAGACTAACGATATAAAGAAAGCATTTTTTGTCATAGTTTTTCATGTAATATTTAATTTGATTTGTATTTGTTTATTGCATTAATGTGGTCTTTTGGGTTTTTGCTCATTTTAGTTTGATTTACAATTTTATTACTTTTATAATTTCAGTAATATACATATTTATTTCTATTAAAGTACTTGTATTATTTTGTGTAGATGCAGAATTTTTAATGCAGTGCTATTTGTATTGCTATTGTTTTATTTTGCATATCTTTTATCAATATGACTTGTATTACATCTTATTTTTATTCCTATTGTATTACTTGTTGTAAAGGCAGAATTCTTAATTTAGCTTTATTTGTATTGTTTCTTTGATTACTTGTATTATTTTATTTGATTTCCATGTGTATTATTGTATTATTTGATATACTTTTCTTGGAAGTTTTAATGTAGCTCTATTTCGATTTGTTTTAATTACACATTTCTTTTACAGTGCTTAATTCACTTTTACTACTTAGATTTGATATTTTTGCTCCAACTCCTGGCTTTCTTCATGCTTTTTTTTTTTTTACATTTTGTGTCATTTTGTCTTAATTTTCTGACTTTTGTTATTTGTATTACCTCACAAATGTAGGAATAGCAAATATAATAATGAACACTTGTATAATTGCATTTATAATTGTTACTTTATTCCCTAATTCTTTCTTGGCTTCCATTTGTATTAGCTTTTTTAAATTTAGTTCTGACTGTAGTTCTGACTTGTTTTTTTTTTTTTTTGCAAAGGCTGAATTCAAAAAATAAAGCAGCGCATTTCTTGCTTGCTAAGAGAAGCTCACGTATGTCTTTGTGCTCCAGCGAAAACGGATCCGACTGCGAGCGTCCAAATCGGTTGTGAGCGCTGACCGCCAGCTGGTACCGCTCGTTCACGTCCAGCACGGCTCTAGGTAAGACCAGCTTGTCCGCCTCCGAGGTCCAGTACCAAGTGCTGTTCCCACTGAAGTTGACACACACACACACGCGTTTAAAAGTTAGCTTTCACGAGTCAACCCAATCTGTCGTTGAATGATTGACAGCTGACCTGCTGAGTGACACGTTGTAGGAAGTGGGCACGTGGGTGTCGCGCCCAAGCCGCCACCAGCACTCCACCAAGTGGGAGCGCAAGGTGGTCGCGCAGGTGATGTTCTCCGGCTTATCCGGGGGACCTTTGGAGATGGAAAACGCTTGTCGTGAGCCATCATGCGGATTTATTATTATATTGTCAGTCTACACGTGTTGCTCCACCGTTTGCGTTTACATATCTGTTGCTTCAAGGGTTATAACACCATGACTATATATTATGATTGTTAATATTTTCTTGTTTTTAATACTTTTATTAATTGTTCTTTCTCCCATACTATCTGTTCCTATGTCAAAAAGGCCCTTTTCCTGCCCTGTGGTTAACGCCATACTTTTGTACCCTTCTGCACTCGTCTTTAGCCATTGACACTTGTAGCAACACGCTACAGAGTATGTTACTATCTGCTGCTCGGTAAAAAAAAAAAAACCTAACAGTTCCTGCTCTGTGGTTATCGTGACACTTTTTCCTCTTGGCCGTCACTGGTATCCTTGCGCATTTGCCATTAGGACCTACGCGTTTAGCAATTCACGCTACATACGGCCCCCCCGCAGGTCCAGCCCTCCGACGATGTAAGTCAGTCCGTCCTTGCGCAGCTTGCAGAGCAGATTGGAACTGGGCCGCTGGACGTTGGTCAGCCTGAACACGGCCGGGCTGCACTCGTCCCTCTTCCACAGAGCCACGGGCTCATTGTCCAACACCAAAGATACCCGGGAACTGCAAGTCAAATACAAAATGGCGGCATCGTTTTTAATTGTACTCCTTCTTTCTTTTTCACTTTTAGTATTATTTTTTTTATAAATTCATTTTGTATTACTTTTATTATTGTTACCCAAGAACCATTTTTATTTGTTCTATTTATTATTATTATTGTATTTCTGTTTCAGAATTTGACTTTTGATATTTTTATTTCATCACATTTATTTCTTTTATTATTTGTATGACTTTTATTTTTTATTCATCCTCATTTGTCTCATACTTTTATTCTACGCCGCGTTAGAATTTGTATCATCAACTTTAAATGCAACACTAACTGTTCTTGTTGTTTTGCTCTTTGTTGTTGTTTTACAATTTGTTCAAATACTTACACTTTGTATTGATTTATTTATTTTTGCTTATTTACTGTTTATTACTTTCAGTATTTATAGTAGGATATTACTTAAATGCTATTTTTATTACATCTTATATTTTTCAGATTGTTTTTTCACTGCAGCTCCATTGGTACTATAATTGTTTTCATTACTTTTCTTTTATTGCAACTACTATTACTGATTGACTTTTTTTTTTAAAGTTTTTGCTTTGTATTGTTATTACATTTATTACTTATTGTATTTATTGATTTTACTGTGGATGAAATGATCTCGCATACATAACTTCCTGTAAGGACATTTGCTTTGAAAGAAGAACAACTTGGAAGTCAACTGGCATTTAATGACTCTATTGTTAAATGACAGTCAAATCAATAAAAGAAAAAGAGTATTTTGGACTTTTCAGTTTTTTTGTGTGAGAGCTGACGTGCAGGTGTGCCTAATGTTTTGTCTCACGGTTCTTACCCCCGTTCACAGGCCGTGATGTGGCAGTACACCACGAGATCTGAGCCCAGCAAAAAGGGCGAGGGCGGTTCCATGCTCAGGTGGCCCCGGCTGGTGTCAAACACCTGGCAGCTGCCGAAGAGCACGCCGCTTACTGCAGAAAAGGAGAAAAGGGCAGACGGCGATGCCTTTTTACACCGTACGAGTGAGGAAACGGCAAAGAAAGACTTACTGTTGAGGAGAAGAGTGATGAAGCAAGCCCAAAGGGTCATCGCAGCTCAGCACTAAAGTGTCACAAACCAGTGGAACATGTTCAACTTCCTGCCGTGAAGCGATTGCTTTTTACATTTTTTTTTTTTTTAAGCCTCCATCTGATAAGAAGCAAACAGCAGCAGATAAATGTGTTAACATGGCGCTCAGTGCTTTTGCTTGTGTTACAAGTGGGAGACTGACTCATAAGCAAGAAACGAGGCCAGCGACCCACTTTGGTGGTATGGCGGGTTTAGTCACAAGAGTCTTCAAGTCTACTGGTGCCCTACTTCCCTCACCGCAAGATAACATTTGCATGCAACTGTTTCCAATTTGAACACGCAACCCGACAGAATGCAGCGCGTGCGAGCCGTCGTTCGGACGATTCTTCGCTTTGACTTGTGAGCGCAAGCTTGAGATACGGAGAACTTGTTTTATCTCGCATCACGATAAGCAGTAGTGAACAAGCAACAGATATTTCAACACAAAAGATGCTTAAATGGTTTTATATATATATATATATATAAAACCACAGAACACTTTTCCACTTCGACTGAGTCATTGAGAGTTCCATTTTGAATCTCCACTTTATCTTTGGCCTTAACCTCATACCACAGAACATTGACTTAGGTTGCCCCAACAGGAACCTGCCAGCCAAATGAATTCATTCATACGGTTCAGAATAAATAGCGAAGTTGTAGTCGCTTATGGATGCTTTGCTCCAGGAGATTCTTTCCCATGCCAAAGTTGCGCAAAGTAAACAAAGGTGAAACGTCGATGCCTCTTCCACGATTCACCGTTGCTAGAGAACAGACCCGCTGCAACAAGCGTTTCGAATACATGTGAGTTCAGCAAGCGGGAACATCTTAGGCGACTTAACTAGATGGTTGTAGAACGGCTGTGCGGGGGAACTGAAGGTCCCCCGCATTAAGCATATTCACTTCTTGGCTCCTGTCATCATTTCTTTTCTGATTTATTTATAGTATTTGATGAAATTTGTGTCTTTACCAGAATTAATCTGATTGGCGATCATAAGAAAATGGCCAGAGGACCATTAGATGTTAGATGTTTTTACGTACAGTGTTTGTTGACCCGAGTAGAGAATTTCCAGATCAGTAGAACAGCGTCGAGGATGACTGAATCACACGATTGAGTCATAGCGGCGAAAACATTTCTCTCGTGGGGCGCAGTTTTTGTTCAAATCAAAGGTCCATTCTGCACAGTGTTGTCGTCTGACTCCTGTGGTCAAGAGTTCCAAAAGCTGACAAGGATTAGTCTTCGACATTTGGGCGATGCGGTGGCAAGTCAAATGCCGAGGGTCGGACTCTTGACTCAGATCTTTGCAAACTACATGCCGCCAGTGACAACAAGCAAGTTTCAGTACTAAATTAACTTTATTAAACATAATAGTGTTAATCTTGGCCTGGATGCTTTTAATTTGTGGTCAGAGGCCATTTGTTCTGCTATTTAATGGTTTATCCACAGCTCTTCTGGGCTTTCACTTTTTTGTGTATGGATTGGTTACGACTGCGTATATACATGAATAATTGTACAGTATATTGTGTCTGTTACCAAGGGGAATAACTTTGCTTGCTTGATTGTTGTTTTTTCTTTTTCTTTTTCTTTTTTTTATTTACTTACTTGCGTTTGGTGGGAACACTTCAGCATACGAAACAGCGTCAAGGTTCTTGCCATGTGTCACAAGGGCCTCCTTTACCATCTTGGATCCGCTCACAAATACGCACTTTCGTCCGTACATGTAAACACTAAACACATTGCCGTAGGTCTCTGCCAGCTGGAAACAATAGAGTAGAGGAATAAATTAATAAGAGGGCATTATATGGGATTTTTTATTTTTTTTTTTTAATCCTGCATTGCACATGAAAAGGTTGTACAAAGTAAAAGTTGATAATCTCTCAACTGTACTAACAGGTGGATTATAGTATAGTATTACAGGGGGTCCTGTTTTCGACTGTTTTCTAGTCACTAGTTGACTTCATAAACAAACACAGTGCTGCTCAGCCTCTACTACTACATTACTGCAATTATGATATAGTGTTTTGAAATGTACTTCCTCCATAAAGAAAAAGTGTACTGCACGCCCTACGGTGGTGCCCTGAGATTTATTTGTTTATTGCGATCCAAGACATGGATCGGCCAATTTTTTGCTTTGTCTTGCTGGTCCAAACTTTAGATACGAGTGCTGTATTGCTGCGGCAGGTGGCTCCACTCACGTCACAACAAGCAGCAGTTTGGCTAACAAAATGAACAAATCTTGTTACTGTGTGTTTGTACAAAGTACCGTACTGTTGAGTTTTCTTATTGAAAGGGGGAAAAAAAAAAAAAAAAGTGTGTAACGTAACCGCGCTCGAGAGACAAAGAGAGGCAGTCTGCTGCAAGAAACACGAGAGTGGCAGCTGCGGGGGTGGGGGACGGGGGGAGAAAATGTGTGTGAGAGAGAGCAAGCACATTTCAACACAAAGCATGCAAATGTGTGTGTGGGTGTGTACATGACTGTATTTTACAATATAGAGCAAATTTTCTTTATTAAAAAGGTAAAATAAAAATTAATATATATATATATATATATATATTGGAGGGCCCAGTGAGCGATGTGCGCAAGTGTCCGAATACAGGCAGTATAAAGTCTGACGCATATAGCCACACCCAGGTAGGCAATCATAAAAACACAGCCAGAGGACTACCCAAACATTGTCACCAACTTTCACCTAATAAGCATCTCGTTGAACTACATTTCTCAGTTGTCGCCTTATCTGCGACATTTTATTGCCTACTGTTTGTTTTTTTTATTTTGGTTTTTTCTGTTAGATGACATCTTTACATGCTTGTAGACCTGCACACAGATTCTATTGATCCTTGTGATTGCTCACAAGGATGATTGACTCACACGGATGGTCACAGAGCTCCATAAATTGATTAAAAATTGGAAAAAAAAATAAAACATTTGTCTTACGGGAGCAGTTGTTGTTTTTAAGCATTTGCTGTATAAGACATGTTGATATGAAATGGTCCAAAGTGCACAATGAATGAAGGACAGTGGTTGCCTGAGATACGAGTGACCCAACTTAAGAGTTCAGTTTGGTCAAATTTGTTTTATTTTTTTGCTAGCAAGAATTTGAGATAAGAGCAACAACAACCAGCAGTTTGGCAGATTGAATTAGTGAACAATACTTTAAAAAAAAAAAAAAAAAAGACTCAAAGCTGCCAAATTGGTATGGCTCTTACTTTTTTTTTTTTTTTTATATTCAACATTTGTATTTTGTACTTTTATTTTGTATTACTTTTATTTGTATTACCGTTTACATTTTAATTACATTTAACATATTTATACTTGCTCCCATGACCCTATTTATGATAAGAGAATGGAATGGAGTAAAAGGCGTTTGTATCAGTTTTATGACTTGCATTATTTTTTTTATTGCTTTTATGACCAATATTAATCACACCATTTCAATGATTGTTACAAGGCCCAAATTTAATCTGACCACTGATTGCAATCCAGGTAAATCATTGCTGGAATGCTTTCATGGTTTTAAAAAAACTCAAGCGAATGTATTTATTTAAAAAGATAACAACATACAGTCCAGTCCCTCCATGTTGTCACTATCAGCAGCCAGCTGTTAAATGGCTTAACCTCTGCTCTTGTTTTTCTCCTTGCATGAGGACACGTTACGTAACTTTTCCTCCTCCTCTTCTCCTTTCCCTCAAAAACAAAAACGTCAGATCCCCGGCAGACGGGTCAGCAAAATCGCCCCCAAATGATGATTTTTCAAGCCCTTTTTGATTGTCTTGACGTGAGCGGCTGGCTCCTGCTTGGTTTGGCGACGCTGCTGCTGACGGACGTGGTGCGAAACTGGAGGCCTGGCACTTTCCCGCCAGGACCCTTGGCCCTGCCCGTTCTCGGGAATGTCTTCACCGGAGTGGACTACAAAGCCATGGCGAACGTGAGACTTTAAATTAATAGTGAAACCGAACACTAAAAAGCAGAGGTGGCACTTAATTGGTGATGTGGAGTGGAGAAGTCACCTCATTAAGCATATATAAAGCAAAAGCTAATTTATTTATATAGCGCATTTCATACACAAGGTAACTCAATGTGCTTCACATGATTAAAAGCATTTTAAAACTAAGAAAAAAAACCAGCTTATAAACATTTAAAACATAGACAAACAATTAAAACAGCATTCAGTGCAAGAAATATTTAAAAGTGCAAATTCTCTAGAAAGCACGGGGAAAAAAGAAGAGTTTTTAACGTGGACTTAAAAACATGCACACTTGTGGCTGATGTCACTTCTGTTGGCAACATATTCCATTGGTGTGCAGCATAAGAGCTAAATGCTGTTTCACCATGTATGATTTGGACTCTGTGCGCCACTATTTGACCTGAGCCTGTCGATCTCAGAGCCCTACTGGGTTTCTATTCCATTAGCATTTCATTCATGTATTCAGGACATAAACCGTTTTGTGTTTTATAGACCAGTAGCAGAACTTTAAAGCTGACTGGGAGCCAGTGTACACTTTAGAATTGCAGTAATATGCTGTGAACTCTTTGTTCTGATCAGAACCCGAGCTGCAGCATTCTGAATGAGCTGCAGCTGTTTAATGCCCTTTTTAGGGAGTCCAGTCAGAAGAGCATTACAATAGTCAAGTCTACTTGAGATAAAAGCATGGATGAGCTTCTCCTGGTCTGCTTGACACATGCAAGCCTTCACTCTGGATATGTTCTTCAGAAGGTAGAAGGCAGTTTTAGTAATTGATTTGATATTAATGTCAGATTGGAATCTATCAGAACACCAAGGTTTCGGATTTGGTCTTTGTTTTTTAAAGAGAGTGATTCCAGGTATTTACTAACAGCAATCCTCTTTTCTTTACTGCCAAAAACAATGATCTCAGGTTTGTTGTTGTTTAATTGAAGAAAATTTTGCCTCATCCAGATATTTATCTGTTTTAGACAGTGACACAACACCTCAATTGAACTGTTGTCATCTGGAGACACTGCTAGATATAACTGTGTGTCATTTGTAAAGCTATGATAGTCAAAATTAAAGTTCTGAAGAATTTGACCCAAGCATAGCATATACAGGCTGAACAGGAGGGGTTCAAGAGCTGACCCTTGAGGGACCCCATATAGTGGCACCTTGACTTACTCTTTCACGATTGCACTGTCAGACTACTGCAATAAAATCTTGTATTCCGATACGACCGCAGCCTGCTTTTTACGATCAATGTGTACCCCGCCTCTCGCCCGAAGATAGCTGGGATAGGCTCCAGCACGCCCGCGAGCCTAGTCAGTATAAGCGGAACTGAAGATGAATGAATGGGCATTTTGTCAACTGCAACACTCATTACCGTGGCGACGGCAACAAGAGTGGATCGCGCCGACTATATTATGAGGACGAAATGGGGAAAAACGTGTGTTGGTGGTCAGGACAGGAGAGGACGTTCGTTTAAGGCTTGCTTGAGGTATGTTCGCGTACTTTTAATACGATACGGCTCGCAAGCAGGCAATAAAAACGTCATGTAGCCTAGCAAGCGAGTGCGAGCACGAACGATTGGACATGCCGCCATTGTGTCGAATCATGCTCTAACGTTTCGGTGTGGGTGAAGTCATTTAATTAAAAATAAAGTAATTGAATTACAGTAAGTTAGCACCCATTATTTCTGTCATGTAATGTTGCTTTGACCTGACTGTTTAGAATCCACGATCTGACGAGAGCAGTGATTTCAACCTTTATGGAGCCAAGGAACATATTTTACAATTGAAAAATCTCACGGCACACAAACAAATAAAAATGTCACAAAAAGTGGATACATTAATTCCTGTATGGACTTCCTGGCATCTAATAGAAGACCATTCATTTGTTCTGTCTGTCACTATGCCTCGCTGGCATAAATAGAGGAACAAAGATGCATTATTTATTGTAAATGTAATTTGTTGAGCAATTAAGTACACAAGTATATACAGTAAATGAACTGGTCATTTAAATAGACACATTCCTCCATCTTGTGATCGGTTATCTTTTTTTTTTTTTATTTATTTTTTTTATATAAACTCGCTGATCGGCCCCAAAAATCCTGATCGTGTAAAGCCTAGTATCTAACAACACCACAGACATTTCGTCCGGAAGTCCGCTCATCAGAAATCATCTTTCCCTTTTGAAATTAAATGGAAAAGCCATTAATTCGTTCCAATCCCGTCCCAAAAAGATTTTAAAAAAATAGTATGCTAATATTTGCAGTATAAAACCGAAAAAAAATAATAACATAATTAAATAGTATGTAAATATACAATCATGAAGACGAACGAAAGATTTTCATAACTACTGTATATGACTCAGTAAACTGTAGTAATATTAGTTGATTTTCGCAGAGGATAAAGAAAATGCCTCTGAATATTGTCAGTCTTTCTACAAGTTGATGGACTGTTAGTTCAAATACCCATTGCTTAAAGTTTTATAACACTACAACTATAAATGCTATTCCTTAGCCTGTCTATGGTGTTTTGCATCGTGTGTTAGCATTAAGCTAACAGAAGGCAAAGTTGTGTGGTTTTCACCACTGACGGTGTAATTCACCTTTGTTTAGTTTGACAATAAACTTCAACTGGGAGTGGCAATAAACAGCTTGAAGACCCGTTTTTTTTGGAAGAATTGTTTACCATCTGCCAAACTGTTGCTTGTTTTAAAGCGAGTTGTGTTGAGTTCACTCCCCATACAGTGCTCATATCTCCGACTTTTGCTTGCAAGTCAAAGCAAAAAAATCGTCCATATTGTTAAGTCGGAACGTGTATTCAAATGGATCTTTTTAAAACCAGGTAACTGAAAAATGGGGGAGTGGAACAGGGGAGGCAAGGGAGGAGATTAGATGTCCTCACATACAGGGGCAAAACAAATAAATAAATAAATCAGGCCATGTCGTTAAAAACAAAAAGAGGAAAAAGTGCACCACTTAGACTGCTTAACTCATTATGCATATATATTAAAATGGGAAATCCAGGATTTTTCTACGACTCGTAATTATGTTATTCATCTAGCGGTTTTTATTCAGCTCGCAAAGCAGTACGGCCCCGTGTTCAGCTTGAGGCGAGGCAGCGAGAGGATGGTGTTCATCTGTGGTTACCGCATGGTCAAAGAGGCGCTTGTCAAACAGCTGGACAGCTTCGTGGACCGGCCCGTCATCCCACTCTTCGATGTGATCTTCAAGGGGATCGGTGAGTGACCTTACATTTGATGTATTGTATTATGCTTTTTTTTTTTTTAAACCATTTAAAACTCATCCCTAGTGTCGTCATAAAAGTTATCTGATAATCTTGAGGGTTGCACAGTGGGGACAGTGAGTGCTGATTGGCTGGCAACCAGTCCAGGGTGTACCCCGCTTCTCTCACCAAAGGTCAGTTGGGATAGGAGGGAGGTGATTGGTTCACACAAGGAACAGGGCTGACGAGAACAGGGGGGAATGACAAGACATACTGTAACATGAAAAAACTAAATCCAACCAAAAGACAGATCAGAACACAAAAAGTATATTTCAACCCAAAACTATGAAGTTTTCCCTTTCGGTGTGGGCCAGAAAACATCGTAGTGTGAGGTCTGGTCTCCTTATGCAGAAAAAGACTGATCTCCATGGCAACAATCTGACCCGATGCATCCACGTGGCCAAATGTCTGAGCAAACAGGCTTGCTCTATATCAACTCATGATGCTAAGTGCCATTAGCCAATAAACCGGCTTATACTCCACCATCAGCTTTGCGATGAAAGGAACCGGACGTCAACCAGCACGTCGACAAAGAGATCCTGCGGAATTTACTTTGTTCAGTGCGCGAGAGTTGTGGCAGGACAACTCATTGTCAGCATGACAACGCACCTGCTCATGATGCCCTGAGCATCCGACACTTCCTCGCCCCGCTGGAGCAACCTTCCTAACCGCCGTGATGATCGAGATGCGCAGGATCCGAGAAGATTCCCTCCAGGAATGTATGGGGCGTGGCAGAGAAGGCCGGGGAAGTGCGTTAGACTGCCGGGGGATAAATTTCAAGGTGAAAACTCGTAGTTGGATTTGAAACTTGAACTTTTACGACACTAGTCCTGAAACCTTTCTGACACATGCCGGAGACATGAAATCGGAATCGGGCACTTGGCCTTTGTGACGGGGACAGCGGAGCATCACTGTTCACATTGTTGCAGGTGTGGTGTTGAGCAACGGTTACCTGTGGAAGAAGCACAGAAAGTTTACCGTCACCCACCTGCGCTACTTTGGGGAGGGCCAGCGGTCTCTGGAGAACTACATCAAAGTGGAATGCAGCTTCCTGTGCGAGGCCTTCAAAGAGGAGCAAGGCAAGTACAGCATGAAATACCTTTCAGGGCATACAGTAGTGCTTGCCAAACTGCGGTTGCCAGACCCCTGGGGTTTCACGAGCAACAGCTTGGCAGTCTGCCAAATAATTTGCGATGAATTATGTATTATTTAAGAAAGTATATACCTTCGTACTTATGGGACAGGAGAAAATTAAGCAGACATAATAAACCAATTCTTATTTTAGCGTTGGGCCAATAAAAAGCTCAGATGTGATTGTGATATATAATCACATTATTATTATTATTTTATTTTATTTATTTTTTTTACAATAAAAGGCATGTTATTACCAAAATAAAGTCCTATACTGGGGGATAACAAAAGTTATGTTGTGTTTTTTTCCGAGAATATAGTCCTATTTTATTTAGAGAACAAAAGCGTTAAACTTTAATATCATTATATTATGACTTACATAAAACTTTTTTTTTCCCCAGTAAGATTCAACTTTGTATCCTGACAAAGTACAACTTTTTTTTAACAACTTTATTCCCATAACATTGCAACTTTTTATTCTAAAAAAAAAAATCAATTTGTTATCATAAAATTACTTGACCCATTTTGAAGACAAAAAGAATTCCACATTTTTTATTTAAAACAGAAATGCAAAGTTGTGTGGACAACTTTGCATTTCGCTAGCTTCATGCTAACACTCGATGCACATCGCCATAGTCGGGGTAACATATGGCATTAACAGTCGCGGTGTTATAAACCTCTAAGCAACAGATATTTTAACAAACAGTGCAGCAACACATGTAGACAGACAATATAATAATACTCACAGGCATACATTCTTTATCCTCTGCGAAAACAACTTTTTACTGCAGTTTAGTGAGTCACTTAGAGTGTCATGTGTCTTCATGATTGTATTACATTGCCCCTCAGTGGCAAAGTCACACACACCAGAAAGGGCCGCAATGAATTCATCGTGATGCATAAACTGTTTAATTCTTTACATTTGCTTTAGTAATGTTATTACTGTAAGTTTCACAAATAAAAATATTGTAGAGTGCAATTTCTGTTTTTTCGGGAGGCTGGAACAGATTTATGGCATTTCCAGTGGGGAAGGACAATTTCAGTTCGACTCAAGTGTTTTGAGTTAAGAGTGTGGTCACAGACTGAATTTAACTCTTATCTCAAGGCACAACTGCTGTTATGTTATGTTTAGTTTGGATAAAGATCGTTTTCTCCGCTCGACCCAAAAACATTTGGGAAAGCCTGCCATTTAGCATAATGATCCCATGACACTTTGAATTGCCACAAGGGAAGCCCTTCAACCCTCACTACACCATAACCAACGCGGTGGGCAACATCATCTCCTCGGTGCTGTTTGGACACCGCTTTGAGTACACCGACGGAAACTTTCGCAAGTTTCTCGAGTTGGACAACGAGGCCATCCTGCTCTTCGGCTCTCCACAGACGCAGGTCCAAGACTGGCGGCGGTGTCACAGAACCAGCCCCTGCTTCATCAACCCAAACTAAAGTTCATTTTTTGTTCCCTCGACAGCTCTACAACGTCTTCCCCTCTCTATTCAACTACCTGCCGGGCCCGCATCAGACGGTCCTCGCCAACTACAAAGTGATTGAGCTCTTCCTGCAGAAGGAAGTGCAGAAGCACCAGGAGAAGTGGAACCCGGATCAACCTCGGGACTACGTTGACATGTACCTCGCGGAGATGGACAAGGTGGGCTGCTGAAATGAATGGAAATGCCATTGATCTGTTCAGACCCCCCCCCGCCATCCCCCCCAACAAAATTCTTTGTAGCATACTTTTTAAAAAGACAAGTAGCACTCTACAGCTTTTTGTAAGAATTGTTGAGGATGGGCCATATTCTCCTGTTGGTGCATAAGTCAGTATTTTACGTGGCTGGCTGGCGCGTATTCAAGATCCGCCAATTCTCGTGTATGACTTCTGAAACACCCATCCCGACCAGTTTGCGCGTAACAGCTTGAGAGGCGTGACTCATTGAAGTCTGTAGGCGGGTAGAATTCCCGGAATGTGGAGTTTCCCTGAGAAATGTGAATGCCTTAAAAATCCATTTGGGCAACATGTCACAATTGTGAAATTAACCTCCGTGCGGATCTACGGAACTTGTCCAGCGAGACGTGGGCACCGTTCGTCAAACAGGCTACTTTAAAGGAGCATATTATTTTTGCCCATATCAGGGACTCCCCTCGGGACATGGTCAAACACCTTCTCAATGTCCACAAAGCACATGTAGACTAGCTGAGTGAATGCACCCTTGGAAATCCTGCAGGTGATCTAGTTCTGTTGACTTCATCAAGCTGTGATCTTCATCTCTCACTGGAGAGGTTCGCAGCGTTTGGGATCAGAATCAACACTTTCAAAATCTAAGACCATAGTCCTCAGTTGGAAAAGGGTGGAGTGGGGATCAGCTCCTCCCCCATGTGGAGGAACTCAAATATCTTGGGTCTTGTTCATGAGTGAGGGAAGAATCGACAGGCAGATTGGTGCAGCATCTGCAGTGATGCACACTGCATCAGTCTGTCTTGGTGAAGAAGGATGTACTGGTCAATCCGCCTTCCCACCGTAAACTATGGTCACGAGGACATACCTCGGGATCTCCCTGGAAAAGTGTCCATGATTTGGTTTACAGTAGTTAACCCTTTAAAAATGGTATCTTCTGTTGAAGTAGACTTTGAATGAGAGTATTTTCTGTAGATGAAGGACGACCCGCAGGCTGGCTTCAACATTGAATCCTTAGTGGTTACCACACTGGACCTCATGGAGGCGGGCACAGAAACAACGGCCACCACCTTGCGGTGGGCTCTGGTGTACATGATGCATTATCCGGAGATACAAAGTGAGCGAGGCCGTCGCGGTTCAAATCTCGACGGACAACAATTCACCACTTCTGATTTGTGTGGGTCTCCCCAGAGAAAGTCCAGGCGGAGATCGACAACGTGATCGGACAATCTCGCCAGCCAGCCATGTCCGACAGACCGGCTATGCCATACACCGAAGCGGTCATCTACGAGATTCAGAGGCTGGGCAACATCGTTCCCTTGGGATTCCCCAAGATGGCCAATAAGGAGGCGTCACTGGGAGGATACATCATCCCAAAGGTAAAAGGCTATCAAACTGGGGGGGGGAATAATTTGTGGATCTAATCATTATAGACGTGCCGACCAAATTTCATGTTGCAAAACAAAGCCGGCTTCAGTTGCTGGAATTTCAAAATGGGGAAACTTGTGTTTTACAGAGTCATTCAACTTTCCACCATCCAAAATGTACATTTCTGGCAATTTAAGCTGGCCAGACGTGTCTAGAACACTGACTCAGGCTCATTTGGACAAATTCCCTCGTAGGAGTTTTTCAAACTACAAGCCCTGGAATTCACCAGCAAAATGACCATTGCCAACCAAAATGGCTGACTTCCTGTTCAAGTTCGGGCATGGGTCCTTTAGACTTTTTGTGTGTATCCTGTTATGTTCAGCACATGCACCCAAATTCGTGTTGATCGGTGAAACAGTTGCTAGGGGCTCATTTTTTTTCCAAATTTCCCAGTGGCAGTACTTGAGTGATAAATGGTTGATTCAGACCAAAATGGCCGACTTCCTTTTCTTGTACTTGTTCATGCCTCCCTTCAGTATAGATATGTCCATCCAATTTCATGTTAATTGTTAAAACTGGTGTAGGGGGCACATATATATATATTTTTTTTTAATAGCGTTCATGGGGGCAAGAAAATAAATGATAAACAGCCATTCCAAGAGGTTCTAGAGTCCGAAATGTTACGACAATATGAAACTACGACTAGGACATCAACACTTCCTCCTGACTGCTTTCCAGGGCACAGCCATAATCACCAACCTGGCATCTGTGCTTTTCGACAAGAACGAGTGGGAAACCCCGGACACGTTCAACCCTCAACACTTCCTGGATTCAGAGGGCCAGTTCCGCAGACGAGACGCCTTTCTGCCATTTTCTGCAGGTCTGGCTCAAAAACACAAGCCCTCCCCACTAGAGTTTAAAACTGGAATGCGCCAAGTTTTGGGCTCAAGGGCTACATTTGATTTTTTCAAATGGGACAGATGGGCAAGATCATTTGTAGCTGAAGTAAAAAAAAACATTTTTTTAAATGAAATTTTTTTTTTACTATGTATGTAAAATATGATTTTTTCTTCTCTCGTTTTAATTGTATTACTTATTGCATATAAGTCAAACTCAGGCCCGGGGGCCAAATTTGGCCCACGATGTAATTATATTTGGCCCGCAAGACCATATTAAATGTGCATTAGAGCTGGCCCGCCAGTATATAGCACATGTGCCACTAATATTACAAATCCCAGAATGCTTTGCTAGTGTGTTGCCCCATCAGCTTCGCCTTCTTGACTTTGGCGAAGCTCGTTTTCCTGCTTCCTCCTCTTGCGAACCATGGATTCGTTGCTCTTGAATTTTCTCGCGGCTGCTCGATTCCCATGTTCCTCCGTCTAACTGATAGCTTGGAGTTTCTCTTCGTAGGTGGGTCCTTAGCCAAACCGATGCACATACCGGAACTATATAGCAACTGGGGGCGTGCGTTTAGCACCCTTCCCCCTTTAACGTCCGCCTGCTGTCCTCAGTCATGTCCGCCTTCCTCTATATAAGCAGCATGTCGGCAGGAAATGCTCCCAGTCAGTCAAGCGGAGCGCTCATTAAAGTCACACAACAACATTTACAGATTTTAGAACTCGGTGCACACATAAGGCGCGCCACATTATAAGGCGCCCCGTCCATTTTGGAAAAAATTTAAGACGTTTAAGCGCGCCTTATGGTCGTGAAAAGACGGTAAATACAGTTCGGCGCTACATCCATAAGTGCAACTTGAAACTCTACTATGCAAAGCAAAAGCCATTTATCAACAACACCCAGAAACGCCGCCAGCTTTTCTTGTCCCGAGTCTCATCTAAGATGGACTGATGCAAAGTGGAAAAGTGTTCTGTAGGCCGACGAGTCCACATTTCAAATTGTTTTTGGAAATTGTGGACATCGTGTCCTGCGGGCCAAAGAGGAAAAGAACCAGCCGGACTGGTATGGACGCAAAGTTCAAAAGCCAGCATCTGTGATGGTATGGGGCTGTGTTAGTGCCAATGGCATGGGTAACTAACACATCTATGAAGGCACCATTAATGCTGAAAGGTACATACAGGTTTTGGAGAAACATATGCTGCCATCCAAGCAACGTCTTTTTCACGGACGACCCTGCTTATTTCAGCAAGACGATGCCAATCCGCATTCTGCACGTGTTACAACAGCGTGGCAAACGTTTATTGAATGTTGTTAAAAGAAAAGGTGATGTAACACAGTGGTAAACATGACCCTGTCCCAGCTTTTTTGGAACGTGTCGCAGCCATAAAATTCTAAGTTAATGATTATTTGCGAAAAACAATAAAGTTTATCAGTTTGAACATTAAATATCTTTGTAATAAATTTTTTTGTAATGTATACAATTAAATATGTAAATATATAAATTTGTTTTCCACAACATCCCAACTTCATTGGAATTGGGGTTGTAGAAAGAATAAGTTAACCATTTCAATTGATTAATTAATTAAAAAAAAAAAACTATTTTATAACCAATTATTTAATTTGATGAATTGATTTGAAAATAATTGTATTTAACAAATTTTAGTAGGAAAAAAAAACTGCAAAATTAATGGAACAAATATTACAGGACTCGGTGGGCCGGATTCAAAACGTTACCCATTGCTGGTTTAAAAGCTGCCGAACTGCTCGTTTCGTCCTCCCAGGTAAGCGAGCGTGTTTGGGGGAGCAGCTGGCGCGTATGGAACTCTTCCTCTTCTTCACGGCGCTGCTGCAACGCTTCACCTTCACCGCCATCCCAGGAGAGAAGCCCAGCCTGGAGGGCCTACAAGGTTTCACGCAGTCCCCCGAAGAGTTCCGGACCCTCGCCGTACCTCGCTGATGGCCTCCCTGCCCAGAACAGCGCAACATCATTTGGAGTTGTTATGATTTTATCTTTTATTACAGCAATGGATTTAAAATAAAACAACACGTGATTATATAAGTGTTGACTTACAGCTTCAATTTGAGGGGCTTTATAAAAAAATATGGTATATACGATTTAAGAATGACACATTTTCTGTACAATACCACAATTTTTAATATTACTGAGGATATGAAAGGTTTACACACCCCTGTCAAAATTCCAGGTTTTTATGATACAAAAGATAAATAAATAAATTAGACCAAGACAAATCATTTCAAAACCTTGTCCACCCTTAATGTGACATGAAACATGAAATTTGGTGGCTATGTCTATCATAGAAGGACGTACAAAAAACATCAAGGACTAACGCCCCAATTTGAACAGGAAGTCAGGCTTTTTTGTTTCAAGCAGTTGTTGTGGGTGAATTCCAGGGCTTGTACTTCTACTGGGGAAATAAAAAAAATGTCAGCACCTTTAGGTCAAGATACATTGTAAAAACATAATAATAATAATAAGAGTATTACTTAGAACATGGGTCCTGAAGAGGTGGCCCTGTTTAAGATGCCCCACAATTGTCTGTAAATGTGAGAGCTACTTTTAAAATGTGCAAAACAGTGCATGACAGAGATCGCTGTACAATTTTCCCATTTTGCTAGGATGTGTTTCTTTGGGTGACTCTCAAGTAGCCTGCAGCCTTAATTTAATTACAGGAGCTATTTGCAAACGATTGGCGTCACTCGAGGGGCATATGCGTGCCACGCCGGCCAAGCGGCACTAACACAACAACCAAGCGGGACATCATGTTGATGTACGGCGTGTTCCTGGGCCTGAACGTCTGGGGCGTGCTGCTTTTAAGTCTGGCTCTCGTCCTCCTGGTGTGCAGCGTGGGCAAAAAAGAGCCACCCGGCTTCCCGCGGGGGCCTCTCGCCCTTCCGCTCCTCGGGAACGTCTTCAACATTGCCGTCAAGCAGCCTCACACGTACCTGACGCAGGTAGGAATTGATGCATTGCAATTTATCATTATTCCACTTGGAATCACCTTTTTTGGGGCCTCAACAAACAATCAAAATTACAGATTTTGTAAGTGAATTATTGAGCAGCACCCTCTGTAAAGTTGGAAAAAAACCCCAGACAACGCTTTGACTGACATGAAATTGGGTGGACATGTCTATCATAACAGGACTCACAAAAATGTCTCATGGACCCATTCCTGAAATTGAACAGGAAGTCAGCCATTTTGTTTGAATCAGCCATTCTAAGGTGAATTCCAGGCCTTTGAAAAGACTTAAAAAAATTTGCCCACAACACCTGTTTTGGTGATCGTCATGAAATTGGGTGAACATGTTTATCATAACAAGGCACATGAAAACATCTCAAAGACCTAAATTAAATAGAAAGTCAGTCATATTGATTCAAAGAAGCCATTTTGGGGAAAATGCGGGGCTTGAAAGTTGGGAAAAAAAAGTTTCTTGTTTCTCTGATCAACATCAAATTGGATGCACGTCTATTGTAACATAATGCCCAAAAAAGGTATCCAAGGACCCGTGGCTTAAATTGAGCAGGACATGGGAGTATTTTGTAGTATACTAGTCCGAAGAAAATACTGATTCTCTTGTTAGTTCCATACTACCTGCTAAAAGTAAATAATCATTGAAAGTGAACACTATGTCTCACTTTTCAATACCATCAAACATGTTGAGGTAGTTTAGCTTTACCACACCAGACTGGAATCTTCTCCCATGGCTTTGTCTACTCTGGCATGGGAATTGGTAACTGCCAGCGTGCTGCTAACCAAACGCGTCACACAGGGAATATTGTGCTGGAATAATAACGCACCTCAGCTGACAACAGACCGCCATTGTCCTGTGCGTCCGCAGTTGGCCGACACCTACGGGAATGTGTTCTGCATCCGAGTGGGACAAGAGAAGACGCTGTTTGTGTGCGGGTGGAAGATGGTGAAGGAAGTGCTCGTAACGCAGGCCGACGCGTTTGCCGACAGGCCGCACCAAGCCTTGTATTCCAGACTGTACAATCGACACACAGGTGGTGCACACGCACACGCGGGCATACACGCACGCAGACTGACAGGTGAGACTTGCTCTGTTTGCACCTCTAGGGGGTCTTTTGTGCAGCAACGGCAAGACGTGGAGGAGGCAGCGTCACTTCGCCATGGGCACCCTGCGCACCTTCGGCCTGGCCAACGGCACCATGGAGAGGAGCATCTGCCGGGAGAGCCAACAACTGCACCAGGCCATCCGCAAACACAAAGGTTACTACGAAAATATTACGGACGAGGGTTGGGACGGAAGTCGCATTGGTTGACTTGAAGTTAGGGTTCAGTCAAGTTTAGGGCTTCAAAATTTGTTTTCAAGTTCGGGTTAGGGTTTCAACTTAAAGTTTCAAGTAAAGGTTTCAATTTGGGGTTTAAAAATAGGGTTTGACATCGGCTTTAGGGTATAAAAGTAGGGTTTCAAGTGAGGTTTAGGGTTGTACCTTATGTTTTCAAGTCAGGGTTAGGATTTTGAAATTGGGTTTCAAGTTAGGGTTACAAAGCAGTGCTTCAAATCAAGGTTCGGGTTTCAAGATAGGGCTGAAGAGTATTCACATAAGGGTTAGGGTTATTTTATTTGGATATTTTCGTTGGTGTGATGCTGTTTCGGTAACGAGTTAATTGTGTTTTAACACACATCAATGGACGTCGTCTTCCCCTCAGGTGAAGCGTTTGAGCCCGCGGCCTACTTGAACAGCGCGGTGGCGAACATCATCTGCCAGGTTGTGTTCGGAAGAAGGTTCGACTACAGCGATCCCAACCTGCAGCAGCTGCACGCCACCATGACCGAGATGATCTATCTGGAAGGTTCCGTGTGGGCCCTGGTGAGGGAACTCGGATGTTAACTCAGATGTGTCATTGCAACAGAACAGCTCTCCATGTTCCCTTGGCGCACCTGTATAATGATTTCCGTGCACGGAACTCGCTCGCATTGGACAGGAAATTTGAATGCTAACTTAGCATATGAGTTAGCCTCTGAGTTAGCATCTAATTGTGACAACTGAAAAGCACTTTTGTCCGACTCTATGTTGCCTCTATGTTTCCAATATTTCTATGACATAAATATTGGATGCTTACTCACTTTTTAACGCAGATGCTAATTCAGATGCCAATCGTGATAAGAGAAAAGCACTTTTGCCCGACTATGTTCCATGGGTGCAGCTCTACGATGCCTTCCCGGCTCTGATGCAACGTCTGCCTGGGCCGCACAACAGAATCTTCAGCAACTTCCAAGCTTTGCAGGAGTTCATCTGCGCCCAGGTAAAGAGCCACAAATCGGATTTGGACCCCAGCAACCCACGAGATTACATCGACGCCTTCCTTGTGGAGAGCAAAGTAAGACGACGGCGCTCAGATGCTCCAAAAAGGAGATGAGCGTTGACTTTGTGGTTTTTTTTTTTTTTTGGTTTCTACTCACAGGACAAAGCAAAGGGTGAACTGGGCTTCACTGAAGAAAATCTGGTTCTGTGCTGTCTTGATCTGTTCATCGCCGGGACGGAGACTTCCTCTAAGACGCTCCAGTGGGGCCTCATCTTCCTTATCCAGAACCCTCAAATCCAGGGTGTTTTTCTTTTCTCTCTTTTTTTCCAAGGACGCATGCCCAGAATTGAACATGAAGTGGGCAATTTTGGTTTAAATCTGTCATCTCTGACTAAGTTAAGTCAGTCATCCTCTTTGACACCTGCTTCTCCAATCACAGCAAATTTCGGCAGACATGTCTGTCAAAACAGGACACACAAAAAAATGCCTGAAATTGATCAGGAAGTCTGCCATTTAAGTTTGAATCCGCCATTTTTTTTTACTCAGTAGTGCAGAAAATGACAGTAGAAAAATGGGTACCTTGAAAACATTTTCACTGATCAATTCAAAATTGGGTGGACATTCTCAAGGACCCATGCCTGAAATTAAAGTGGAAGTCGTCCATTTAAATCAGCCCTCTCCCCACCGGCCCCCGATATTTAGGGGAAAAAAATAAATCAGTCCTTTATCGTTGAAATTCAGTGAACGTCTTATCATGAGCGGATAAAACCACGCAATTGCAAGATCTTAATACAACAATGAATAAATGTTCCCTTACAAGCAATAAACTCAAATTTGATGAATCCCCATCACTCATTATGTCATATCCACGTATTAAAGTGCACGAATGATTCCATGCAACATGGCGTCAATATTTTCCTTTCCTTCCTCCAAGACAAAGTCCAGGCAGAGATCGAGAGAGTGATTGGGCCGAGCCGCTTCCCCGAGATGGCCGACAGAGCCCACATGCCCTATACTAACGCCGTCATCCATGAGATCCAGAGGATGGCCAACATCATTCCTCTCAACGGAACCAGAATGGCCACCAAAGACACGCAAGTGGGGGAGTACGTCATACCCAAGGTGCATCAGTCTGTAATGCCTACGAATGTAAATCACATTCGGAATTTACTGACCCTAGTTTCAATGACTGACACGAAATTGGGTGGACATATCTGTCATAACAGGATTCACGAAAAACTCTCAAGAACCCATGGCTGAAATTGAACAGGAAGTTGGCCTTTTTGGTTTGAATGAGTCATTTCTCACACGTGCACTTCTGGAAAATTTGAAAAAATAAAATAAAATTCACCCTGACACCACTTTCACCAATCAACATAAAATTTGGTGGATATGTCTATCATGATAGCACACACACACACACACACACAAAAGTCTTAAAAACCGCTCCCTGAAATTGGACAGGAAGTCAGCCATTTTGGATTGAAGCAGCAATTTTTCACTCAGTCGCGTCCTCTCGAAAGAAATTACCCGTTTCACCGATTGACACAAAATTTGGTGGATGTGTCTATCATGATTGGTTGCACACACAAAAAAGACTCAAAAATCCATGCACAAACTTGAATAGGAAGTCAGCCATTTTGGTTTGAATCAGCCATTTCTACTTCAATAGTGCTCTTCTGGAAAGATTGAAGAAAATAGCCCCTCAAACCAATTTCACCGATCAACATGAAATTAGGCGGACATGTCTATTATGATAGGACATTCGAAAAAGTCTCAAGAACCCGTGAACAAAATTGAAGACTAACTCAGCCATTTTGTTTTGAATCAGTCATTTCTCACCCAGTCCCGTTTTCTGGAACGTGAGACAAAAATTATCCCATGACACTAGTTTCACCAGTCAACATGAAATATGTTGGACATCATGTCTATTATGATAAGATGTACCAAAAAGTCTCAAGGACCCATGTCTTAAATTTTACAATAAGTTGGCCATTTTGCTTTGAATCACTCATTTCTCACTCTCAAGTGCTCTCACCCATGACATCATCTCCTCGTGTTTTGCAGGGCAGCACTGTATTGCCCATCTTGACCTCAGTGCTGTTTGACAAGAACGAATGGGAAACTCCACATAGCTTCAACCCTGGACACTTCCTAGATGCCGATGGCAATTTTGTGAAGAGGAATGCATTCTTACCTTTCTCCGCAGGTTAAAAAAAAAAAAAAACAGTCACTTTGACTTTCCAAGAAGGATAATTTAGTTTTGTTTGTGGTAGGAAAACGTGCATGTCTGGGCGAGGCCCTGGCCCGAATGGAGCTGTTCTTGTTCCTTGTGGGCATGCTGCAGAAGTTCACATTTTCCACTGTGGAAGGAGTCAAGCTGAGCACCGAAGGAATCGTCGGAATGACGCGCACGCCGTACCCTTTTAAAATCTGTGCCGAGACCCGTTGAGGGTCATACGTGCACTGAAATCTGTTGTGTTTTCATTTCTTGCCAAATTGAAGTTGATGCTACTGAACGGAAGCAGGCAAAGTACATCGTGACAGTCTAAAAACCAATGCCTCATGTTCTTCGATTATTCTTCATCGAGCTGAACAACCCTGCAAGGGATGATAAAGGATGCTAATTCTTTGTTGACATATGTTTCATGGAAGTATACATTTCAGCGTTATACATTGTCATGTGCTGTAGCCTCGATGTAAAGATAGCCTACTCGATTTTCGAGCTAATTATTATAATCAACAAACGTCATGCTTGCCTTTTGCTCCATTTTGTTTGTTAATGCTGCTTTAGTCACGTACCACTCGCTTGTAGTACAGCTACCCTTTTCCTGTTTACGGTCTTTTGACTATTAGGAAAGGAGTTTAATGTGCTTTGGGGTCTTGCATGCATGAAACTTCATTTTTTGTTGCTGCTGTTTCCCATTTTTTATGCATTAAAAGGGCATATGGTTACTGATTTAGGATTTCTTCTAATCGCAGTAAAACATGTTGCAATCCTTTAGGTTCATTCTGGTCACTATGATTGTGCTAGTAAATTTTCCTGTCATTTCATCTGTAGTATCAAGTCAAAAGTGTCCCCTCTCAAAAACCACTAAGCTCTCCAAATACCAGCATAATGACCAACATTCAAAATACAGTAGCGTAGGCTATTATAATAAGCCATTGAGCAGTTTGAACATTAAGGAGCCCTGTGCTTAAATATAGGGGGGGTAATTCAGTAATTATTCAATTAAAATGTATTGGACGTCGAATGCCATTATTACTAAAGAAACACAGTCAGCTTTATCTTCCAATACATCACCTCAAAACAACTTCAAACATTGTATAGTGTATAAACTATAATGTAACAGTTCAACACTTTAAATAAAATACATCGTACTCACCGGAGATGCTAATGGAGACGCGGCTGTCTGTGGAAGCTAAAGCTACTAAGCTAGCTCGTACATGCTGCTCTGAAAGTGCAACCAAAATCCTATTCCGGGTAGAAAACAACAACAGCAGCACCTATTTTGGTGGACATAGGCCCACGAAGTCGAGTTAATAAACTAAATTTTTTTTAAAAATGAATTTTTAATCATGTCCAAAATCTTCCTCTTCAGTAAATCAATTCTCATGCAAGATATTCAGCTCAACCAATCAGAGGGCTATTTAGCTGAGCCAATCAGAGGACGGCAAAAATATCAACGTGACGCAGCCTGGTGAGGGCGCCAAGTGGTGAATCTAAAATCTGATTGGTTCGCCAATTTCAAGGGTGTGTGTGTGTTTGATTTGGTTGACGCTTGAGATTGTGAAGGCCCTGGGGCAGATTACATTTACGTAGCAACACATAGAAGATGAAATCTGATTGGACAGAAAAAAAAAAAAGTCTACATATACAGCATTGTACAGTATGTACACGACACGTGCTATGAAATGAAGACAAAAAAACACTGAAATAAATTAATATCTATTCTCATATATATTATTATATACATATGTGTTGTTATATTATATGTATTATAATAAATAAATATGAATAAGTATTAATTTCCTTAAGTGGCAAATGTAGGTCAGTGCGTTTGCTAATGTTTAGGCCAACAGAGAAGGCTCTGAGAAGGCCCTCACGGCACACCAACTGCCCTCATGTCTTCCCTCACGACATCCATCAACCTTCTCTTTGGTCGTCCTCTAGCTCTCTTGCCTGGCAGCTCCATCTTCATCATGCACATATATTCTGTCTTACTTCGGCTAATCTTCATTCCTTGGCTTTCCAGTGCATGCCTCCATCTTTCTAATTGTTCCTCCACCTGCTCCCTGCTTTCACTGCAGATCACAATGTCATCTGCAAACATCACAGTCCACGGGGATTCCAGTCTAACCTCATCTGTCAGCATATCCATCACCACTGCAAACAGGAAGGGGCTCAGGGCTGATCCCTGACGCAGTCCCACCTTCACCTTAAATTCCTCTGTCACACCTACAGCACACCTGAAAAGTGAATACATCACTAAGTGAAGATGTCCTCAGTGAGCCCAAAGAGTAATTTATTTATTTATTTATTTTCTGGCTCCTCTTATTTTTCCAGCACTGCTCTTAACTAGAGCACAGGTGTCAAACTGGTGGCCCGGCGGCCAGATCCGGCCCGCCGCATCATTTTATGTGGCCCACGAAAGCAAATCAAAATTGCTCATTGTGTACTGGTGTAAGACCATTGAGATATTTGCAAGCATCTTTTTGTTACCAATCCCCCTTTGAAATGAATTGTAATAGTTGAAAAACAAGTTTTTATAGGCTTTGATTTCAAAGCTGGCTATTCATCAACGTGTTGTGTATACTGTAGGACAGTTCTTTTTGGTTCACTTGATTTTACACTTGGATGACAGTTGAGAATGTTAAAATCTGTTTTAATATAAATCAAAGATACCTTCAATTACAAATGTTAAAATTAAGACTTAGCATGATTTTAAACGTGTATGACAGTTAAAGTTCAAAAGGTCCCCCAAGTATAGCTTAATTGTAATACAATGACTGTCCACAGGAGGTCCCTGCTGTATTGAAACAGACTCGGGTGTTCACTTTCCTTCTGTTTTATACTGTACACTGTTTTGATCTGTCTAGCTGTGATGCTTTTTTTGCCACGAGATTTCTGCGGCGTGTGAAAGTTTTTTTTGTTTGTTTTTGTTATTTTTAATTATAACCTGTTTTTCTTACATGTACGTGTTTTTTTCCTTGAAAAAAACCCTGGCTTTTTCACTAAAACAGGGCTTTTTTCCTTTTAAAATACTACCTTTTCTCTTGGGGAAAAAATAAAAAAAATATTGGGACTTTTGCTTTCAAATATAGCTTTTTTTCTTTTAAAATACTCCTTATTTTTGAAAAAAAATGCTTTCTTCTTGGAAAACAAAATTCCTGAAAAACTGTTTTTCTTTGAATTTTCTTGTAATGTGTACTTTATTTTTTTTAAATACACTTTTTTCTTAGAAAACAATATCCTGACTTTCTTTAGAAATATTACTGTTTCTTTTAAAATACTACTTTTTATCTTGAAAGAAATCCTGAAAAAAAGTTTTGAACTTTTAAAAAGGTTTTAATTTATTATTATTTTTTAATATGACTGTTTTTCTTAAAAATACTACTTTTTTTATCTTGGAACTTGTTTCTTAAAAAAACAAAATTCACAAAAAAATTAATAAAAAAAACCAAAAAATGTATATTCAAACATTTTTCTATGTTAAAATATTACTTTTTATCTTGAAAAAAAATTCTTGAAATAACTATTTAGGACTATTTAAAAATATTTCTCTCCTAAAATACGACTTTTTATCTTGAAAGATTTTTGACTTTCTTCTTTTAAAAAAGGCCTTCTTCTTGAAAAACACACACACAAAAAAAAAAAAGATTAAAAAAAATATAAAATGTTTTTTTGAAAAACTTTGTTTTTGGGAAAAAAAAACGTTTTTCCTGAAATTCTTTGATTTTTTTATTTTAGGGGGAAACCATTTTTTTATTTTCTTACAATGATGCAACTTTGATCGGAATTTGCGCCATACATTCTGTTCTTGTATTAAACTGAGATGCTTGCAAGCATTTCGTCCCGCTTCGTAGGGCTGATGTAGCAGAAAGGATAGAAACAGTTCATGCAGAAGCTCAACCCGGTAGGTCAGCGTTACACAATATCTATTAAACGTGTCAGCAAGAATGATGGGTGCAACTGACGTCTTTTATGTGCCTCCCACCTTGTCGTCCCACGTGCCGAAATGAGATTCTTTTGGTCCACCACAGCGGAACAACAAGTAGACACAAGCAGTTCGAATGAGCGTGTGTGTATAGATGTGTGTGTGCAGGGGCGTCAAAAGGGGACAACTCTCCCAGGGCCCTGATCATTTGGAGGAGTGGGCTCCCTTTGAGAAATGATATCTGGAAGGAAAATCACAAACATTTGACATTTTTTCTTGAGAACAATACTTTTTTTTTTTCTTCAAAAATTTTTTTTCCTTTGAAAGGAATTCCTTAAAAAATTAATAAACTTACTTAAATAAACTTATAAAATAACTTTTTTCACTTGTAAAAAAGTATCACATTTTATCTTATGATCTTTATCTTAGATAAAGAAATACCACTTTTTTACCTTGAAAAATGTGAATTTCCTCTTACAAAATGACTTGGGAAAAAAAACCTTTTTCTTTTAAAAAACAAAAACAAAATCTAAATTATTGTTTGAAAAAATAATCAGGTTTATAAAGTGGGATTTTCGTTCATCACTCCTCCGTGTTTGTGAAATTAGACATTTATTTTCATAAAAGACACTCGACATACACACAATAAATTACATTTGCAGACCTTCAGATGCACGGCATTTGCAATTGGCACGCATCTTTTGAGGAGGTGGGCTGCATTCGGAGTAGAATTCACTAATATTCAGCAACTTAAAGCAGTGATGCTTCACAATAGAAAATCAAATAAGACATTATGAGGCAGGTTACATGAATCATATTTTTCACCCTTTGCAATGATCAAAGGTTTTTCACAAATTATCATGATATAACATAAGAAAAAAAAAAAAGGATAAATCATTCTTTCATACATTTTATCCTGGTCCCCCAGAGGTCAATAAAACCTAAAACGGCCTACCACGAGGCGTCGCACTTTGAGAATCACCGCTGTAATGCGTCACAGATTGAACTGACACGTGACAGACATGATTTATGAAGGGAGGGGGTGGGGGGTGGGGGGGGGGGGGGGGGGTGCTGATTCAAGTGAAAATCTGCACGGCGAGTCACTCGTACAGCAGTTCATAAAAGGCTTGGTGCTCGCTGTCGATGAAGGAGTGCAGCGCCGACAGCATGGAAGCTTCCGGGCCCCCGTAGGCCGTGTACTGCAGCTCCTCGGGGGTGGGCGTGGGCGGGGCCAGGCGAGCGGGCTGCAGAGAGGTCAGGGGGCCGCCGGACGTGTGGTTGGGGCTCACGTGCTTCTTGTGGCGGGCGCGGCAGTTCTGGAACCACACCTGCAACACGAAGGCCAACGCCAGATAATAATAATAATTGCGAAGAATGTGGAAGATGTTCATGTTGTTATTGTTTTCTATTCCTTGTTTATTCTGTTGACGACACGCTGACCTGTATGACTCTTCGACTGAGGCCCGTCTGCTCGGCCAGTTTCTGCAGCGTTTGAGCATCCGGGTTGTTGTCCTGCGCGAACTGCGCCTGCATCACCTGCATGTGTTAAAATAGATGTTTTTGAATACATACAGTCGAAAATTGGATATACATAAAATATTAGCGATCTCTATAATATTCAAAACATTTTTGTAATCCTTCTTATGCATAAAATATTAGCGATCTCTCTAATATTCAAAACATTTTTTGTAATCCTCCTTGTGAGGAGGTCATATTATATATGACATAAAAACAATATTATGACTATACAAAATATAGAGTTAAATATAAAAATATATACTGCGACTAAAGAGAATATATAGTAATATATGATCTATTTTGAAAATATACAATGTTTATTTTAGATTCTATGCATAAAACATTATAAAAATTTAGAAATGCATTGTCCTTTGTGAATATGAATACGTTACATTTTTTAAATATTTACTATATTGTACTATTTTTGTGTATATTTTATTTAAAAAAATCAAATGTAAAATTATGTAACTAAAATAGAATCATATACTGTATGTAAAAGATAAAATGTATACATACATTAATGTATCAAATAAAAATGTAAATATACCTAAAAATGTAATTTAAATAGTAATATAGTGTAAACAACGGAACATGTTTTTAATCATCCTTCTGAGGAGATCATATTATGTGTGGTATAAAAGCAATATCACAATTACATACAAATATAGAATTCAATCTAGAAATACAAATAAATCTATTTTATAAGATTCAATATTTACTTCTATATTTCATATATATATATTACAAACATTTATTTGAAAATATGTTTGCGTCACTTGCATGTGTGACATTTGAAAAACGAATGAATTCCATTAGAACGTCATTATGAACAAATCAAAGCATATTTCATATTTGTACCTGCAACTGGTCGGCGGTGAAGCTGGTCCTGGCTCTCTTGGACGGTTTGGGCTGGTTCATTTCTTGTTCGGTGGGCACCGCGCCCTCCATATTCACATTGCTGCCTGCAATCATCACAACAAGGATGTTCATTATACAAACAGAATTGTGCCCTTCTGTTTTTCATTTAAAAAAAAAAACAGCGGTTAAATTATGAATCATATTTCAAGTAGAAATATTAAGTGAATGGCTCAAGGTCAGTTCAGTCGTTAAAAATGTAATAAGCATGAAAATAAAAGGTATGACGTCACAGTATTATAGTATAATAGCAGAATAAATAAATTCCTTGACCTTTGTCGGCGGCCCTCTTGAGCTTGTCCAGCACGCAGTCGTAGTGGACTTTGCACAGCACCTTGTCGTCCACCAGGGCGAACTCCTCGCCGGTGGACAGCTGCCGCTTGCACGAGAAGCAGGCGAAGCAGGCCAGGTGGTAGACGTTGCCCTTGGCGCGCCGCACCCAGTCGGTGGCGTGGACGTGGCGCCCGCAGCACGCGCACCACGTGCCGAACCTTCTGCGCCGCACCCGCCGGACGGTAGCCGCCGTCGCCGTCATCGTAATCCATTCGTCGACGATCAAAATAATCGGGAGAAAAACGTGATGTTTCGTGAACAACTGAGGATAATCGCTTCGATGCATATCATTTGTTTCCCCTTTTACATTCGAGGAGCTGTCATTTAATCGTTATTATTATGAATTGGAAAAACAAACAAACGACGTTACCCTATTGTTGGAATAAAAAGTCTACACACCCCTGTTCAACTGCCGGGTTTTTGTAACATTTCAAAAATGAGACCAAGATGAATCATTTCATCATCTTTTCCCACTATTAATGTGACCTATGACCTGTCCAAGTCAATTGATTTTAAAAAAATATATATATTTTATTTCAAAAGTGAAAATAAACAACTGAGATAATGTGGTTGCACAAATGTGCACACCCGACTATATTTGAGGAAGTGGCTGCATTCAGAATGAACCAATCACATTCAAAGTCATGTTACAAGGGAGTTAGCGCACACTTGCCACCATTTAAAGTGCCTCTGATTAACTTCAAATAAAGTTCAGATGTTCTAGTTGGCTTTTCACATCCAAATCCCAGGTACTGTATAAGAGGGTGTGCACACCTGTGCCACCACATTACTTCAGTTGGTTATTTTTACTTCATTGGAAAATATTTTTGAAAAAGGTTTGTTTGAGTTGTACAGGTTATAGGTCACAACAATGGTGGAATTTTGGGGTGGGAAATGATTTGTCTTGGTTTCTTTTTTTTATGTCACAAAAACCTGGCAGTTGAACACGGGTGTGTAGACTTTTTACAATCACTGTCAGTTTAGTTCTTTTTTCATAACAAAGTATGTCACTTTTATAATAATGATTGATTTTTTTTCCTGCACTAAAATCCTTCATATTTGCGGTTCAGCATTTGGCTGATTTTATTTTATTTTTTTGGCGGGAGGGAGGAACCTATCACAGTGAAACTCCACTTATTGGCGGTATTTATTCATTTTTCCCGATCCGCTGCTTATTTGCTTTTATTTTTCAATTTAAAAAAAAACAAAACTCATTTATAGAAAAAAAAAAAAATCATGGCAATTATAATGAGCATCAATAATTCACAGATTTTTTTTTTGATTTGCTGTCAGGCCCGGTCCCGCTCTCTCTCTCTCTCTCTCTCTCTCTCTCTCCCTCTCTCTCTCTCTCTCTCTCTCTCTCTCTCTCTATATATATATATATATATATATTATATAAGGTTAGCAATCTAAAATTCACCCTAAATGTTCATATAAATCATGATTTCAACAACTGTTATTATCTCCACTAATGTTAATGATTGTTTCCTTTTACCGTAATAGTACCGTGTGTGTTCCGCTGAGTCATTGTTCATCATTTTCTTGTCCTCTTCATGAAAGTTCTGTTTAGTGACGCGCCCGCGCATGCCGCACATGCCACTGATAACGAGCCCACTAATAATATAATAAGTTTAAAAGAAAAGAAAACAACAAACAACAACAACAACAACAACAACAACAAACAAACATCTACCTGAAGTAATCCATCTTGCAGAAGACCTCCTTGTCCTTAATGTAGCAGCTGGTGTGGCCGCCGAGCGCGGCCTGGCACACGCTGCAGCAAAGGCAGCGCACATGCCACGACAGGTCGCTCACCTGCGGCACACGCGCGCACGCACACGCACGCACGCACACACAATGAAGACGATTGTTTAGTTCGTCTTGGGGCCTGTGAGGCATGAATACCTGCGTGCACGCAAAACACAATTTGCCTAAAGATGCAATAAAAATGTGAATGGGAAAAAAAATAAAATAAATATATATATATATATATATATACACCTGCATGAATATCTCACACACACATACCGACACCCACTTGTGCGCACACTCACAAACTAACACACGCACACAAATCCTAAAGCTGCTATAATAATGACACAGTAATAATAATGAAACAAACAAAAAAATACCTTCAATAAATATTTATCTACTATTTCTTCATTGCAGCTGGCGCACACGCACACGCTTGTGCCGAGAGGAGGCTCGGAGGACATCGTCTGCAGGCTGGACCGGATGTCTTCATCCGCGACCTCCACCTCGTGCGCGTGGGAAAGAAAAACAAACAAACAAAAATATATATATATTTAAAGCAGTCTTCGTGACACAGAAAGCTCCTTTTCTGTTATAATTGTATATACATTGCTTTTTCCAGATTGTTCTCTTTTGATGGGTATCAGTTTTTGTTGTTGTTGTTGTTTTTTCTAGCACGTAGCAAGTTTTATTTTGTATTACTCGGTGACTAAGGCTAAATAAAGACAGTACACTGTAAACTGCATTTTTGTTAGATTTGTGGTAAAACTACAAACTAATGATTGCAATTTTCCAGCACAACAAAATAAAGTAGAATTGACTTAAAATGTTATAACAGTGAATATTATTGATAGGCAAGACTTACTTTATATTTTGTAGAAGAGTTATTTTCTCATGGGAAAGTAATAAATTAATTTATGACAGATAAGGTTACTGGGAACTAAATCCACAGAATTATTTTTGGTTTTTTTACCAAATTTTCAGTTGCAGATCATTTAAATGTGGTAAACTGAGGCAATGTGCCCCCTTTTCCTTGAAAATAAAACAATATTATATGTTTCTTTAACACACTTTAATCATGTGCAACCAATGTACATATTCGAATTAAGCATTAAATTAAAATCATACCATTACAACGTTTTTTTTTAAAAATGAGTTCCTATTGTTACAGAGATGTTTTTCTTTGTTTTTGTTTACAAAGAGTTGTTTTTGTTGTTGAAAGTACATTTTCATCACTCTGAGTAGAAAGTGACCTCTTCCGAGATTTAACAAGGTGGGGGGGGGGGGGGGGAAACCAAATGAGTTTTCCTAAAAATGATATGACCTATAAATGTTTTAAGAATACGACTCCTTACTTTACCTTCAAACGATGGAACGTCACAGCAAATTTACTGCAAAACATTATGAAATGACACTTTGAGGTTATTAGAAAGAGAAAACAAAACAAATCAAAATCAAAACGCCAATGTGAGGGTTTGTTTTGGTTTTACGGGAATGTTACAGTTTAGAAACAAGCCTATTTGCTCTAAAGGTAGTGTTTAAGTGCCATTTATGAATATAAATGTATTTTTATGTTGTTTTTAAAGCCTCCTCATCCCACCAAGAGCGGTCGCATGCGTCCAAAAGTTTGTCTTTGGGGTCCTTTTCTCTCCCCAGGCAAAATTCGAAAGCATTGTGGACAAAAAGTAATGCATTATTGTACCAAGAAAAGTCGTTTTTTGGAATTTTGGGGGGAAATATTTGCTCACTAGTGTACAGCGATAACAAATCCCAGCACTCTGGTGCAAAATAAGAGCATATTTATAACCATTTTCAACACATTAGTCGACATCAAAGACGTCATTTGATGTCTAATGGGAAGAAAAGCGTTTGTTCTTTTGAACTAACTTTATTAAAAAAAACAAAAAAACAGGTTTTTGAAAACCACCCTTAATTTTAGCTTCAAAGTGATAGCAAATCAAAACAATTCAAATGTGATTTAAAGTGCCAATCAGCGTATTTGTTTCGGTTTTCCGAATACTAAACAGTGAAAAAATAAGCATATTTGCTTTAAAAGTACTGTATAAGTACTTTTTAACGTGGACATAAATGCATGTTTATGTTGTTTTGAAAGCCTCCTCATCCTTTTCCTAAAGTCACCCCTGTCCATATATATATATATATATATATATATATATATATATATATATATATATATATATATGTACTTGTTTTAACTTTTAAATGAATTTTACAAAAATACCTTATTATCTTAAAAAATGACTCCCAAATTTATCTTCAAAATGATATCCAATCAAAGCAACTTCACTGCAAAACATACGCATACACGCAATATCATTTTGGAGTCATATTTACAACTGCGTGTTTTAGTTTCACGTGCACAAAATCGTCAAAAAATAAAAGCATATGTACTTCAAACGCGCAATATAAGTAGCATTTGTAATGCCAAAAGTATATTTCTGTTGTTCTGAAATCGTCCTCATCCCTACCAGGGGGTCTGCTGCTGTGTCCAAAATGTTGCCTTTGGAGTCCTCACATGCGGCGCACATCTCCCGTTTTCCCCTTGCGCGTGTCCTCCCTGCTTTCGCGGTGCGTTCAATGACCCCCCGAGGCAGTCCGCACGCTCGCCATAAATATCATCAGCTGGCCGCTCACTTGCTCGCCATGACAACGGCAATTGCAAATTGAAGAGAGACGCCGACGAGTCATTATTTGGACAAACAGACGGCACTTGAGCCGACATCTTTTTCTTTTCTTCTTTATGAAAAAAAAAGAAAAGAAAAAAAGCTCCCTGCTAAAAGGGCGTTGATTTATTTAATAGCAGCGATTAAAAAAGTCAAGGTAAAAAAAAAAAAAAAAAAAAAGGTGAAGAGGTCTCATTAACTGCTTGAGTTTTAACGACAAGGGAAGGAGGAGTCCTTCCTGTGGCTAATTGGAGAGAGCAATTAGTCCCAATATTGAGCCAGACCGGACCCCCAGAAGCTGCGACCCCCCCCCCCCCAGGCCAAGGCTCTCCATCCCCGGCCACGCACTCACCTCCTCGCCGGAGCCTGCAGGCAGGATGCAGCGTTGAACTTTCCCCTCACTTTTCCAGCGCATGTCTGTTGCTTCTTCGTCGTCTTTCTCTGCTTCTCCCGAAAAGTGATCCTTATCGAGGGAGGATCACAATTCAGATTTCAGATTTCATATGTCACCTTCAGCCACGCCCGCCCACTCGGTAATTATCTGCCTGTGTGGTTTCCTTGGAAGAGTGCAAAGGAGAAAAAGTACAATATGTAATAATAAGGGCGGTATTAAGAGGTGCTGGAAAGGTAAAAATAATGAGCGAGAGTTTTCGGTTTTGTTGTTGTTGTGTGAGAGGTTTTGTGGTGATGGTGAGAGTTGTTTTGAGTGAGAGAGTGTTTTTTTTCTTCTTTTTTTCAACATGAATGTTTTGAGGAGGCCACTAAAGCGGCGTGTATATGAGAGGTTTTTTGTGGCATGAGTGTGAGTTTTTTTGGTGGGAGTGAAAGGTTGAGTGTGAGTGATTTTTTTTTTTGTACGTTTGAGATTTTTTTGTTGAGAGGTTCTTTATGAGTGTGTGTGAGATTTTTTGTTGTGTGGTTGTGAGTTTGAGAAGTTTTGTGTGAGTGAGTTTTTAGGTCGGTGTGAAAATTGGTGAGTGTGAGTTTTTTTGTACATGTGAGTTTTTTTTTTAGAGTGAGAGAGTTTTTTTTTTTTTTCCACTGAGAATTTTGGGTAAGTGTGAAAGTATGGCTCAGTTGACCATCGCCTGCCCGTTCATAAAAACTGCGTAATTTCTGCTACGTCATCTTAGAGCACCACCAAGTGATCCAGAGCGCAGCATTATGTCATCTTCTCTTGTCGTGGAATGGGTGAAAATTACTTCTTTTTTTTTTTAAACAAATAATGGCTGTGGTTAATAGCTTTAATGTTCACAATAAATATACCTTTTAGGAACCTCTTTCGGGTATTTGATGAACACTTAGGCCTACTACGTTACAGTATTTTAATGTTGGTCATTATTGTGGCACTTGGAGCGCAAAGTATTTTTCTAGGAGCTACTTAGTGTAGAAAGTTTAAAAAGAACCACTGCAATACAGTAAAAAGGGCATATTTTGGTTGCATTATTAATAGTATTATTCTAATTAAACCACACCAACATTACAACTTCAAAATCAGAGCAATTTGGTTGGACAAAATTAGCGCTGTCACTATCAAATCTTTTTAGAATTGAATTTCCTATTGCTTATTGACTTATTATTATTCTTCCTACAATATATACAAAAAATGTAAAAATGTGTTTGACGACTAACAAGCATTCTATTCTCATGAATGAAACATGAGACAGTAAAATGCTAAATGCTAAACGGTTAGCCTTCTCGATTAGCATTTGCTCGCTAGCGGTACCATTGTAGGTCAAATAAACGCTAACTACCGTTCAACTCACTCATACTTATCATATTATATGTAAATTACACATCTAACTGCGTCTTAAAAAAATCACTTACAGACGGTCCTTTGTCGTTTATGGCAAAGTTTATAATTGGGTCCGTCTGCAATAAATGTCCGTGTGAAACATGGCCTGTGCCGACCCCTACCAGGACAAGCCGAAAGGAAAAGAAAAAGATTTATGAGAAATGCAGTACCGAATTTCTTTTGTGAATATTCCCTCTGCTCCTTTGAAGACAAATAGCAGATACTACGAAACATTAGAAGTCCTTAAAAGATAACATATTGTGACTTGTTTTTCTGTCTTTATTGCCTTGCTGGAGGTCTCTGTTATGCCTCACCCGCATTGGCATGACACCACATGAGCGTCCACATCGCATCATCTCAGGAGGGCTTTCGAGATTAGCAGTGCTAGCGTGCCTCCATGGAAGATGTGTCCTGTTCCAGCCGGTGCCGATGAATGCTTTTTTAAAATCAGATAACGCATTTCCAACTGCGCACCCCCCGCGCCCCCGGCACGCTCCCCACTAAACCCTCCGTCGGATAGAGAGGTCAAAAAGTGACAAAATCAAGTGTTTTATCATCAAAAGAGCAGACGTAAAGACATGGATACAACCCACATGTTGGCCAGATCCCAATCGTCCGCGTGTAGCGTTTTGCGGGATATGGAGCAGACGAAAACAATGTCAACAAAACTCCTCCGACTGCCTCATGACATCACGTCTGGACGCTGCACAGTGTTACGATATCAATACTCCTTCAGCCACGAAAGGAAGGAAAGTGTAAATAAAATGACGTTTTGATAACACTGCGGAACAAATTGAAAAATAAGTTCTGTTGAGCTAGATTTTTATGCTGATTAAAAGTCAAATTGGCATGTTGATTCCAAAATCGGAGTCAGTTGTTTTTTTTTCCCCAGCACGTCAAGTTTACCCTCCAGATAAGCAAAATTCCTCTGATTAGCTGTCGTAAGACTTGCCAGTTGATTACGATTGGACTCATCTACAGCTAAGTGGCAACTTGTTTGTGCAGTCACACTTGAGACGGTGCGGTGAGAGGTGTGTGCAGCCCCCAATAGGTCAGTCCTATCAATATCTGCATACAGAAAGCTAGCATAGCAGGAATTAAGAGGATTTTGCTGGCTTTTTCTCTTAACCTTGTAATCATGGGCATACCGTTTTGTTTTGAGAAGTTTTTATTTTTTTTAGTTTTCAAAGCTTCTAACTATTCCATCTTAGTGTTTTATTTACATAGCTACATACATTTTTCATATATATATATTTTTTAAGAAAACAGTGAGCTAATAGTGTTAACCGGCTGTATCGCGCGAGCTAATGCTATTGATGAGCCTCATGTGAAGGTGGCTTGTTTGCGATGAATAATTTCACTACTGAGTACTAAGGTCATTTATGTAACACGGGGTCATGATTGAGTACATGTTAGATGCATGTATACGCTCTGATTGTATGTGTTGCTGCTCCGTGTGTGGTAAAGGAGCAGTTGTTTGGAGAATTAGAATGACTGTAACATCAGTGCTAATTTCTGTTAACTCATTGTTGGCATTTCACATTATGTGTTAGCATTAAGCTAGTAGGCTTTCGTTAGACGAAATGAATGATAGATATACAGTATATATTGCAAATTCTTTGCAATAATAATATACAAATATCTCTTGAATGAAATTTGATTTTTGGATATAACTGTCCCTCTCGCAACACGATTGTCTATTTAACTTAATGGTTAGCATGTTCTCTAGTTATGTCTGCTGCTCCTTCGCCTTTCAAACTATCTCCAAACGTAGTGGACGTTATAGGTTCAGGACTTTTCTTACGTTGTTGGCCAGTTATTACGTTATGGGCCTATTACATAAAAAAAAAAAAAAAAAAAAAAAAAAAAAGGGACAATTTATTACGTTCATGCGCCGTTATTAGGTTCTGGGCTTCTACAAGCCACGTAGCAGAAACACACACAAACAGATCATACACGAATACTCACAGGCATATAGTCTCTCCACTCTGAGGGAACGACGACAACTACTGAAGTTTAGTAGGGGACCTTTTCTGTCTCTTCTTCTTGCTGTTAATTTCGTAGCATGTCTTCCGGCCGACCTGTTGCGGAAAAAGGTGGCACTGCAAGTCTAAATTCTGACTTGGCTGTATTCTGTAAAAACCCACCAAAACAGCAATCGCTTAAAAAAATGAGCGTGTGAGAAACTTTTGACCACTGACGCTCTCTTTATTTCGTTCCTTACACGCGCACTTGGCTTCATATCGTTTAGTTTATTGAAATCAGGTCGACTCGGGTTAGTTTACAATTGACACAAGCAGATTGGCGTGACCTTTTCTCCTTGCTGTAAATGGCTACTCATTGAATCTGAAGGGGAGGAGTGTGGTGGTGGTGGTGGGGCTGAGGGGGTGCTCGTCTGAGTAGGGGGCTTTGGGTTGTGGAGGGGGGAACCATGGGTGGAAATCACAGCAGTGAAAATGGCAGTGGGCTGAGAAAGGGTCCTGATTGCGTCGGACGGCGCGCTGGCGGGAAGCAGCGCGCTCAGCCCCAATCAGGGCGGCATGAGTGGAAAAAAGTGCTCTTATCAACAAGTAATGGCCCACTTGACAATCAAACAGCCACAAAACGGCTCTATTTAACGCTGATTGCAAAAACTATACCCCCTCCCTTCCATCACCAAAGCCGTAGGACTCCCAGAGATCTTCCCCCGTCGACAGTCGGGAATCTTTTTTTTTCCCTGAACGGAATTTCATAATCAGCCGTCTTTTTTTTGGGTGGCTAATTGTTATTTTAAGGCTCGCCGACTTGATTACTGTGTTTAGCGGGACCGTTCAACGCGTATCTGTCTCAATTTCCACCAGCCTCTACCGCCGCTGCTTGCCCTGTGATTAAATAGGCTTTTGCACCTTCCTCATAAAAAAAAAAAAAAAAACACACACACACACACACAAAACATGCAAATAAGCAGGGGATTGGATAAAAAAAAAAAAAACATTAAATGAACAAGCAGGTTTTTCCACAAATAAAAAATCTGTCCATTCAAGAATGCAGGAACGCAAATATGAGGGGGTCCACTCCACATAGAGATGGTCACAACTCCTACATAAACTGCAGTAGTATTAGTTCTTCTTTGCAGAGGATAAAGAATATATGTCTGCGAGTCTCATGATATGATCTGTGTACATGTGTTGCTCCGTCACTTGTGTTCATATATCTGTTGCTTTAAGGGTTATAACGCCACGACAGCGATGCTGTTCATTAGCCCACCAATGGGGTCGCAGTGTTTGTTAGCATTAAGCTAAGCCGACTTCCCTAAGGCAAAGCTAATACACAACGTCGACGGGTATTGTATATAGTTGTCAGTAAAACTTCATTTTTTTAAAACCTTTGCACTTAAGTACAAAGTGAAAAGGTGTGAGTACTTTTGCCCCCTGTGGTCATACAATCCAAGACAATGAATAAATAAACAATCACTCTCATAGTAATAACTTACCAGACAATATTTTGCCAATCTCTTACTTCAATCCTTCCTTTTGCTGAAACCTACTTTTCTGCCTTCCTTCCCTCAGACCTGCATCCTTGCATCCTTCCTTCCTTGGCTTCAACCTACTTTTCTTCCTTCTTTCCGTCATTCATTTCCTCCCTCGCGCCTTTCTTCTTTTTCTTTATTTGATACGCGAGTAAATTGTCTTCACTTCTTAATAATGTTGAAATATTGCAAGCAGTTTTGTGACCGACACCTTTTTAAAAATAAATCCCACAGTAGTTGAACTCACTAGTTTCCTTTACTTCTAATTTCAAAACTAGCAATCCGCCAATCTCTTGTGTTTTTGAATGCTGCGAGAACAGTAACAAACGTTTTATTCTCGCATTTTTTACGTGTTCAAATATGTTTGGAGTGTGTTTAGCAGATGTTCTAAGTTGAGATGGCTTTAAAATGTGTTAAGGTGTAAAATTATTGTAACAAATGTTTTTTTTTTTTTTTTTTTTAATACGGTCTTGAAGTATCCAGGATTTTCATGTAATAATATGATGAGGCGATTAATACAAAATCATAACGGCCAACAATGAAAAAAATAAGTTTCTTGTAAAAATTAAGGCTTTGTAATTTCCCTTATGTCCTCTAGAGGGCCTCAGAGGACCTGCAATCTTCATTCATGTGTAACCACAAGGAAGTGGGAAGTTATTTTTTTGGGGGAGTAATAGTAGTAGTAGTATTTTGAAAATATAGGTTAGAAAAACGAATAATTATAAACAAGCTCTAGGTGAGCGTCCTAGTTTTTTTTCTTCTTAATTTTGGTCACACATTTGCATATTTTATTGTGTGTTATGACCCTTTAATAATAATAATAATAATAATATAGTTATTATTATTATATAGATGTTACAGTTACATACATAAAATATAATGATGATATTTTACAATTACACAAATTACAGTTAGATGAATTGTAATAATGATAATTCAGCCATTTTGTTCATTTGTATCGATCCATAGAACCAATTGTCATCACGGGCCTGTGAGGAGGAATTTGAAATCTGCCAAAACAGCTTCGATTATTATGATGTGCCAGCAAGAGCGATGCTGAGCCACAGATGAGATTGACGTAGCAAAACATACAGGCTCAACTCTGATTGGGCAAAAAAAAAAAAAAAAAAAGCAAATCAAAAAATAATGTACTGGAAGCACTACAGCCAAGAGAAACGCTACGAAATGAAGAGCAGAGACTGTTGGGAATGAATTCAAACACTTTCATGGAACAAATGTTACGATTGAGGTTGTAAATATGGGTGTTGTTTGAAGTGAGTGGGACTCTGTGTGTGTGTGTGTGTGTAAGTGGAAACCAGCCTGGTTTGCAGCATTGTCATGTGGTCTCCCATGGCAACCGCCCCGTGTCACCGCTTGCACTCCGGTAGAAGTAAGGCAGGAGCTCCGTTCGGGATCAGATGAGAATTCTGTGCACCGTAACAAGTCCGCCGGGGTCGAGTCGCCTTCACGCCGGTGTCAGATTTGAAAGAGACGGCGAGCGAACGAGCACCATGAGTCACTTCAGCACCGGGTACGTGCTACTTGATTTGCTGAGTCACTATCAGTTCTTTTAGTTTGGACCACACATTCACTTTAGTTTTTTTTTTTTTTTTACTGTGTTGTGAGTGGCTTGCCAAGGTGACAAACGTACTCGGTACTTAAGTAGAAGTACAGACACTCATGTGTATATATGTATATATGTATATATATATATATATATATATATTTTTTTTTTAAAAAGAAAAGAAAAGTAGAAGTGTCGATTCGACTGTAAATGACACCAGAATGGAAGTGAAGTATTGTAGTAAGTATTGGGACACCCATTTTCATCAGTAAATCTCTTGCGGGATTCATTCTTCACTTCATCAGGTTGCCAAATTGTACTTTGTCGGGACGATTTAACGGTCAAGTCAAGTTTATTCGTAAAGCCCTTCGTCACAAAAGACTCTGAAAGGCCTCCGCGGGCCCACAGTTGACCAAGATCAACGGAATTCCCGGATCCAAACGCCTCAACTGGGCAAGGGAAAACTCTAAACCCCGTTCGGGGAGAAAAGAAGAAACTGCGAGAAAGGACGATGAGCGACCACATGGTCGGATAAAGATACTCCACATTCTCCACTTGGCTGCGGTGCGCCCTTTTCTTCCGTGTTCAGATAGAGTGAGGTGCCTCGTTGCAAATTGTTCCCAAGAAGTCCTAAATGAGCTGGACAGTCGAGTGTTGGAATACTTTGAGATGGTTGAATAAGTTGTGGCGGCACGGTGGACAACTGGTTGGAGCGTCTGCCTCGCAGCTCTGAGGACCGGGGTTCAATCCCCGGCCCCGTCTGTTAATTTAAAGTTGGACGTCTCCATTCATTTCAGTGCAAATTATTTTGCTGGAAAATGTGGAATTTGGGGAAAAGTAGTAATTTGGGGAATATGGAAAATAGTTCGCAATATGTCCTGAATAAAGTGACTATTGTAGTTTGAAGTTGGAATGGTTTGAATCGGTGGAGAAGAGTGGAAGGACTATAACGGCCCAAACTGGTGGAATAATAAGAAAAACAAAGGATTTGTGGTGCAAAATTAAGACGTGTGAATGACTGAGCGTCAACCCAACAATGGACGCGAACTGTCGGATCGCCGCGCTTCGCCAACGACGGTCTCCAGAGAGCATCCGGCCATCGAGAGCTGCCGAGAGCGACACGGTGCCACATAAAAGACAATCCAGGTGCACAATAGAGAGGCCGACGGGGGTCAAGTGTGTCAGCTCCTCAAATGCGTGCATGCAATCAGACACCTGTAACAAACACGACAGCGACCATGAGCTTGGTACAAAAAAAAAAAACAGAAAAAGCTGTGCAGGATTGGAATTGAACAAACAAGCAATGCTCAAATACAATAATCCCCCATTTATTATTATATTATTTATTATTATTATTATAGTTCTCATTATTATTATATGATATAGACATTATGCGCCAGACCAGCCCCGCAATAGGTGAAATCCGCAAAGTAGAGACCACATACTTTTGGGATTATTTATACATACAGTATTTTAAAGCTGTATGAACCTCCCCTCTCCTCTCCTTATTAATCTTCCCCACACTCCTATCAGCCGCTACCATAATCTCATAAACACTTCGCATACTCTTAAACACCTTTTAAACTCTTAAACATACAGTAATGCACAGTAGAATGGTATTACTAGTACAGTACACTATGTACTATTGGATTCCTTGTAATAATTGTTTTTCTTTTTTACATGTTCAATGTTTTAGGCTACGAAGCATTTATTTTACCACACAAAAAAAGACAGCACACACTCAAAATCATGGGAATTGGCAAATTATGCGAGACAAGAACAAAACAAAAAATCTGCAACGGTAAAGGGCGATACACAGGAACAAAGTCCTTCCACTTTTCTCCCCAATTCCAAAGAAGTTGGGACGTTGTGTTAAACATAAATAACAACAGAATACAATGATTTGCAAATCATGTTCAACCTATATTTAATCAAATGCACTACAAAGACAAGATATTGAATGTTCAAACTGATAAACTGGATTGTTTTTAGCAAATAATTATTAACATGGAATTTTATGGCTGCAACACGTTCCAAAAAAAGCTGGGACAGGTGGCAAAAAAGACGGAAAAAGTTGCGGAATGCTCATCAAACACCTGTTTGGAACCTCCCACAGGTGAACAGGCTAATTGGGAACAGGTGGGTGCCATGATTGGGTAGAAAAGGAGCTTCCCTGAATTGCAAGCAAAGATGGGGCGAGGTTCACCTCTTTGTGAACAAGTGCGTGAGAAAATAGTCCAACAGTTTAAGGACAATGTTCCTCAATGTACAATTGCAAGGAATTGAGGGATTTCATCATCTACGGTCCATAATAACATCAAAAGGTAAAGAGTATCTGGAGAAATCACTGTATGTAAGCAGCAAGGCCGAACATCCGTAATTGCAACTTGAAACTCTACTGTGCAAAGCAAAAGCCATTTATCAACAACACCCAGAAACGCCGCCGGCTTCTCTGGGCCCGAGCTCATCTAAGATGGACCGACGCAAAGTGGAAAAGTGTTCTGTGAACCAACGAGTCCACATTTCAAATTGTTTTTGGAAATTGTGGACGTCGTGTCCTCCGGCCCAAAGAGGAAAAGAACCATCCGGACAGTTATGGACGCAAAGTTCAAAAGCCAGCATCTGTGATGGTATGGGGCTGTGTTAGTGCCAATGGCATGGCTAACTTACACATCTGTGAAAGCACCATTAATGCTGAAAGGTACATACTGGTTTTGGAGAAACCTATGCTGCCATCCAAGCAACGTCCTTTTCATGGACGCCCCTGGTTATTTCAGCAAGACAATGGCAAACCACATTGTGCACGTGTTACAACAGCGTGGCTTCCAGTCCAGACCTGTCTCCCATTGAAAATGTGTGGCGCATTATGAAGCGTCAAATACGACAACGGAGACCCCGGACTGTTGAACAGCTGAAGCTGTACATCAGGCAAGAAATGGAAAGAACTCCACCTACAAAACATCAACAATTAGTGTCCTCTGTTCCCAAACGTTTATTGAATGTTGTTCAAAGAAAAGGTGACGTAACACCGTGGTAAACATGAGCCTGTCCCGACAGCCATAAAATTCTACGTTCATGATTATTTGCTCAAAACAATCAAGTTGATCAGTTTGAACATGAAATATCTTGTCTTTGTAGCGTATTCAATTAAACATGAACATGATTTTCAAATCATTGTATTCTGTTTTTATTTAGGTTTAACACAACGTCCCAACTTCATTGGAATTGGGATTGTATTTAAAAAAAAAAAAAAGAATAATAAAATAGCTTATTTTAGCCTGATGCAAAATATGTTTTGCAGGATTGTTTATCCTTTTTTGTTTCTCTCCCGCAGGCTTATTTCAGCCTACAATAGCCTGACAGACAAACACCTGACTGGCTACTTCAGCAGCGCTCGCATCAGGAAACACTTGCAGAGAGCCGGATTGGTACGTCATGGGAATAATAAAGGATGACAAGCTGATCGAATGTAGCCAATAGCACTTGTAGGATTCTAGTCACGTTCTTCACTTGCGTACAAAGGATGCTTAGTATCTTAGAAACCCGATTTGCCGTCACGACAGCTATTTTCCAGCTACAAAAAGCGGAATGTAGCAGAATGTAGCTTGTGGTGATGCAGCGTTTCTTTTTACCAAACATAAGTAAAAGTAAAAAGTGTCTTGCATTGAAACGACTCTGGCAAGTGCAATTTATCCAAAAGGTTACTAAAAGTAACGAAGATGACACAATGTAAAAAGGACGCAAATAGACTCATTTTGACACAATTTTCCACTCATCTGTGTGTTTTTTTTTCCAGGAAAAAAAAAAAAAAAGGAACTTATAATGAGCGTCAATTATTCGCAGATTTTGGCAATTAGCAGTCGGGTCCCTATCCCCCACGAATAGTGGGGCTCCACTGCATTTGCTAATTTATCATTTTGGCACAGGTGAATCAAGGTACCAACATATATTTTTTTCTGTCACCTCATCATCCACAGAATTGGAAAAAAAAGAAACAAGCCTATTTTGACAAAGTAAAGAGTCATCTGTTCTCAAATATTGTTAGGTTACTCCCTACCACTGGCTTTAATGAAACACTGCGTCGATGGACGTTCTGAGTTTGAATTCAGCTGCAGAGCGTTGCGAGCGTTGTCGCCCCTCAGGTCACCCGGAGCGGGCGTATCGTTCCGGACAAAGAGTACAAACGCAAGCTGCTCCAGAGGGCCCACCAGAGACACGTCAGAGAGTGCCTGGCCCAGGCCATTTTGCTCAAGGTGCTGGAGATGGAGGTGGGTGGGCCGGAGGGGGTCGCGACACGATGTCCCAGACACAAAAACAATTCACCGGCGCCGTGCGGCACCATGGGCGCCGTGCTAATTTGCGGCCCTTTCCCTCGCAGCGTCTCCATCAGATGGAGATGAAAAGAAAACTGGAGGAGTTTGCCAGGAGGGAGCGAGTGCACAAGATGAAGGTGAGTCATTTGCATGTCAATGCCGCTTGACGTCTCCGGGTCGACTTCATTTGGCGCGTGTACAGTGAACGCCCGTTTATCGCGCTCCATCCAGATCCACCACCATTTTTTGGGGGGGGGGAAATGATTGTTTTAGCCCTTGCACACTTTTAAAACATGTTTAAACTGAGAAAAGCAACTGAAGTGGACCACCGCGAAAAAATGAGTTGGCGACTCGTCGACGCACACCAAGCGAATGGGCGCCGCGCATCTACCGGCGTGCTGCAACGAAGAAACTGCGACCCTGCAAAGGGGTTTTAAGGCTCCACTTACAATAAACTGTACTGTATTATTTTTTTAATTGAACCCTAAAAACGTGGTGCGATTGTCAAGGAAGAAGCGGCTATTTTGAGAGGCTGTTGGCTGTCGCCTCATTCACTGACTGCATCCGTGTCTTTCAGTGACAGAGACTCTCGACGCTTTGCTTTCTAGGCACAAGTACATATGAAATCATAAATATAGTATTATTGGAAGTATACTATATTGTATAATTGTAAAACTAACCCAATATACTGTGTATAGCTATATATTATACATACAAGTGATGTAGTTATGCGATGGTAAGACACCATATCGAAGGATCCGTTGCACTTGGCTGTCGAGATATCGCCGTGGGCCAATCAGATCGCAGCTCCTTTGCATATTTAAATTGGGAAGATTAGACATAATTTACATGTCGAATATTAATGACAAATCCTGCAGATTGAACTGCCAGCATAACCAACTTGGATAGCTTGAAAAAGGACATTCTGGCCATTTTCAAGCCCAATTTCCTAACACGATAAAAGGACATCAAAGATGATTTCAATAAAAAACGACATGGGACCTTTCAAAATCTGCGATACAGTAGATTAACTGTGATAAATAACTGTAAGTAAGTGTAAAAATACATGATTGAATTTTATTTTTCATATATATCATCTTTCAACTATTGTGTCTCCGCGATAAACGGGGTTGATGCATACCGCACACTGCTGTGGTTTTGAAGGTGGAGCGCACAAAGCGATTTGAAGACGACGTCGCAATGATGTCGCCACGCCCACCCGCGGGTGCGAGGGCTGTCAGGAAACAGCACTCGGGACCGCTGGGCGCTCACTGCGGATCCTCAGAGTCTGTGAGTCCAAAGAGGTGGCAAAAGTAGTCACACTTAAGTAGAAGTGCAGAGACTTAAAAAAAAAAAAAGTATTGTAATAGATTTCCATCAAATCCTTACGTAAAAGTTTTTTTTTTTTAAAGTACAGATGCTTAAATGTGCATAAGTACAAAAGTAAAACGTGACATGTAGTTTTGTTAGCATTTAAGCTAGGTGATTAAAAGGTCGTATTTAAATGATCGCAAGAATTCATTTTGACAGTACATTTCAGAGTCTGGACTTTTTGACTTCAGGAACCAAACCAGTAGTGTTCCTCCGCATATTTGCTATTCGTGCCGTTCGTGTGCGCAGCCGTGCTCGTCTCGACCCAACACGGCTCCGGGAAAGATGCAGCGGCCCGCGCGCTTGAAGCCCATCCGCAGCGGCAGCAATAAGCGCAGCTCCCCTCAAAGAGTCCAGCAGGCACTCAGTGACGACCACCCGCCGTTCAACTGCACCGTGAGACCAACTCAAAAACACACCTGACTGCTTTTATACAACAATCCCACCAAAGTAAAACACGCTTTTGGAGATATCAGTAGAGTAGAGTCGAGTAGAGTAGAGTCGAGTAGAGTCAAAAAGTCATAAATGTAGTTATATTTCGTCAAGTCATATTTTTTTGCAAGGACCACTCACAATCCTAAATCAGATATAAATATAACTACCTTGTGTTCCCTAAATGCCATAGGAATTGAAAAGTTGCCGATTTGTGTTGGGAAAAGTTGAAATGTTATGATAACAAAGTCATATTGAGGAAAGAAAACTTGAGGGCGAAGTCGTATTTTTTGTCCCCCAAGAAAACATAAGTAGTCATCTTTACAAGAACAAAGACGTACAGTTTTTTTGGGTCGGGATAAAAAGTCGTAAGCTTACGAGGGTAAACTTGTACTTTTTCAAGCTAAAGTCGTAAAATTACGATGTCAAAGTTTAACGAGGGAAGAAAGTCATATTTTAACCAGCAAATTTCAAAAATACAACTTTAATCTCATTATTATCATGACACATTTTATTCTGTAATAGTTACCTTTATTCTCGGAAAAATAGCACGATATTTCCGAAAAAAAATAGGACTGCAGATCGCTACAGATGTGTTTTGCTAGTCAAAGTTTTGCTCTGACGAACCAATCAGAGGATGTAAAAATGCTGACCTCATGTGAGGACGAATTGGAAATCTGATTGCTTAAATAGTTTGAGTCACATGGGTCAGCAGTACTGATTCTGAAGGCACTGGGCAGATTAGATTGACAAGGCAACACAGAGATAGGATGAAATCTGATTGGACAAAAAACATCTAACGTCCGCGTACACGTACTGGAAGCAGTGTAGTCAGGAGAAATGCTCCAAAACAAAGACAATAAAAAAAGTTGGAAAGAAATTCATACAATTTAATGGAAAATAATATTAGAATTTGGGTCGCAAATTCAGAATCTTGCATAGTACTGGTCAAACACAACGCAGCCTTCCCTCCCTTCCAGACGGAGAGGCAGTCGAGGAAACGCGAGACAACCCCGTGGGATCCCCCGTTGGGCGTCTCACCTTACTGCCTGCCGGTCATCAACAACTTTGTCACGCCGCTACCTCCCGCCACCAAGAGGAAAGCCAGAGGGCCCGGCTACGCTCCCAGCGGCACTCCTAATCTCTGGGGCCGTCGACTGCTGCGCACCACCACCGTCTCCAGTGCGGTCGACGCCAATGAGGTCAGGTGAACGAGTTGTCTTTGTTGTCTCTGGCAAGAAAACAAATTCTGTTCTACAACCCCAATTCCAATGAATGGTGAAAGGTACATACAGATTTTGGAGAAACATATGCTGCCATCCAAGCAACGTCTTTTTCATAGACAATGCCAAACCACATTCTGCACGTGTTACAACAGCGTGTCTTCGTAGTACAAGAGTGCGGGTACTAGACTGGCCTGCCTGCAGTCCAGGCCTGTCTCCCATTGAAAATGTGTGGCGCATTATGAAGCGTAAAATACGACAACGGAGACCCCGGACTGTTGAACGGCTGAAGCTGTACATCAAGCAAGAATGGGAAAGAATTCCACCTACAAAGCGTCAACAATTAGTTTAGCTTTTTTGGAACGTGTTGCAGCCATAAAATTCCAAGTTCATGATTATTGGCTAAAAACAATCAAGTTGATCAGTTCGAACATTACATATCTTGTCTTTGTAGTGTATTCAATTCAATATAGGTTGAACAGGATTTGCAAATCATTGTATTCTGTTGTTATTTATGATGAACACAACGTCCCAACTTCATTGGAATACTTTTTCACGGCACTGTACGTTTTGGTGTAAGATAAGAAAGCGTCAACCAAGCGTGTTGTGTGACTGCAGGAGCAGCCCTCCCTGAGGACTTCAGTGGCCCAGAGCAGAGTGTGCGTCACCATGGTGTATTTTGGCAAATCGGTGCGTCTCTCCCACGACTCGGAGGACCGGAGGGACGAGGTGAAAGTGTTTCAGCAACACTGCGGAGGCGAGAACCTGTGCGTGTACAAGGGCAAGCTCCACGAGGGAGGTCAGTGGCGGGACCTAACAAGGTACAAATACTTTCTGAGTCAAGGTGTATGCACTTTACATACACCTTGACTCAGAAAGTATTTGTATTAGTATATGATTCCATGTCAATTCCCGTAACCCTCGGCCCGTCGTCGTCACCTCAGAGACGTTCCAGTTTGTGTCGAGACGACATCGAGGTTTCCCCTTCAGCTTGACGTTCTTCCTGAACGGCCTGCAAGTGGAGCGGCTCAGCTCGTGCTGCGAGTTCAAGCGCAGACGAGGCCCGAGACTGGGCGGCAGGCACGGGCACTTCGGCTTCAGCGCCGTAGAGCGGGCCTCGCCCTGCTACAAGTGAGGGCGCGGTTTCATTGTCAGCATTTTTAGTTCACTCAATTTTTCTCTTTCAAAAAAAAAAAAAAACAAAAATAAAAAGAAATCATTTCAATAGTTTGATTTGAATTATAGTTTATTTACATTTTGGATTGCTTATTTTTTATTGCCCCATGAGGCATTGAAATAAGAATAATGTATTTTACAAAATGAAAGAAACATTTAACCACAGTATGTCTCCTACAGAGTTAAAGAAAAGCTTGTGGTTCTATCGTTAAGTAGCTTGTGGGATTTCATGCTTGTTTGTTTGTTTATTTTTAATTGTCCATCGACACGCATTGATTTTGATTGGAGTTTATTGATTTATTTATTTCCTCAATTTTGCTCTTTTAGTTTTCTCAAGTAAAAAGACTCTAGGAGTTTTTGCTCGATTTTATATATTTTTTTTAAATTTCATTCAAATGGCTTAATTGTTATTAAATTTGTTTTCCTATTGAGGTATGAAGTATAATACATGCAAAAAAGAAAATTGAAAAATATTTAATGATACAATGAAGAAATGTTGAATCAAGCACAAATCTTACATTTTCTGAAGTTGAAAATTGTGGGATTTTATGTTACATTTTTCTAATCTTAGATTTTTCAGACATTTCATTTGAACCTCTTAATTTTGAATTGAATTTCCCATTGAGGGACCATAATAAATATCATCAGTGTAAAAAAGAAAAGAAAAGAAAAACAATAACCACATACAAAACAAACACAATATTTTTTTAACTAAAACGTGTAGTTTTCCAAAGTAAAAATGTGTGGGAGTTTATGCTTGATTTTTATTCATTTATTTATTTTTTTAAATTTAGATTTCCTCAAATGTCATTTCAACCACTTGATTTTAATTTTAGCTTTGTTTAAAAAAATGAGAGGGATTCATAAATATATATTTTCCCTGGAGGAACCGTAATAAGTATAATAAAAAAATAGATCTATATATTTTCCCACACTATGTAAGCATTACAATCATTCCCCTGAGGGCAACGTAACTCCGATGTGGCCCGCGATAAACAAGTCTGACGCCGTTGGTCTAATGTGTTTTAGGTGCATAATCGCAATGGGGCTGGACAAAATGCCCACTCCTCCACCCAAGAGGGTCAAAGAGGCCGAAGAAAGCGTCAAGGAGCACGGGAGCACATCCCACTCGGGACGGTGTGGGAGCACCTCTCCACAACAAGAGGACAAACACCGAGATGGTATGATGAAGATAACAACACGTTATGAATCAGAATGACCGACGGCCCGTGCGGCTCGTGTAGATTATGAAGAGGATTTTGAAGGAGACGACGCCGCCGCCGCCGCCGATGAATTCAGTGTCAAGAAAGCATCTCCGACCAGTGGAACGGACGCGCGGACTAAAGATGAAACTTCATCCGACTCTGAAGATGACGGCTGGGACGGTGCGTTGACTCTTGAGTTTATCTGAGGAAAAAACATAAAAACAGGAACATACAAGGAGATAACCAGATATATTTATCTGGCAACTTCAATGGGTGGTTAAAATGAGACCCTGTACACAGCACTACGATCCAGAAATATTATTTATTTATATATTATTATGGATAGTAATACAACCCCAATTCCAATGAAGTTGGGACATTGTGTTAAACATAAATAAAAACAGAATACAATGGTTTGCAACTCTTGTTCAACTGATATTTAATTGAATACACTAAAAAGACACGATATTTAATGTTCTAAATGATCAGCTTAATGTTTTTAGCAAATAATCATGAATTTAGAATTGTATGGCTACAACACGTACCAAATAAGCTGGGACAGGGTCATGTTTACCACTGTGTTACATCACCTTTTCTTTTAACAACATTTAAGAAACGTTTGGGAAATGAGGACACTAATTGTTGAAGCTTTGTAGGTGGAATTCATTCCCATTCTTACTTGATGTACAGCTTCTGCTGTTCAACAGTCCGGAGTTTCCGTTGTTGTATTTTACGCTCCATAATGCGCCACAGATTTTCAATGGGAGACAGGTCTGGAGTCCAGGCAGGCCAGTCTAGTACCCACACTACAAAAGCCACGCTGTTGTAACACGTGCAGAATATGGTTTGGCATTGTCTTGCTGAAATAAGCAGGGGGGTCCATGAAAAAGATGTGGCTTGGATGGCAGCATGTTTCTCCAAAACCTGTATGTACCTTTAAGCATTAATGGTGCCTTCGCAGATGTGTAAGTTAGCCATGCCATTGGCACTAACACAGCCCCATACCATCACAGATGCTGGCTTTTGAACTTTGCGTCCATAACCGTCCGGATGGTTCTTTTCCTCTTTGGCCCGGAGGACACGACGTCCACAATTTCCAAAAACAATTTGAAATGTGGACTCGTCGGACCACAGAACACTTTTCCACTTTGCATCGGTCCATCTTAGATGAGCTCGGGCCCAGAGAAGCCGGCGGCGTTTCTGGGTGTTGTTGATAAGTGGCTTTTGCTTTGCATACGAGAGTTTCAAGTTGCCCTTACGGATGTAGCGCCGAACTGTATTTACTGACATTGGTTTCCTGAAGTGTTCCTTAGCCCATGCGGTGATATCCTTTACACATTGATGTCGGTTTTTGATGCTGTGCCGCCTGAGGGATCGAAGGTCATTCAAAGTTGGTTTTTGGCCTCGCCGCTTACATGCAGTGATTTCTCCAGATTCTCTGAACCTTTTGATGATATTATGGACCGTAGCTGATGAAATCCCTCAATTCCTTGCAATTGTTCGTTGAGGAACATTGTCCTATTTTCTCACGCACTCGTTCACAAAGAGGTGATCCTCGCCCCAGCTTTGCTTGTGAATGTGAATGACTGAGCAATTCAGGGAAGCTCCTTTTCTACCCAATCATGGACCCGCCAAGTTAAGTGTATCAGTTTGAACATTAAATATCTTGTCTTTGTAGTGTAGTCAATTAAATATAGGTTGAACACGATTTGTTTAACACAACGTCCCATCCCAACTTCATTGGAACTGGGGTTGTAATAAATGCTTCTCCCACACAGAAGACGACGACGCCCGGCGTCCTTCCAGTTCCAGCTCCAGCGAGGAGAGCGACGTCGACGCCGGCAAAGACTCCAGACTGCCCGAAGAAGCAGAAGAAAGCGACGACGTCCTCCGGGATGAAACGGCGGATGAGAAAGAAGAAGACGCGGCTATCGAGTCGAGCACGGAAGTCGACGTTTCTGACACCGGCGAGAAAGAGCACAGCCGGGAGGCCTATGGAGAGAACGCAGAGGGCGAGGTGACAGCAGATGGGACCAAGTCGGGGGAACCGGAGAGGGGTGAGTAAATGGGAGTGCATGCAGCGAACCCCTATTCATTGCGGGGATACGTTCCAGAACCAACTGCAACGGGGGAAAATCTGTCAATTACAGAGACCATATAAAAAACTATTACTGGAGTTAAGTTTAGTATGGGTACATTTACACAATAAATAGTGGGAAAAGGTCAATTATATCTCTGAATTTATGTCTCCCTTTTGTATGCAGTTTTATTCAAGGTATTTTTTTCTTTAATTATTAGATTTTTATTCGTTTTATTTCATATTGTATTTTAATAAATAACATTTTCACACCAAATATTTCCTCTATATTTTGTTATATCTTTCTTTGCATTGTTTTTGGTGTCACATTTAACGTGTATGAGATTGTCTTTGAAATTTTATTTTATTTTATTCCAAGTTACTGAACACACTAAACAGAATTTGTGACTGACTTTAAATTGTTCGCATCTTTAATCATTCCTTTGATTATCAACATGGAAATCTCTTATCTATGTATGCTGGATGTGAACATTTGACTTTGTTCCAGTTTTCTTTCATGCATTTTTAGTAAATGTTTTATTTTTTGCTGAATCATATTTTCATGTCTTTGTGCATGCTTTGCTACTCTCACTCATTAAAGATCTTACGTGTGTTGTGTGGGTGTGGCTTCCTATTTCCTTACTGGGTCTTATTCTTTTCAAACCTCCCTGAATGTCCCGTAAGTTGCAGTCATCATTGCATTTTCTGTGTATCTTTCTCTTTCCCAAGCCAAATCTGTACAGGAGAAGCTAGCCGAAGCCATACTGCAGAATTTGCGGTCCAGTTCTGAGCCAGAGTTGAGTGACACAAGCGCCGAAGAGAAGGAGGTGGCGTCCACAGATCAAGGCCAGAAGGGTACCAGATTGAATTCCTCTTTAAAACGTTGCCTCGAGACGCTTGTTGAAGAGAAAGATACCAAACGACATCTTCCTGTGCGTTTGCAGGAGCGCTTCTGGCGGAATCTAAATTAGAGGAAGCGTCTGAGACAAAAGAACACACTAAAGCAGGCCAAGAAGAACCCCATGAGAACTCTGAAATCTCCAAAGACAAGATGGGAGACAGTGTGAAAGCAACGGAGCAGGAGGAGGTGAAGGTAGCAGAGGATGGAGGTGATTCTGAGAAAACGAAGCGAGGCGAGCCTCAAGACAATGCTTCAGCTATCGCCATTGATAAGACGACTGTGGATGCTGATGCGGAAGCGAAGCCGGCCAGCAACACAACCGAAACGAAGGCAGAAGAGACAGCTGAAGGATCAGAAATTGAAGTAAAACCAGAGGACTTACACGGCTTGTTGGAGGCAAGAGAAGATGACGTAAAGGATGAGCGCAATAGAATGGAAGAGGTGGATGAAGCATCAGGAGATATTGGGGCTACTGGTGAAGGACGGGACGATCTCGTGACAAAATGTGAGGATCACAGTAAAGAACAGGAAGAAAAAATCCACCCGAATGAGAAACCGAGTAAGGCTAATGAGGGAAGTGAAAAGGACGGAAGTTGGACCGAGAAAAGCCATAAAGCGGAAGAAAACACTGCCGAGGTCACAAAAGTTGAAACACAAAGCAACAACGAAGAAGCAGTGGCAACCCTCAGTGAAGAAGATAAGGCTGGTGAATTGGAAAAAACTGAGACAGACAATGGTGAGGGTCTCCATGTAAAGAGCATAGAGGCCGAAGAAGTACACGTAGAAAAGGCTGATGAAGTAAACACAGACAATGAAGAAAAAATGGAAGCGATAAACCAAGACGGGAAGCAAGCGGAAGAAAGTAAAGACGTGACAGACAAAGATGAGGCAATTACGACTGCTCAAACTGAGGAAGGTGAAGAAAGGCAAGATGCGGTGGATAAGGACAAAGAAGAGAAAATCGTTACCGCAGAGGGAAGGGAAGAAATTAACGAAGAAACTACAGATATTACGGAAGAGAGTAATGGCACTGAGAAAGATGAGAATGAAACTCAAGAAATTGAAGCTGTGACGGATAAGCTTAAAGAAGAGAATTTCAATATGTCTGAGGTCAAGGAAGGAGAAGAACTAGACAAAGCAATCACCGATAATAAGGGAGACACTGAAGCAATAGAAGAAGATGAAAACAAAGCTGAAGAAAACAAAGACGAAGAAGAGAAAATGGCTGATGCTCAGAAGAAGGAAGGCGAAGAAATGAGCAAAGCAAACACTGATGACATGACACAAAGTGAAGCGGTCGGGAATGACAAGGAAGATGAACAAAGTAAGGATATCACAGACAAAAATAAGGAAATTGTTACTGCTCATACCGAAGATGGTGACTTCATAAAAAAAGCAACCACTGACATCATGGAGGAAAGTGAAATGAGACAGACAAATGACAATGAAGCTGAAGAGAGTAAAGCCGTAACGATTAAAGAGGGCGACGAGGAACTCACTAATGCTGAGACCAAGGAAAGTGACCAAAAAAACGAAGCCATCGCTTACAAATCGGAGGAAAGTGAACACAAACACGAGACTAAAGCTGAAAAAAGCATACATACAACCGATGAAGCTGAAGGCGAGAAGCTCGTCACCGCTGACACACACGAAAGACAAGAAACATCCAAGGATGCAGAGGAACCGGAGAAAACGTCAGACGAGCACTTACGACATGAGGACGAAGACATTGTGACGCACAATGTTGGTGTCTTTCAGGCAGCAAATGAAATGAGCACGACTGAAGAGACGCAAGCAGACACAGTTCAGATGATCGGAAATGGTCAAAGGAGCAAAGTTGACGCTGAAAACGGGGCGATGTCCACTCAAGTACCAAGTATTGCTAACGGGGACAAAAGTGATGCTAAGACTTCAGTGCAAATCGAACAACGACAGCCTGAAGAAGAGTCTCCTGAACACAAAGGCTTGGAGGTAAAGATGGAAATATTTGGAGATGTCCACACGTTAGAAGGTGATGCCGAGGTTGAGTGTAATAAAAATAACTTAGAAACTCTAGCGTCTGGAGTTGACTTAATAGAGGACTCGGAGTCTGATGCTCCAAACAGTAGCAGACACGACAGCAAGGTTGAGAAAATCAAAGAAAGTCCTAAAACCAAGGCTGAACCATCATCTGTAGTTGTCGACGATGCTGAAAAATCATCCAAAGAGGAAGAGCAAGAGTTTTCCAAACTCCCAAGCAAGGACATGGTCTCCACCGTGAGGTTGCAAAGGGCTGAAGCTAGGACAGAGGAGGCCAGCGAGGCCTCGGAGGAAGACGCAAGCATGCTTCTCCAACCGAAAACACAGTCAAATACTCAATCCATCAATCAGCTCCCACATGGAGAAAGTCCAGAGGTGCTGGCCAGAGCGAGCAGTTCGGAGCTAGTCACCAACTGGCTAACAATGCATCAAGCATCCAACTTCTTTGAGACTTTCGTTGAACCTCTGGAAGACATGAGGGGGTCTGACGTGGGGGTCAGCATGAATGTCAGACAGTCTCCAGAGTTTCCGAAAATACTTGAGCTGTCCCATACGGAAGCGGCACCAAAACACGTGGAAGAAGGTAACACCAAACGCGAAGCTCATTCCCATCCTGAGAGCCTTTCCATGAAAGACGACTCGGAGAAGGTGTCCAATGAACACCTGAAACACATGCTACCAAAAATCGAGAATGAACCAAAGCTCAGACAGGAAGATGAGAGTGAAGAATGTCTCGTTGAAGACAAGGTTGGATCAACACGTGTGTGGAGAGCGGCGACCATGTCAGGAACCAAACCTGAGACTGTCGCAGAAATCATCGAGAATGGGCTCCACTTGGATGTCGAGCCCACATCAACCGAAGACATGAACGGCTCTCCAAAAAACGATATTCCCCCTGCCGATGAGAAAGTCGAAGAGCGGACATCTCCAGAAGGAAAGATGCACGAAGAAGTTCAAGAAGTAACTGAGGTTAGTCATTTTACAACATCCAGGTCAGACGTCGGAAGCCGCGTGGGCGTTGAGGGCAAACCGTCCGTCAACGGGAGCGCGCGGCACATGGACGACATGGTCAGTCAAGACCGCTTGAGCGTGTTGTCAGTGGACAAATTGCCTTTTGCTCCAAGCTCTTACTCTTTGTTGGCATCAGCCAGGACCGAGGGTGGACATTAGACAACATGCTTGTCTATAGCTTTCCATTAGAAACAGTCCCAGGTTGTCACTTCAAAGTGGCTACTCTGTACAAGCATGCATTTGCTGAATGGACCGAGTGACACATTGGCATTATCATTACCGTAAAGGCAAAGGTCCTCTGGGAATCGCTGTCTATATCAGCGGTTCTCAGACCCCTGGGGAATATTTAGGGTGAAATGCTCAACAAATAAAGAATTCACATGGCATTTAGGGGTTCACGTGTAATTTATGTTTATGTTGGCATGAGGATTATGAGGGGTACTCGAAAACATTTCTCCCCTTGGATCCAAAAGGTCTGCCAAAACCTGGTTTATATTTTTCTTGTGCCGAAAGAATTGCAATTTTGGGTGGCGTCAACATGCCTGAAAACTCACCAATCTCTGCACCTGCATAGATCCTGCTGAAATGTTTTCATTTATTTGCCACCGACAGCAGATTCACCGTCACGAAATCGGGTAGACACTTCTTTTACAACAGGACTCAAGGACCCATGCCCAAAATTAGACAGGAAGTCGGTCATTTTCTATTGAAGCGGCAATTCTGGACAAATTTCAGGGTCTATGGAATCCTGTCTGCCAAATCATTACGTTCACGGCACATAAGAGTTTGACAATCAGTTCGAGGATTAGCAGTGCAAGGACCCTGTTGGAATGGTATTGGTTCTTACAGTCTGCCTAACATTGAATGATGTTCAGGTCCTAGGAAAGCCAAGTTGTTCAATAGCTGTCATGCATGAATCACTAACGAGAAGCTTGCTAATGAGTTGTGGATGCCGCGCGCAATGTTTACAATAGCAGATCTCTTCTCAAAGAGGGTTAGGGTTAGTGGGAGGCATTGAGTGCTATCGCCTCTCACCCGCAAGCAGATACTCCGTCTCGCACACACTCACAAAGGGTTGAATAATTCACAGCGGCTGGTCTCCCTGGATTGACCTTTTAACATCGACATCATGTGTTTGTGTACATTTTGGTCATGATGAGCGCTAACGTTTCGTCATAAATGAAACATTTTGTGATAACATGAAGAAAACAGTGTAAACACTAGACCTATGTTTACTCCTGAATAGATGGTTTATTTATTGCATTTATTGTGTGGGTTTGCAGGGCATCATCTTATCAGCGGTTTGGCTATTGAAGAAAGAAAGACGGTGACAAATAAAGCTGTTTGTCTTCATTCCTAATCCTCTACCAAACACTTTAAGCACATTTTAACCTTTTAAAAACTTATTAAAAGACACCTTTTAAAGCATTCCTCAGCACCTGGTCTCACTTTCTCGCTGTCGAGAGATGGGAGACGACCGTATAGCGTCACTTTGAGAAAAGGAAAAGAAGACTCACTCCCAAATAAGAGGCAAAGCGCGCTTGCTTCAAACTGTTTGTCGCTCTCAGTTGAAGTTTACAAAAAGTGACTGATTATTAAACGTATATTTAAACACCAAAATCTTCAACGAAACCATATCATGTCATCTAACAAAAGTCAATTAGCTTCATTCTAAAATATAATGTGAAACACTATAATGAGGCTAACGTAAATTAGCATCGATGCTACGCTACTTATAAACCATCAGACAAGGGGCAGCAACGCATACACACACTCAACAACAACACTCCCATGCATACACACTATTCTCATTGCTCTGTGCGAACAATGACTATCACTGCAGCTTAGTAGGGGACCTGCTGTGCCTGTTCTTCTTGCGCTTAATATGCTGTATCTCTTCCAATAGCGCTGCCCGGCATGTAGTGGCACAACGTGGTGCTAGACTAAAGGCGCGCAACTCAAAAGTCGGACTTGTATGCAGTTAAAACCCATTCAAAAAAAAAAACGATCGATGAATCTCGATACAGTGTGGATTCATTGTGAATACAATAAATATAAACTTTATACATCAAATAAATGTAGTCATCACAAATTTTATTGATTGATTGATTTTAAAATTTAAAAAAAATGTAGTAAATGATAAATACTTAAATACTAATAATACGAAATAAAAAATGAACCATGAGTGCAATCTAATCAACAAAACCCCTCAACTACACACACAATTATATACAGCTTCACCAACAAGGGAAAAATGTGTTAGTTACTGTCAGTTACCGTAAGATATTGTTAGTTACTGTCTTCAAAGCTGCCATTGCTGCCGAAGGAGGAGCAGAATCGCATGGTGCTCATGGGATCAGACACGTAACCTGCAAAAAATATAAAAAAATAAAATGAATAAAATACAACATGTGACAGTTAAGACACAGAGAAATATTTCACGGCCTTATATTGATATGTATCAATTTGTAGCAGTATTAACTCATTCACTGCCATTGACGTCTTTAGAAGTCAAATATCCATTTTAACTGGGAGGGCTTGCAAATAGGGCTGCAATAATTCATCAATTATTTCGATTACAAAATGAGGTTGAAGGAAATTCTCTGCCTCGGCGGCGCTTCGCATGGATAATTTTTCTACACGGACTAATGTTGCTGCAGTCACACGCACCAATGAGTGTAGAAATAGAAGGGTCCGTAAAACACAGAGAATGTCCCAAATTTGGGATCATTTTACACTTAACGAGGGGGGGGGGGGGGGGGGGGGGGAGTGCAATGTGTACCACAACAGCACGTCTACGATCGCGAAACATGTTAGTTAAAGTCATACACACACTCAAAGTCACAGATACTACAGTACAACGTGAGAGGGGCGACAATAAGTGGAAAAAGAAAATACCTGCACTACTCATGCATGTTATTGCGTTTAATAAGGCAAAATCAATTATTATCTGACTAATCGATGGGATGGATTGCTAGAATACTTGAGTCTAAAAATAGTTGATATTATTTTTAGCTGCAGCCTTAATTTAAAGTATTACTTCCTTATCATAGGAAATAAATGTATTTCCATACATCCTCTAAAACCATAAATATTATATAAAATTTTGATATGACAAATCAATATTGAATCGTTCCAATAATACAGTAGTGAACAAACCATTGCGATCAATGGGCGAAAACTGCATGCTCCTTCTTATTTCCTCCAATGAGAGGCCTCCAGATGCACGCCTCCGCTCGCTGAAAGTCAAAAATCAAAGCAAATCAAATATTTATTATGAGGGTACCATGCTGTAGTGGTTAGCATATCTGCCTCACTGTCAAGAATTAATTGAAACTAAAAATAGATCACTTTTACAGTATTATGATTGTTGTTGTTATTACAGTACATTTCGGTGGCCCAGACAATATTTAGGACTTTTGTCCAAAGACACCAGGCAAAAAAGTTCGGCTTCGCACAATCATATAGTCAACCCGAGTTATGCTCGTTAGCCTAGCATACACAGGAAGTCAGCTAACCCGTCTTCCGCGCTGGTCACGTGACGTTCCGCATACCGCGGTTTTCTTCTCACCTCTGGCTCCAGAAGGCGTAGGCTCGGGTGTTGAGCGCGTACTCCAGCTCGAACCTGGACCGCAGCGCGGCCACGTGACCCCGGCTGGGTCCAGCCCGGGCCAGAAGGCAGTCGGAGGACGAGGAGGGCGACAAGGAGCCGCTGCTGTTACTGGAGGCGGGCGACATCAGCTTTGGACGCACACAAACGCGCAGACGGTGGAACACGCTCAGCAGTTACGCGCAGTTATCATGATCATTTTGGAAAAAAAATACCAAAAATAAATACATATAGGAAGCCTATTGTTTAGAAACATTGTGAAAAATTCTATAGTATACCTCAACGTTGCATAAGCACTCCTCCAGGTTGGTGACCACTTCGGAAAACTCTGGACGGTCCTGCAATTGGATATGAATGTATTTGCGGCATAAAGGGTACATCATACAGGTCATGTGTGCTATTAATTTTTGCACAGCCCAGCAATGATGTATTATCTGGAGATATGAATGTGCCATTCATTAGCGCTGAATGCGTTTGGAGCTGACTCAGCGTCCTTCGCCCCAACGGGATTAAGGAGCAAAGCGAGCGCATCCGAGCACTTTGTTGCTAAGATCATTTTACAGCTTGTAGAATAAAAGTAAGAGACTCAACGGAAGAGTCAACACATTTGACTTCATCTCAATCCTTTTTTTTTTAAGTATGCAATGTTTTTCTACTACTCATTATAACGTTTTGGTCGATTTTCTTTCTTAGTGGAACGATTAAGACGCCGGTATACAGAAGCTCCTGAACACAACTGATATTTTCAATGATAAAGGATCGTTATTATCGTTACCTCCGGACATGCGTTCCATCCCCTCATGAGAAGTGCAGAGATGGGTTTCGGGATGGAGTAGCCGACAGGAGGCCGGATGTGATGGTAGGCCATGTCTGCTGCTGCGGCAGCTGAGGACGGCAAGACACAGAATGTTCTCATGAGGGCAACTCGCCTTAGAATCGCGGCTCATAGTTTGCACTGTATTTCCCGTATTTTTAAGCAATTGTTCTTTTCTTGGTTTTTCAAGTACACAAGCAGGTTTATAATTGCCGTGACATCTATGCTAAATTCCTGTAGCCCGTCTATGGCGTCTTGCATCGTATTTTTTAGCATGAAGCTCGCACACAATTATACGGTTCGGTTGAACATTTTGATGTTTCAATATCATTTGGACGTTTTTTTTTACATTTTATAAAGAATTGTGATTTTTTTAGCGTATTTATGATATGGTCTCTCTGTATCGGGGATCTGCAATCGGCTGGCGACATAGAAGAGGGTGTACCCCCCGTCTCTTGCTTAAAGTCAGCTGGGACTGGAAAGCCCATTCAATGTGACGTGGGGGAAAAATTACCAGGCTTCAAGTGTGCGAAGGGAATCTCTCCAGTCAGCAGCTCCCACAGACAGAGGGCGTAGCTGAACATGTCTGCCTTGACTGAGTAGCGAGTACACTGAGTGAAGACCTCGGGAGCCATCCATCGCAGGTTCTTCAAACGAGCGCGTGCGCACAAAAAACAGAAGACTCATTGAAAAAAAAAATGCTCATTGAAAAACAGCCACGGGCGCAGTTGCTATGGCAAACAATGCATTTGTGCCCAATGGCAATTCCGTTTCTTTCCTACAGGCGGCTCTCAAGAGATGCGACACACTTAGCAACCAAACTGATGAATCATCACGCCGAGACAAAATCTGCATGAAGGCAGTTTGGTGGGCCGCTGGGTAATTGATTGCAGGTGCACGCAGGCCCCCAGCTGCATGTTTAACCACAGTAAACTCCAGCGGCGGGCAGTGGATTTAGTACCCGGGCCTTCAGTGGCGACTTACCCGACTTAATCCACCTCTGAATACCACGACGATATCATGTCGCAAACAAACAAACCATCGATACTTTTTTTTTTTTTTTTTTTTCACCTTTCACTCAAGCAGCGGTGTAAAAAAATAAATAAAATTAAGAAATAAATAAAATGAAAAAAAATTAAAAAGCCATGCAGTGAAAGTAGTTTTTTCTGATTCTGAAGGCCCTGGGCAGATTACATTGACATAGCAACCCGTGGAAGATAAAATCTGATTGGTCAACAAAACAAGCAAACTCAAAGAAGGTGTGACTTACCCCCGGCTGCTTGGTCATGTTGTCCTCATCCACAGACTGGAGGAATCTGGACTCTGCAGACATAAATCTGTGTTCAGTGTTCAGTAGGGAGGTCACTTGAAACAGAGTTTCTCAACATTCACTCACTCACAGTCGACAGAAAAAGTTTGGACTGTTCGATACGTGATTTGCTGGCGAGCAGTCCGACAAACCAAATCTTACCCCCGAAATCGGCCACCACCGCATGTCCGTCCTCATAGAGAAGAATATTGTGACTGCAGAAGAGCACACGTGTCATTGAACGCACGCGGCAACCGCTCTTGGCGCGTGCGTGTTGTTAGCGTGACACATGCCTGTTGAGGTCTCTGTGGATGATGGGCTGGGTGAGGTTGTGCAGGTACTCCATCCCCTTGGCCACGTCCATGGCGATGATGAGCTTGGACTGCAGATCAATAAGCCTGTCCATTGACACGTCATTAAAGCGGCAGCGACTTAAGCGCCGGATCGATGCCTTGCCCCTTGCCAATCACACACAGCTCTTAACGTCCGTCGGTCGATACCCCAGAGTGCACCAGGGCACACGGTTAGCGCAACGCTTGATCCGGATCGATGGCGATCGCGACTAAAGTGGAGGGATTGCTTCCCAAAAAAAAAATGATTCGCGGGGAATTTAGGGGCACACGTGGAAGTTACGATTAATTGGCGTGGCCTCCCTCACTCACCTCTTCTGCTCGTGCAAGAGCGCGAAGAGCGACCCCCCCGAGATGTACTGGGTGACGATGGCGAACTGGCTGGGGTCGTCCAGACAGGCGCCCACGAACTGGATGATGCAGGGGTGGTTGAGGCGGCACAGGATGGACACCTCGCGGCAGAACATGTCCACGTCTGACTTGGAGCAGTACGTGTTGGCTCTGTAGCTGCAGACGACAGCAAAAGATGAACGTAGTGGCGAGGGGGGGGGGGGGGGGGGGGGGGGAGAAAAAAAAGGTGCACGATGCGGATATTTACCGTTTAATCGCCACTATTTTGTTGCGACATTTGCCTTTGTAAACCCTGCCGAAGGAGCCTGCGGGTGAAACAAAAGTTGTATTCGCGAGTAATATTTAAAAAAAAAAAAAACATTGTTAAAGTTACCAGATCCGATGATTTCGTTAAATTCCAATTCGGACAGCTGAAGATGGAAATGAGAGGGGAGGCTGGCCCTGAGTAGAAGAACCTCTGCTTTTTCTGGAACAACAACAACAAAAGTTACAGTTAAATATTCACTAGGGATGAGCAGAATTATTGTGTCAATTCATTGATTACATTGAATTTTTTGGATTACACATTCTCATTTTTTAAACCTAGTCTCCATTATTTGTGGTTTTTTTTTTTTTTGTGCGCTTTCTGAAAAGTCCCAAGATGCTACAAGATGGCGCAAAAGATGCACTGTCTAAAAAGGAAAGTAGTACTTTGAACCTGTGCAAATGTGTACCTTTAATATCCAGTTTAAGGTCAAGCTACTAGTACATACTTTGTCCTCACTAGTAAGACAATTCAGTGTACTAGTATAATGACTAGGGTACACTAGTAAAACGACTGTGTCTTACTAATAATGTTGTTCCCCCCCCCCCCCCCCCCCCCCCTCAATACTAGTACACTTTTGGCCTACTGGTGCACAATTGAACCTTACAAGTCAACTACTCCTAGATCCTAAAGGTCAGCATGTGTCACACACTAGTGGCCTGATGAACCCTTCTAGTAGCACCAAAATTCCCACTAGTAGATTCACAAGTAACATGTAGTTGCCCTACTAGTATACCAAAGTTGTCCTCCTAGTGTGCAGAAACGTGGAAGCAGAGGAAGGCAGTAGTGGGAAAAACGTTACTTGTAAGACACAGTTGCTCTACTAGTGCGCCCTAGTCGTCCTACTAGTGTGCTTAATTTCAGTGCACGCGCACACTAGTACATGGACCTTTATCTAGATATCAAGGATACTAGTACGCTCTTTGTCATTACTAGTAAAACAATTCAGCGCACTAGTACAGCAACAACAGCATGCTGGCAGAATGTTTTCCACCACTGTATGATATCAGTGCACACTAGTAGGACAACTAGTTACTGGTGAAGCAAAAATGTGCACTGGTTGACATCTGCATGCTACTGTACTAATAGTGTCATTATTAAATTCTACTAGTGAACATCTAGCGCTTCACCAAAAGTATCAGTAGTATGACAATGTCAACTCGTGCACATTTTTGCCTCACTAATATGTACTTGTCCTACTAGTATGCCAAAGTTGTCTTACTAGTGTGCACAAATGTTGTACAGCAACTACTGAAGAATTGTATAATATCACTAGTAATACCAGTAACATGAAGTTGTCAACTAGTGCACAGTTTTGCCTCACTAGTAACATTTAGTCATTCTACTGGTATGCCAAAGTTGTCCGACCAGTGTGCAGAAATGTTATACAGGTTGCAGAAAAGTCCTACTAGTTGTGGGTACGTAGGTGCGTGTAATTGCATACTAGTAGCATATGGAAAGCCATTGGAGCATTACCTTTCGTCATGCTCTTGATCTTCCCCAGAGGCGACGGCACAGAAACGTACGAGCCATCTGGAAGAGAGAGTCGGCAAACGTAGACCAGCGTTGATGCGGATCTTTGTACGGCTCCTTTGGGTTTGGACTCACCCCCTCCCGGCTGCGAGTACTCATTGCAGGGAGAGTCATCCGGGCGCTTGTAGTGTTTCAGCAAAGTGACGATCGCGTCGTGACCTGCGGTGCGAGCAAGGTCCAGGCGCGAATTGAAATTGCAAGTCAAGGTACTACTGTACAAAAACAATAGAATGTTCCAAAACAGTGACGTGGACTAACATACAATTGACACTCACGTTGAAAACAATTGTAATTGCCTATAGACGTCACAAGATGGCGGCAAAGCACTTTTTCTTTTTTTTTGACAAAGCCATGGCCTAACTAAATGAAGCTCCTGCCCCTCAGTTGGACATATCATTGACGCCCCTGGTAGACTCTTCACCTTTCTCATAAGCCCACATGAGGCAGGTCTGCTCATCCTTTTCCCCGCTGGACCGGCTCGGATCGCAGGCCACCAGGTTCATGTCGGCCCCGTTGTCCAGCAGGAACTGCACCAGTCGGATGTGACCGTGAAAACACGCGCTGTGTAGAGCTGTCGGGCAAAATGGTGGATATCACAGCCACGTACCAATGACTATACAGTGAACCCTCGCTATATCGCGGTTCGGCGTTCACCCAAACCAAAAAAAAACGTTGTGGATTATAGCGTTAAATCTTTTCAAGAGTAAACCCAAGGGATCGGATGACGATGCAACAGGTTCTAAATGCTTTTTTTTTGTTTTTTTTTTGAAGATTTCACTGGATATGTTGATGTGCCTTATTAATTGAGTATTGTTTATGTTTGTTTGTATGCTGTTTTTTGTTCCATGTTTAGTTGTTGTTCTGGACCAGGACACCAGTAATATTTTGTCATTTTCAAATTAGGGAAAGAAATAAAAATGTCATATTGTAATGTGACAAAAATTAGAATTTTATTTAATTTCAATATTTTTTTTTAAAATTAAATTACATTTATTTAAATAATAATTATAATATTATTATGGTAAGTTATTTTATTTTCCAAAGTATACTTTAAAGAGTGTGTTTTAATCAGTTGAAATGTGTTTAAAGCGTGTAGGAGGGGTAAATGTATTTTTTCCTTTAAATGTATATAGTCCAGCTATATTGCAAGATGTGAACGCATCCCCCGCGATAAACTGGAAGATGTCTGATTATTTTGAAAAAATTCACCTGTGTGTCCATCTCTGCCCTGGTGGTTGATGCTCATGGCATTCTGGCTCAACAAAAACTTGACCATTTCCAAGTCTTTACCATAGGTGCATGCACTAGGATGTAAGACAGGAGAAGTTCATTAGGACCTCAGAGGGATAAGAATGGCGCGACGGCCCGCGATCGCCGCTATTTGAGGAAATACGGGAAAAGGAAATACCTGTGCAGTGATGTCTCGCTGAAAATGTTCTCCTTGGTAAGACTCTCCGCACCAGAGAGCTGGATAATCTCCTTCACGACCTCATATTTGCCATTGTAGCAGGCCCTGGGTGCGAACACAATATATCAGATAGTCTGCCGCAAAGCAATATCGCAACGCCAAAGCCGCCCCTTTACAAGTGTAACGGCGTATCTCCGTAGATGTTGGTGGCGTGAGCCTGTGCGTCAAAGTTGCCCTGAAGGAGGAAGCGAATGACTTCATGGTGGCCAAAGCGGGCACAGAAGTGGAGGGGCACGTGGTCCTCATTGTCCTGAGCGTTCACTGGAGACAGTTACACACAAACACACACGCACACAAACACACATATTAAAAAAATGAAATAATTCCCATGGCTGTTACTGTAATTATTGGTGGCTAATGCACCACCCCCCCCCCCAAAAAAAAACAACTAATTGTCAAAAGTCAATAGTGCGCATTATACATTGGTATAGGAGAAAATGAAAACATATTTTCACATTTTATAAATGTATGCTGGCATCTAGAGGTTATGAAAAAGTTGTACACTTTCATTCTAGTGTGCCACCCATTGGTCATGAAAAGGGTGTAGCCTACACTTTCATTCCAATATGACAGGGGTACATATGATTGCATATATGTACAGTTGTGCTCATAAGTACACATACCCAGGCAGACTTTGTGAATTATTATTATTATTATTATTTTTTTAATATGACTGATGACTGAACAACAATCATCATTAATTTCTTTATGGTTATGTTTTGTTTCAGGATAATGCTTTTCTGAAATGCTTGACAGTTTAATTTGAATCTCATTAAAATAAAATGAAATGTGTTTCGCGTGGTCCTTCATGTTTTCTTTAAAGAATTGGACACATCTTACAAATCGTGCCTGGGTAAAAAAACATATGGGCCCAACTTTGTGTTTTCTCATTTACTAAATTTCAAAATAAGAGCAAGTAAATAAAAAGAAAGTATTATGTGTTCAAGTACAGTGTAATTATTTGAAAAAACTAACAAAATACAGATAAAAGCACAATAATGCATTGTAAAAATGCATTATACATAGGTAGAAGGGTTTTCCAGAGTTTTGAGGTCAAGTTTGGGGGTGCGCATTACACATGGGTGCGCATTATACACAAGAAATGGTTCACATGCTAGTTATAATTAATGGGTGTAGGGATTATGAGGGGTCCTTGGAAAACTGATTTTTAGTTTACCAATTCCAGAACTAAAGGATTGCCCTCCTTGTTCCAATACTTTTTTTTTTTTTTGTCGCGGAGATCATATGGGCCTGAAGGTCTTACCGTTAGCTTTCCCCCCTTCCCCGACCAGAAGTGCAATGATGTCAAGGAAACCCTTGGCTGCGGCCAGATGCAGCGGCCGGTCGCCCACTTCGCCACTGGCGTTCACATCCGCGCCAAACTTCAGCAGCAGTTTGGAAAGCTGGTGGAAGAAATAGACAGCAAATATCCAGCAAAGGCCTCTCTGCTGGCTTACACACTATCAAAAGCACTGACATACATTTACAACTTAAATTCTATTAGTTGAATCTAGTTGGCCTGCACGGTGGTGAAAGAATGTGCCGAAAAGTGACGGGCATCGCCCATGAATTGATCGATTGGATTTACCTGCTCATTGCCGTTATAGGCGGCGATATGCAGCGGGGTGAAAAACACAGCATCCTGGACGTTGACAGAAGCCCCATGCTGGAGGAGAATATCAGTCGCCTGCACGCAAACAACCCGTCGGCTCACCCAGCCAAGAGGGGCATCGACGAGTCCTCTCGCCCCGGCGCGCTCTCACCTCCATGTGTCCGGCCAACGTGGCGACGTGCAGGGCGGTGAGGGCTCCGTAGCCCAGCTGCTGTACGTCCGATCCCCCGTGGAGGAGCGCGGTAACCAGCTCGCCGTTGTCCTGACAGCAACAGAGCCGCAGAAGCGATATGTTCGCGGTGGTCGGCCATTGACGAATACGGACGTGCGTTTATTGGATCTGTTCACCTTGTACGCCGCCAAGTGGAGTGCAGTGAATCCGTTCTTGGTCAGTCTGGAAGGGCGGAGACCTTTGACCATTAAAGAGCTGATATGTCCCTTGTTACCTGGATACGCCCACATAATGCACAGCTACAGTGGATATAAAAAGTCGACACACCCCTGTTCAAATGTTCAAAGGTTTTGGGTGATATAAAAAAAAAAAAGGATTTGAAAATTTCACCACCATTAATGTGACCTTGATACCAATGACTGCTTTTCTATTAGTCAGGGCTTTGGCGCCATTTGTCGGTCTCTTGGCGTGACGACAATAGGCAACAGGATAAAACGCAAATAGGTGAGTTTGCAAATTGGCTTTTAGTAAGGTTGACTGTAACTCCAAAAGGTTGTCTTCAGAAAAGTCGCGAGTGATCTGTCCTTCCACTCCAACATAGCGTTTTGTTGACGAGTTATTAATAGCACGCATACCTTCGCACACACAGCAGAGATGCAGCAGGGACAGGCCTCTCTCTGTCCGGTAGTTCAAGTTGACCTTCTGAAACGCCTCGTCTGAGCTGTGGCACGGGGGAAAAAAAAAACAAAAAAAAAGAAATACAAATCCCATCACCTGCCTGTGCAGCCAGCCAGAAAAGCAAGCAAAACACACACGGGTTCAACCTGAACGCAAGTTTGAGGTCCACCAGCTCGCTGTCTTTGAGCTGGAGGTCATCTTCCAGCTTCTCCAGGATCAGCGAGTACGACTCGCTCACCTTCTTCTTCCACTCATCTTAAGCGCCAGACAAAATGAGTTTCTCATCCGTTATTCAGGGCGGCGCATATAGAATGATCCATTCGTCCATTTCCTATATCGCTTATCCTCATTAGAGCCGTAATGTAACCTCTTATATTTGTTCTAGTAATTCATAAAATTGGTTCATCAAAACAGATTTCTTAACTTTTTATTTTTCTATTGATAAATCAAACTGGTTAATTTATTGTCGACAGAAAATGAAAAAAATATATACTGGTAACATTTTAATATATTTTATGAAATAATTGTAAGTATATAGTAAACATACAAGGTCGTCAACTCATCATGTTATTACATACTCACAATTGCCCTAAAAATGATTCTGGTATTAGAAAATTGAACTTGAAATGAAAAATGTATTCAGAAACTTGCAATTGGAACGAATAGGAATTTAGAAGAATAAGCAGGAATAAAACTGACATTTACAAAACTGAATGTTGTCTCTTAATAGTGAACGTATATATAGTTTACAAACAACTTTTTTAAGTTTGACGGCTTCATCACATCTCAGCTGGATTTGCATTCATCCTTCAAACATCTCCCAATTGCTTCAAAATGCTGCGGCTCGTCTTCGAACTGGAACATGTCAAGAGGGAACGCCCAAATCCTATTCTGGATTTTAGAGTTCATTTTCAGATTCTTCTGTTTGTCTTCAAATCTCTAAATGGTTTTGCTCCGCTTTTCCACTTTATTGAGTCTTTTTTTTTTTTTTGCCCCATTTATTTGTTTTGAACTTTGTCAATGTTTTATTGCTCCTAATTAACATTATGTTCAATTGTCCTTAGTTGGCTTTGTATTTATGGACGCCACTTGGTTTTAGCTGCAGTTGTCCGTCAGGTGCTCTACAAATAAAATTGCGCCGAGTGCAGTCTAGACAAATAATCATTCACACCTACGGCTGGCCAATTTTGTAATCTTCAATTCAAAGTTGAACATGCCACCGCAGACCAGCTAAACACTCCTCCGCCGCGCTACCCATGTCGAATCAATAGCATTCAAAAGGACAAAATGTCACCCCCACCAGTCCAGTACCTGTACACGTCTGCGATGGTCTGGATTTGTAGTTCCCCATTGATAAGGTCTCGTGTCCTGTGTGTTGGCGTAAAGGCCGTCAGTCATGCAATCGCTCCCTCTGCCACAATTGCACATGTCCCGATAAAGACGGGATCATGGCGGCGGGCTAAAAATAATAACGGCCAAACAAACGCCGACAACTGATCTCCCTTCATCGCCGCGACACGTGAGTGTGTGTGTGTGTGTGTGTGTGTGTGTGTGACATAGCAGGTAATCCTTCTGTTCAAAGGTTCACGGGACGGAGGGTTTCATCTCGTCCCTTTGGGGAACAACTCATGAAAAATCTCAATGTCCCACTGTTTAAAGCTGAAACCTTTGTGGTATTTTGCCCATTTTTCCTTTTTTGCAAATAAATGCTCTAAATCAGGGGTCCCCAAGCACCGGGCGAGGGACTCGTATTGGGCCGCAGGACGGTTGGTCCCAGGTCAGGCAGAGATATTGAACAAAAGTATTGTATTCATCATCAGTCTGAATAAAGTTTTTGTTTGAAAATCAGGTGCGTCGCAAGTGAGGCAATGAAGACATCAAAACTACTTCGGCACATGCACTCCGCATTAAAAGAAAAGCCTTTGGACTTTTTTGAAACAATAAAAGATTACCCCAAAATGGCACCGGCTCGTCGAAGAGAAACAAGCGCAGAGCTCTCACTAATAACAACGCCGACATTCAGTGTCATGCTGATTTGTATATTTAACCGTTTATTCTCCGTTTCTATAATGCTCCCTCAAAATGTGTCTTTACATGAAATCGTTCTGAAAAATGGAAAAAAAAAAAAAAAAAAAACTGCTGCTCTAAATGATAGCATTTCTTTTAAAAAAAAAATACTCAAACATATACCTAGAAATAGCTAAATAAGAGGAACTGATAATTTTGCAGTGGTCTCTTATTTTTTTTCCAGTGCTGTACTACGCTACAAGGGCTGAGAAATTAATTGATTTGATTGACTATTCTGAGTTTATTTGTTCGGCAATAAATTCGATTTTAGTGGCTTGTGTAGTTCAAAGCACATCCACGCTGATGTGCACTGTTTACACTAACAGCATCATCACATCTTGGCTGGATTACTATCATGCATGCACTTGACTTTGGAGTCAGCCAGTCCTCCCTCAAAGCGTGTCCAGTTAGTCCAGCATGCTGCTGCTCGCCTCACAACTGGCTCCCGATCTCCGTGCGATGTCACGATAGAGTTCCTTCCGGAAGTTCAGCATCTCCTGCAGATTCTTACACTGCAGGGCCTCATGCATAGATATCAGCTTTGTGTCTTTGGGTATGTTGAAGGCACGTCTGCCCAGGACGGCCTGCAGCATGTTTAGCGACAAGGAGAACGACTGCTGTTGGTCCTCGCAAATGGGAAACAAACAAACGGTCCACAAACTACAGCCGGACACGTCACCGGAAAACCTCAAGCCATGACCGTCCAGTCCCCAGAGGGACACGCAGGTGTCCAGAGTCACACCAAAAAGAGTCAAGGCTTCCATAGATTCGGAAGCTTTCACGCAACATTTGAAGTTGTCGTTGATTCCGAAGACGACTGTTAAGAAGCCAGTTCTTTCCCGTTGGGTCACACACAGAGAATGCATGAAGACCCCATCGGGCACCGAGGTATCGGGTCTGACCCAGCAGCTGCTGACCACTGAGCCCCTGCCTACGGACACTCTATCTCCCAGTCTGGAGTACTCCACCACGGATCCGGCTCCCACAGAGCAACTAGGTTCCAGGACGCTGTGCATCACGCAGGATGCCGCATCAGCCTTTTCGTTCGGGTGTACGCTGAACGCAGACGACAGGAGACCCAACTCGCTCCTCAGGGCGTCATCCTCTGTGAGGTGGAAGATGTACTCCGTCGTGGTCCCGATGTGATAAAACTTGGAGTTATTGAGGAGGATCACATTTAGCGGCGTTCCTCTGAGAAGACGGAAAATCTTCTGGCGGATTTCCACCAGGCCGCCGTCCTGTTTGGTGACATTGGCCGTGTTGCGGGTGTATTCTATCGAGGCCTGCGGGCCTAACGCTTGGAGGAAATCGCCGTACGCGTCGATCTCGCACTCCAACGGTCCGACCTCTTTGAGCACACCGAGGAGACACTGCGACGTATCAAAGTCTACATAGTAGGTACTGTCCGTGTAGACAAACTCGCTATCGGATATAAGAAAACAACCGCTTCTCCTCTGACAAACGGCGCCCGTGTCTCGCATCGCATCAACGCTAGGCTTGTGGAGAAAGCGCAAGCAGGTCCTGGTCTCCATTTCTGAGCATGCGGTCTCCTCACACGGCTCCAAAACAAAAACGCCGTGGGCGGTGCCGATGGACAGCGGCGACGGGTGGGCTAAAGCCGTAAAGCCCGGCTTGTCGAACGCAACGCTCTCATCCCTGGCGATACTGTAGAGCTCAATGTCGTCCGCGCAGGTCACCAGCACGCCGGGCTTCATCTGTGCGGGGAAATCCACATATATGGCCAGTTTGAGCTCCAGCATCTGGTAGAGGGGCTCGCCCAGCGGCACGGCGGCGAAGATCTTCCCCAGCGCGCTGGCACTGGGCAGGCGCTGACTCGAGCCACCTGGAGGGATGTTGAAAGAGAGAAAACAGTTCACTTTCTTGATTCATCCAGTGGCGTATCATGGGTTTGCTACCTGGGCCTTAACTTGGGACTTGCATTGTGACGATAAACCAAATGTAAAGATACAATTCATATATCCATTTCTGACCCACAATTCAGTACACGATTCAATTTTTATGAATACAGCCCCACTTAAATTAATTTTGGGATGGTGTCTTTGAAGGGGGAATTACTCGTGTATATGTGCATTCCCCCCCCGAAAAAAAAGTCCAAAATCAATGGTGTGCATTAACCACAGGTACAGGGGGAAAAAAAAAAAAAAAAAAAAACGTTCCCATTTTATAAATGTATTCCACCATGTAGAGGTTATGAAAAAGCTGTACTCTTTCACTCCAATATGCCACCGCCACCTAGAGGTTACACTTTCATTCAAATATGACATGTATAATATGTGGAGTTGTGCTCATAAGTTTACATACCCTGTGCTCATACGTTTACATACCCTGGCGGAATTTGTGAAATTTCTTTTTTTTTTTATTTAAACATGACTGATGACTGAACAACAACCATCATTAATTCCTATATGGTTATGTGTTCTTTGATGATAATGCTTTTCTGAAATGCTTGACAGTTTAATTTGAATCCCATTAAAATAAAATTAAATGTGTTTCCCCTGGCCCTTCATGTTTTCTTGAAAGAATTTTACCAATCTTACAAATTCTGCCTGGGTAATCAAACATATCGGCACAACTGTGTGTTTTCTAATTTACTAAATAAAAGTAGGGCTGTGAATTTCAAAGTAAGAGCAAGTAAATAAAAAGAAAGCATTACGTATTCAAATAAAGTCCTAAACTTCAGAATAATTATTTGAAAAAAAACTAAACAAATACAGATAATACTTCGTTTTGATCATATGGGTAGAAGCCAAATCATGCATTGTAAAAATGCATTATACATAGGTAGAAGGGTTTTCCAGAATTTTGAGGTCGCGGTTTCTATTTCTGTTCTCAACCAGGAGGCCAAAATGCTTACGACATTGAGGGCCGGAACACCAGCATTGTGATGCTGAATTGGGAAATTCGGTTTTGTAAAAGAAACAGTCCCATTATTCATATATTTTAATTTACATCAGCACTACTGATTCTGAACACCTTGGGCATTTTAGCTTGACATGGTAACACAAAGAAGCTGAAATCTGATTGGACAACAAAAATAATAATAAAAAGAATCATTCTAAAATCCACAAACATGTACTGGAAGCCCTGCAGCCAGGAGAAATGCTACAAAATGAAGACAAAAGACTTTTGGGAATAATTTATACAATTTCGTGGAACAAATATTACAGTTTAGGTGGGAAATGTAGCTTTTAGAGCCACAGAGAAGGCCCATATGACCGCCCACCACTAGAATTATACCCGACCTGCATGAATCAGGATGACTCTCAACCTGCAAAGAGTCGGGCCGTAGATGTCACTCAGCTGCTGCAGAGCGTGAAGGGTGGAGCCGCCGTTGCCTAGAAAACACAAGTAATTCTAAATTGAACTTTATATGTTTCAGTTAATGCAAAAAAATCTAAACAATCAAGTCAGACTGGAATGCCTGTTGAACACATTTGTTTTTAAATCCCTTTTTAAAAAAAAAATGTCCACTGAAGATATTTTATGTTTAACATTAATTAGGAACACTCACCTATTTTACATCCAGGTGGATCCGAGAAGACTTTGAAGGGAATTCCAAGCGGGAGTTCTTTCCTCTCCACTTTTGCCTGGATCTGAAGCTCGTAGGCGTCTTTCTGCCACTCGTCCGCGGCGGTTACCGCCACCACGTCCCAGAACTCGCCACACGCCAACTCCCGACCTTCAGGTAGACCACAAGGAAGCATGTTATTGTTTCGAACCCACGGGCCAGATCCAGCACTACATGTCATTTGATGTGGCCCTTGAAAGCTTGCCACAAAAGTCCTACACACTCAAAGTCACAGCTACTACAATAGAACGTGATGACGGCGATCCCAAGGGGACAAAAATAATACCTGCGCCTCACATTGTGCAAACAAAGCAGTGCGGCTCTGCTGCTAGCTAACAGATGTCAAGGCTCACGATATGCTTTTGGCACAATCTAGTCTAAATCACACAAATGCGCAGGAGGAAAAGATTACACAAGACAAAAGAAACTTAACACCATTCAATTGGCCTCTCCTGGGCTCTTTTGAATTAAAAAAAAAATCTACATTAAATGTAATTTATCATACTCACTCGAATCCCTCATAACGGAAAGCTCCACCTTCTATTTTACAGATTTTGGTAACCTAAAGTAAATGTGAGCTTTAGGGGCAGAGCACTCGCGTAGTTTTATAAATGTAATTATTATTACATGAGTGAGACTTACGCCATGTTAAAAAAAGAAAAGAAAAACGTTTTCAAAAGTAAGACACCCCAATTCATGATTTTTAAATTGTTATAAGGTTGCTTTTACGGCGTTGGCTGTCAATCAATGACACGTCGTGGAAAACTCACCGCGCAAACAGTTGAATTTTTTCAGTTTTTCTCGAGTTGCCATTCTCAACTGTCGGACACAATCCTCGTTCACTTCTTTCGCTCCCGAATCCATCTCTTATGTGCAAAATAAACAATAGAAATACCCTAAAATGAAGTTTGTTTTGAGCAAAAACGCCGTACTTCCATCTCGGCGACAACTTCCCGTTTCACTTCCGCGTTTTGGTCACGTGAGCGTGTGAACGTAAACGATCACGAGAAATGACCGCCATAAAAAAGGTAGTATTGGAATAATCAAATATTTTAGAAATAATAAAATATTAGTTAAATATTATTAAAATCTCATTAAAATACACTGCAAATTTGTTTTTTTTAAAATTACTGTATTAATCTTTGGGGTGTTGTGACGAAAGCATGCCAGACATGTAATTAAGACACTTGGGAATTGTTGAAGATTGTGGGAAAAAAACATGCATAATATTTCTTCTTTTTCTTATTTAATATAACAAAAAGAAGCACAGGTACAGTAAACCCCTTTAACAGCGGGGGGGGGGGGGGGGGGGGGGGATTTTTGTTCTAAGTTTACCCGGGCCTCCCATATGCCGTAAACTTAACAAAACACGCTTTTTAAAACATATAAACACATCTGATCACACAAATATGTGCAAGCATAAAATGTGCAGAAAATACTGTACATGCATGTGCCTTTAGGAGGCGGAGCCTGGTGGGGTGCCGTGTGACGTCAGTGAGCCTGCGTGTGAGTGTCTGGACGTGAGCTGGGGCCTACAGCAGCTCCTAAATTAGTGTGTTCAATTGTGTTTATTGCTAGCCTGATAGCATTTTTGCCTAAGTCATTTTTTTTAACATTTTCAGAAAACAAGAAAGAACAAATTCAACAAACAAGAAGAGTTCAGTTGCTTTGAATCAACCTTTGACAGCAGTCGCATGAAGCCAAAAATGTGGTGTAAGCCAAAGTATTGGATCGTATCGAGTCTGAAAAAAAAAGGCACTGAGAGAAAATAAATAAACAAGTTTACATATTTTATACACACATTATAAACCATTTCAAATATATTATATTAAATAGTTGGTCAACTAATTCTAATTTGTTGTAATAAAAATCATTAGAAATGAAAAATGAGAATGAGTTAATTATTAACGAGTTTACATATTCTACACACACATTTTAAACCACGTAATTTTATTGTCAACTACAATTTAATTCTGTATATATTTTTTAAATGAATTACTTCATTAAAATAAATTTTAAACATGTTTTCATTGAATCTGTTGAAAAAATTAAGAAATGAAAAATGACAATTCTAATTACCAAAATCAGATCAAATTATTTTAAATACACTAACACATTTACAGTACTATTTTCACCTTTTTTATTAAGCAATTGATCAATTAAAATCAAGTTAATTATAATAAATTCATTATAAATAAAAAATGCGAATCATTTAATCGTTAAAATAAAATACTTTATATATTTTACATAGACAAATTTTAAAGCATTTTGTTCTTCATTTCATTTTAAAAATCAAATGTGGACGTTGAGCACAAAAGATGGATGGGCTTATACTTGAATGTTTCACTCCCACTCCAATTGCTGACCTCCCTCCCTCCGGAGAACAGAATAAAAAAAATTGCCAAATACAAAGCCAACGATCCAGCTGCTAAATCTTTATTATTGTATTAACACATGTAAATGAGAGTTACTTTGGCCATTGACGTTTTACATATGAAAGCCAAGGCACGCTCAAACTACACAATTAAAAATCACAAAATCGAAATAAAAAGCAATCGGAAAACATAATCTACTGGATTTTATTTTTCCTGACATTCAGTCACTTCTAATAAAAACACAAGAGGCTTAACAGTCCTTGTGCACTCTTGCTTAATAACGGCTTAGGTCCTTGAAACAAGTACCAGGTTCGACGACACATTCCGTACACTGTATTTCCTTGACCCTTTTCCCACAAATGCCCGCAAACTGAGGTGAAAAGATTCAAAACGGCATGTAAACACTAAGCGCCACTGTCACCCATGTGAAATCGAAAAACACAATATGAATACGAAAGAAAGACAAGAGTCCTATGGTTCCTTTCGCGGAGAGGCCGTACTCGCTGCGTTTTTGGCCCGCAGAGCCGAAGTGGCCAAGCTGTTCTTATTGGCCTCCAGGAAGTCACTGCAGGCGGAAAAGGCGCTGGAAAACGAGGAGGAGAGTCCCACGATGTCCGTAGAGATGTAGGGAACAACTCCTGGTGTGGCCTGATTGTAGTAGGTGACCTAAAAACCAAACATATATTCATCAGTGGTGGGATGTAACAAAGTACAAATATTTCTTTACTAGATTTAAGTAGATTTATTATTATTTTTTTTTAAAAGGTATACGTACTATACTTAAAAAGAAAAAAAAAAACTGATGGGAAATGCAGAACCTTGGTGACAGCGACGGACTCCTCCCAGATTGTGAAGCCGGCGCAGAGCACCTCTCCTCTGTCGTAGTCCGCGGTTGGGGGGTGAGTGGGCAGCGTGACCGAGCGTAGAGCGATCAGATACGGGTCCCTACGAGTGACCAAAAAAATAAATAAATAGGACGACACTGTTCAAAGAGCGGGGATGTCTACAGTATTGTATTGTATAAAAACATACAGTAATAAACACACACACAAATAAATAATAATAAATAACCACGTAACAGCTAATAACTTGAAAAACTGGTAAGCTGGGGCCCTCGTCAGTCAAGATGCCACGAAAGGGAAATATTTCCAAGAGGAAGCATTTATTTTCATTATATGTTAAGTAAATGTATTCGATGTTAGCCTTCCCAGTAAACATTGATATTTGACTTCTAAAGCCGTCAATGGCAGTGTGTTAATTATAACCTCATATAATTGTTTGTTTTAGTGCGAGTCTAAGAAAGTAGACCTTGTTCCTGTCTCTCTTTATGTGTGATCACTTTGCTGTAAAAGTAAATTAATGCTGCGAGAAATAAAAAAATAAAAAACATTCTGGGGAACAACAGTTTTAATGCTTTTTTTTTGGGGGGGGGGGGGGGTATCAGCAGAAATAAAGCAAATCCCAGAAGAGGAAGAAAGAAAGAAAAAAAACCAAAGTCAAAACTAATTGGAATAATTTCATTATCATTTGCTTTTTCAATTAAACGATTAAAATCGTAAATGCGATTTCTGCGGGAAAAAAATTGGACTTTATTTTAAGGCGATATATCCCAAATATGTACCTCATTGCATTCCACGGCTAGGTGCGTTTTTATGATGTGATATGTGTGAAAACACACCTGACGTCACACGGTTTCCGACAAGATGCCAGCAAGATAAAGTCCTGGCCTTTGCCCCCTTTTCGGACGGAGGGCGTCTTGACGCGATAAATGGTGTCGTCCTCGTCCGCCTGCGTGATCACCTCGCACGCCCTGCGGGACGCCACAACAAATACGTGCTGACAACATAACATGACACAGATTGTGAGTGCTTTGTTGTGCATGTTAATTCAGCGACGTGAAAAGCGTAATGGCGCAGAAATGCAAGACGTGCGTGACTGACTGATAATGGCGGTCCCACTCATTTCTCCTCCTGAGGTCGGACAGCAGGTGGAACGTCTGCTGGGCTGAGACGCTCACGTTCATCTCCACTTTGAAGCACAGCGTCTGGTTCTCCTCCAGCGTGTACAGTCTCACCTACAAAAAAAAAAAATTCGCCATGTCACGTTCAGCCTGGAAAATGGGGTGAGAAGGACCACGTGGTTTTTTTCCCCTTGAGGCCAACCTGTGCGCGTGTAATCCAAACAATGCGAGCCGACCGGCTGCGAGGACTCATCGTGACTGTGTGCACTTTGTCCAAGATAATAAACATTTGAGGTTTAACCCCTTTGTTGCCATTTGCCATCTAATTTTCATTTCTCATTATTCTGGCAGTGTTAACGCGACTGTAACAAAACTTGGAACAAGTGCCGAAGGGTTAAGGGATCGGCAAAAATACTCACTTTGTTTTTCTCCGAGGTCAACACCCAGTTGTTTATGGTGTCCATCAGTTTCAGCGCAGAGACATTATTGTAGCTCAAGTACATCTGGAAAAGCAAAGGACGCAATAAACTCATTTTAATTGCAGGCCACATTTCGTTAAAGTTAAAGTTTCCCTTATTATGACCGTGAAAAGATGTATCATCAGCTCATCATATTATGACACACACACAATTGACCCTGCATGTCATTGTTATCGTATTCATTTTGAACAGCATTTACCCATATTTTTGGGTGAAAAAAAATTTACTTTTAAAAACAGCTTTTCTGCCAAAATGAAAAGAACAAATCCAGTTAGCAAGAAACAAGAAGTAGACACACTATTAGCTTGAATGGGCTACAAAAAAACCATGCGGTGGGTTGGATCTGGCCCCCCAGGCCTCGACTTTGACGCCTGCAATCAAGTAAAGCCTATATAATAATAATCCATTTCACAAGCCGTCTTTGAAGTACCTGGTTACTCGGATCCCAGGGTACAGACAGGGGCACTTCATTTTGCTTGCAGGAGGTGATGTATTTCCTGCAAACACAAACAAGCATTTACAGAACATTCCGGCAGGTATCAAATACTTTGCTACTTCAGGTAGCTGTACTTTACTTCCTTTACTTTGAACTTTTACTCCCTACATTTGAGGTGCTTTCTCCTCTTTATGTTGTCAAAATAAGCTTGTTACTTTTTCAACCGCCGCAGATGATAACACGACTTTTTTTCTTTTTCTAATTGTGACAAGTTAACAAAATGGGTATTGTCTATAATTGGGTGGGGGTGGGGGGGGGGATGTGTCATACAGGCCATAATTCACATTAACCTCTCACAAACACACTCAAGAATTTTTCCTTCCACTCGAGTACTTTTGCCACCTCCGCATTCCTGAGAGCAAGACCTGAGCGCCACAAACACATTCTTGCGGTGGTGCCGACATTTGCCTGAATAAAAGGTTACAACGCGGGCCTACTGCTTGACGGCGGAACAATGAGCGCATTATGCCGGGCGAGCTCCGCTCAGCAGTAATGTTCTGAATATTCTGCTCTGACGGATCACACGCTGTTACGTAGACGGCGAACAATAAGATTCGGCAGCACCGCCCCAAACACGCCGCGCAACGGTGACACAGCAACACTTCTCAATTAACGCACGATGGAATTTATGAATTGCATCCAAATTATAATATTGTCATCCCCGCATATTTGTGGTTCACCATTCACAGAGTTTTGTGTTTTGTTTTTCTGCTCTTTGTGAACGATGCCACAAAATGGCTCCAAAGCCATGTCTAATTGGAAAGCAGTAGAGTGATGTCAAGAAAGTATGTTGAAGTGATACATCTCAACGAAGGGACAAAATCTTTAGGTCAGGGAGGAGTTAAGTTTAGTCTTGGGCACACGTACACATGCGCATCATTTTTTTCCTAAATGAAATCAAATATAAACCATTAATGTTGTACAACCCCAATTTCATCATCTGCGGTCCATAATATCATCAACAGGTAAAGAGTATCTGGAGAAATCACTGCATGTAAGCGGCAAGGCCGAAAGCCGACATTGAATGCCCGTGACCTTCGATCCCTCAGGCGGCACTGCATCAAAAACCGACATCAATGTGTAAAGGATATCACCGCATGGGCTCAGGAACACTTCAGGAAACCAATGTCAGTAAATACAGTTCGGCGCTACATCCGTCAGTGCAACTTGAAACTCTACTATGCAAAGCAAACGCCATTTCTCAACAACACCCAGAAACGCCGCCGGCTTCTCTGGGCCCGAGCTCATCTAAGATGGACTGATGAAAAGTGGAAAAGTGTTCTGTGGTCCAACAAGTCCACATTTCAAATAGTTATTGGAAATTGTGTACGTCGTGTCCTCCGGGCAGAGAGGAAAAGAACCATCCCGATTGTTATGGACGCAAAGTTCAAAAGCCAGCATCTGTGGTGGTTTGGGGCTGTGTTAGTGCCAATGGCGTGGGTAATTTACACATCTGTGAAGGCACCATTAATGCTGAAAGGTACATACAGGTTTTGGAGAAACATATGCTGCCATCCAAGCAATGTCTTTTTCAAAGACAAAGCCAAACCACATTCTGCACGTGTTACAACAGCGTGGCTTTGTAGTAAAAGAGTGCGGGTACTAGACTGGCCTGCACCATTGTACTGTACATAACTTTTTTTTTTGCACCAAATCTCGCCACATTCTTGTGAGAACACCGTCCACCGAGATGACTGCTGTGACGCTTTTGACTCACCTATCGAGGCGGATCTTCTTCCTGGCGATAGCTTCTTGATAACGGCGTTTACCGTCCTGCAAAACATCTGTTGCATCACCTCACACCAATCGCATTTCGAATGACGGTTGGTCGGAGCAAAACGTGAATTACGTCACGGTCCGCTACTGGCCTCACCAACAAGAACAACTCACCACAGGCTCAGGTCTTATCCGGGGCAGCGTGCGTGGTTTCCGATCAGCGTCCAATACCTCGAAGGTCATAAAGGCACTATTTATATGACGCTGAGGCTCTCCACCCTGGTAGGCCTCAGCGCACACACCCACCTCCATGCTGCAACATAACAGAAGTGAAGATGAGTTAAGAATGGGAAAGAAAAATAAAAAAAAGACTGAGATCATGTGTTTGCAAAAGTGTACACACCCTGTAATTGTGGATGTGTTCAGAATTAACCAATCACATTCAAACCCATGTCAAACGGGAGTCAGCACACATCTTCCATCATTTAAAGTGCCCCTGATTAACCCCAAATAAAGTTCAGATATTCTAGTAGGCTTTTCCTGACAGGGAGACATTTTTCAAGCCATTCCCCCCCCGTTTTCTCTGTCAAATGACATAGTAGGATTTGTTTACTAACGGTTCCATTAGAGCTACTGTTAGCTTGAGGTATGTGTGGCGTCATGGTGAAAATGACTGCTGGGATGTTTTTTTTTTGAAGGAAAGACTGACCTGTGCTTGAAGGCATTGTTAACGATGGACTTCAGTACCAGTCGGTCGCCAATGTGAGACGGCCCACGGAAATGGAACATGTCTATGCTCCTCAAGGTGGGATGGGCATTACACAAGCGACTATATCGACAAGAGGAAACGCACAAAAAAAATTATAACAATCCTTTGCACGTGATTGTTTTTCAAAATACGGCACATTATGACGTCACACACTAGGCCACGCCCCTTACGAGGCACACATCAGACACACAAATACTACAGTGGGTACAATAGTTACACACTTTATAACACTGGTTAATTTCTCTACCTTCACTTTTATTACGTTTATATGCAATAAAGTTCTTTTTCATTGATGGGCTGGAACAGAAAAACAGCATTTCAGTTCCTTTAAAGGGGAAACGTTTATTTGATACACTATCGAATATTTAATGAGAAAAAGTGGACTGAAAGCGAAACAAAACAAAGTCCAAGATATAAAAGACTGCAAAACCCAAAACACATATTCCAAGAATGACATGACTTGAGTAGACTACACAAGGTTACACAACTGTATCATTAGAAAATGCAAAGAAATTCACGAGCCATTGGAAATCTAATGCAAGTTAATCATTTTTTAGCGAGTCCTGTTGCTGTAATGTTGAATTCTCTTTCATTTAGTATGTCAGTTTGACAGTAAACGTCAACCAGAGAGTGACAAATAGACAGCTTGACGCAAGCATACGTTGCCATACTCCCTTTGTTTGGAGAGCGTCTTCTCCATTTCCTCAAAGTGATGTTATATGATAATTTCCCTTTTCTTGAACGCGAGAGTGAGACCAGAATACTTTAAAAAGTGTATTAGAATAAATGTAAGTGTGTTTATTATATATATATTTTTTTTTAATGGTCTCTCTATATCGTGGGTTTTCACGCCGTAACAATGGAACGGACTTTGTTGCACTGTCGTCTGCTCACACCTTGCTGAGATGGTGGCAACGTTCTCCATCCAAGCCATGATCTGGCCCCCGAAGGTGCTGACTTGGTGGTTGGCGTGGGGCGGCAGCACCAGCTCCACACTCTCCACTCGGGTGCGCTCGGCGGGCACGGCGTCCTGGTACTCCTGGCATTCTCCTGTGGCGAAAAAAAAAAAAGAAACCTGAGAGCACGTATAAAATAGAATAGGAAACCTTTATCGTCATTACGTGGCGTGTATACTGTACAAGGAAATCGGGGGGGTGTACCCAGCTGCGCCGTGCTGCTGCTCAGCAGGTCTGTGATGATGTCGGCGTGGATGAGCCTCATCCTCCTCCGCTCTGCCGCCAGGCTGTACTCCATCTGCTCCATTTGCGTGTGAGGCGTCAGCTGCTTCAGCCGCACCTGCACACGCACGCACAGCCGCGAGCACGTGCTGAACACAACTCACGGCGAGCCACTCGTACTTGGGACACCTGTCCGTCACTTTTTGGGGTCCAGAGACCGCTTACAGGGGGAATTGTCTACTTCTATATCTTTCTGTGACTCTTCCAGTCTCTCTATTGTAACCTGCTGATGATACTACAGCGGTCCCTTGAGATGCAAGTCTAATTCGTTCTGTGGCCATCATCTTTCCCTATTAAAATGAATGGAAATGCCACTCATCTGTTCCAATCTGCCCGATAAACCCAGCAAAGATTTTTTTTTTTTTTTAAATAAGAAAAATAGCACTCTCAAATATTTGTAAATATATTGTTTATAGATGCACAATATTTGCATACGAGACATATCTTTTTCCCATTTGATGACGTAGGGAGAAATTTGCTTTCCCACTCCTGACGGAAATCATACATCTTTGCGGCGGAGCTGAGCAAGCGTACTCCCTCGGTCAAGTTTGCGGGAACACTAGCAGCGAACCCTTTTTTTGCCTTTCAAAATAAAATGAGCAAAATTTTAAGATAATATAACAATTCATAATCGGTGACCCGAATGAACGAAGACTCTTAGTAGTAAACGGAGAACCAAAATGTATTGGGGAAAAAATATATATATATATAATATGACTTTGTTTTTTTCTATTTTTTTAAAATGAGGCCTATACTCCTCGGCGATGGGCATGGAGAGCCACCTGTCGATCGCGATTGACATGTTGGTTACCCCCGGATTGAGAGATGCGTGTCAATATTTGTATCCGTATCTTGCTTTTCACATCTCCTACCTTCCCCGTTTCCGTTCTCCTGGCCACGAAAGAGGCGAATGCTTGACAAATCCTCCAGTGAGTGTCAGTGTAGAGGTCCTCGCACGTCACCATAATGCCAACCTGAAGTGTAGAAATCCATTTCTTTCTTTTTGATGTCTGAGATCACTTTTCAACTGTAAAATCAGCAATAAGTACCAACCTCCATACTGGACGTGAAGGCTCTGTTGACCTTGGCTATGATGGTGACGACATTTCCCACCCTGCAACACACACACACACACACACACACACACGTTTCTCTTCCCATTCGGCATGGAGCGGCGATGACGATGTCAACACAGGAGAGGCCGCTTGTCTTATCTTATATTATCTCTGGATCACGTGGCAACCGTATGAATCTTTTATCGAGAAAAATAGCACTGTGTTGAATAAAAGCAGGCAAAAGGAAATAAAGAAATAAAACTGTTTTATAAAGTGTCATTGCTGGATGTGCTGTAGCGCTGAAGCGTCGGATGTATGCTTGCAAGGGGCGTGGCCTGCTGAGTAAAGTCCGTTTGTCTTTCTTGTACCTCGCCCAAAAAAAATCTCTCTCGAGTTGGAAATCAAAAATATATCGTCTTAAGTTACTCGTAAATTTTCTTAGTATGAATTCTGGGCCTGTGAAGTTGAACAAAAATGTGTTATTCTGTTGTATGAAGGACAAAAAGAGGATTTACTGGTTAATTGTACTTTCTGTCATCTTGTGGAAGAGCATTTCATTCTTCTGCCTCTCACCACACGTCACTGGCGTAAATACCCGGTTGATCAAGATAAGTGAAATTGGAAAGATTCAAAAGTTAATCACTGCTGTACGTTGGGTTTGGGTTCTTACCCGATGGTGTGTTCAAAATGGATGTCATCGACAGACGCAGTGACACAGGAGCAGCCTGCATGTCTCTCAGCTGGAAAAAACAAAAACAAACTGATAACTTTAGCCATAAGTCATCACACGCACTTTAATAGAGAAGAGTACCTTGACCTACGAGTTGAATTCGTTCCATGACTCACTTGATTTCGATATCAAATCAATTTTCCCAAATGAAATCGATTGAAATGCTACTATGCCGAAAAACACCGCCATTTTTTGTTACGTTACATTTGAAAGAAATATAGCAATCGATCAATCGATCAAACTGTATTTGGCAGTGCTTTTCATACAAAAGAAAAATGCAACACAAATCAGTTTACATCAATTCAAATCTAAGGCCCTGAGGTGACTAGAGCACCTGATTGTGTAAAAATATAATAAAAGATACGAGCGCTTTACAGTACTTTAGTTGCTCCATTTTGTTTTTCACTTCAGTCGAGCAGTGGCTCGCACAAAACTCTAAATTTGGCTTGCAACACAAAGCAAGCAAAAAAAAAAAAAAAAAAAAAAAAAAAGTGGCTCATTACTCGAAAAACTTGTCAGGGAACTCTGTATGATTAATCATGATTAAATATACAGTACAATATTATAATTTGAAAAAGTCATTCAAGGCACTGTACTGGTTAGTTTGAAATTCTGGAATTTTAATAATTGTACTATAAAAGGTTAATCGTGGAAAAAAATGGTGTTTTATTTCTGAATTCATTTATATTCAGTTTTGTTTTAAATGATTTAGTCATTTCTTTTTTTAATATTGTATCTCAATAATTAACAATTACTTTAAATATTGTCCAACTATTATATTCGATCTTTCTTGCCATTTTTAGGTCTTAAATATAACACCATTTACTGTGTATGAGATTGTTTTTTCGACGACATTTTATTCCTTTTTTTTTTCCCCCCCCCCCCCCCCCGACTCCACCCGAGTGGGAGCATAACTCAAATGTTGTCTCGCAACTCAAAAACGACAGCTCGTAACTTGAAAACTTCCAACTGCAGCGGTGTTTTATCCAGGTACTGCAGCAAATATGCAAACTCCACACACCCCTTTTCAATAATGCATTTCCGATAGTTGCAATTGAGATTTGCCCACCCGACAGGCAGGCAGTGGAGTCCATCCACTTGAGCAGCTGCCCGGCGCTCAGCTCGCCGCAGTGATTGGAGTGGCAGGGCAGCACGATCTGACTCATCTTCACTTCCGTGGGGTTCCTGTACGCCTCGCCGATCTCCACCGCCACGCGGGCGCCTTTCCCCTCCTCCGACGACATGATTCACCACTGCGCAGACGGGGGACGTGTGACGGCGGGTCACGGGGGAGCCAGCAAATGGAGTGTGGAAATTGCAGTGAAACCGGACGTAAAAAAAATAAATAAATAAAAGTTTACACACCCCTGTTCAAATGCAAGGATTTTGTGATATTTCAAAAAAAAAAAAAAAAAAAAATCAAGACCAAAATAAATCATTAAAAAAATAAATACAAAAATTACAACTTTTTTTTTTTTTACTATGGGAACAACAACTTAGAATGCGACCAACGTCATGGAACGGATTGTGTTCCACTTTGGCGATTCCACAGTACTAATTTTAGGATGTGCACGTTCATGCAACCAGCTCATTGCCACTATGTCCTCCTTCATTGTCTGCTATTTTTATCCGAACAGGTCACATTGTTTGTTGAAAATAATTCTGAAATGAAATGCCACGGTCTCATTTTATCATTCGTTACATCCTATTATAAACAGGAGTTTGTTCACTCATGCATTAAATCGCGACTGGGCAAAGCCTGCTCACTTCTTAAATCCACCCCACCGAGCATTTATCAAGGGACCTGTCATTTTTGTTGCATTAATTTAGCCATTTTTCCTAAAATTGTTTTCAGAATTTTTTAAATTCATTTTTAACAAAAAAAATGGTTAATTGCAGAATTGTAAATAAAACAAAACAAAATAAATTAAGAATTTTACAAAAACATTTTACAAGGCTTTATTTGTTTTAATATATAATTGTTAAAACATATATATATATCTACTGCACCTGCATTTACAACTTAAATTACAGTATTTGTTCCATAATATTGTACTAATTTATTCCCAACAGTCTATCCTCTTAATTTCATGTTTTTCTTTCTTGGCTGCACTACTTCCTCTACATGTATGTAGACGTACAGATTTTTTTTTTTTTTGTCCAATCACGTTTCAGTCTATGTGTTGCTATGTCAATTTAATCTGGCCAGGGCCTCCACAATCAGTGAAAACGGAAACTAAATTATTATTCCCGGGAAAATTCCGATTGCAGCATTTTACCGAGCCTCCGATTGGTTGGTCAGAGCAAAACACATGAGTTAATTATCAGCACACATTAGTTAATTATCAGCATCTTTGTCATGTTATTAGATAAGGATTGATTGTGAACAGCTACAAGTGATATTGTTATATTGCATTGGTGGTGGCTTTGATAATGGTGACGTGCAGCCCCCACTCAGGGTCTAGGTACCTAATGTAGCGCCCGACAATGTTCTCCATACACATTTTAACATCATCTGCCAATGACTTGGCCTATCTACTACATTTTAAAACTCAAATGTGGCCACTGATCACTCAAGTTTGCAAGGAATTTCGTTCGTGATCTCCTAGTTGCAGGTTGGAACTTGTGCTATGTCGTTTTTACATCACTGCATCAACCAAGCTGCTGTAAATGGGTCGAAAAAACTAAACAAAACAACAACATTAGCTGCAAAAGGGTGAATTTGGTGCTACCCTTGCAATGACCTTCCATCCGAATTCATGTGCAATTTGGAATTGACTAGGTCACTACGGTGTTTAACTTTGTTTGCAAACACTCCAAGCGTGTGCGTGTAATTGGGAAAGAGGGAAAAAAAGTTTAGAACTACAGAGAAGCAAAAAAAAAAAAAAAAAGGTGACTTACCAGCAGTGATAGGAGATTCTGGCTTTGCAAAGGTGAGTTGACAGACCTTCAAAAGGTGGAAAACCGGCTAGGAAAGAGCAAACGTCAACCCGGAAGGAGGTTCCTTTTCATTTCCCCATTCTTAAAATAACAACAACAACACACGCACTCACCAAAGTTTTTTTCTCAACACACTCGCCACTGAATGGAGAGAGAGAGAGAGAGAGAGAGGGGCCGACCCCTAAACTGGGGACAGTGCGCAGCAAGTTTTAAGGTGGAATTTTTCATCGTTGTTTTTTTTTTTTTTTTTTTTTTTTTTTAAAGTGACATTTCTATTAAGCCCTGCGATTGGCTGGCGACCAGTTGAGCGGTGTGTTAAGTTATTTGAATGAGACAGTAAATTGAATTGAATTTCATTTCCAAGAGTGTTAAGGCAGTGCTGGAAAATGCTGGTCATTTGGGGGCATAGTTTAGACATTCTCACTTAGGGGTGTACTCACTTTTGTTATCAGCGGTTTAGACATAAATGGCTGTGTGTTGGGTGTGTCACTCTTTTTTTTGTAGTTATGGCTTCCGTTATGGCTGTGGAGCCAATAAATATCTAATCGCCTCATATTATCACACTTACGCGACAAACTGATGGATAACTTGTTTTGAAATACCTAGTGAATAGTTTGCTTAACAGTTCATTTAAAAAAAGGCGTTTGGTCGCAAAAACTTTTTGCTATATCTAAACGTTAGTAAAATTGAAAACAATTACCAATTGTGGTACAGATTTTAGCAAGAAACATGAAGTAGACTCATATGATTTGTCTTAGCGGGCCACACAAATGATGTGGCAGGCCCGAACTGGCCCCCAGGCCTTGAGTTTGACACCTGTGTTTTAAGAGGACATTACATTTCTAAATAATGGTGGCCACACACAAATGACATTTGGGGCACAATTTTGTTGTCAGCAGTTTAAGTTGAGTTATTCTACACTGTTACACAAGTTGTCCACTGACTACTTTACATTGTTGCATTGCGTCATTTGTTCAGTGTTGTCCCATGAAAAGATAAAATCAATTATTTACAAAAATGTGAGGGTTGCGTGTGCTCACTTTTGTGAGATACTGTACATGTTCAACAGCATGTTTTTTAAATTAAAAAGTAAAGTTATGAAAGTAAAATGTTGCATAACGGCGTGTTTATTTAACACAATTTCCAACACAACTGGTAGACCTTAAAAAAATATCCCACGCGTCTATTGGCTACCGACACCATCAATCAAAGCGTTGGCTCCGCCTCTTGCCCCGCCCCTCCACTTGGACCAAGCTCGGTTGAGTTATCGTGTGAGGAGGACCATTGTAGTGCGGTTGGCGTGCGAGAGGGTCGCGGCCGCGATGAACTGACAGATGAAATAGTGGCTTGAAAAAAAAAAAATATATATATATATATATATAAATAACCCCCCCCCCCCCCCAAAAAAAAAAAGCAAGAAAGCCGACTGTTCGACAACGAGAAACAATGTTCCCGAAAGGCAAAGGAACCCCGGTGCCCTCGGACGGCCAAGCACGAGAAAAGTAAGCCGAGAAACAGAGACGAATGTGGCTGTCGTGTATTTTTTTATTTTTTTCCGCCTTGCAACTTGCTTGTTGTTCGCTGGACATGCTAGCAAGAAAGAGAGAGAAGAAGAGGCGATTTCCTGCTACCGAGAAAACGAATTGAATGACCCGCCTTGTCTACTCTCGCCATTGTCTATGCGTGTCGCCGTCTTTAAAAAACAAAAACAAACAAACAAAAAAAAAACATATATTTTTTTAAACATTCCGTGTGTAAATCGCCACCCGCGAATAACGAGCAATAGTGTGACATTTTGTGTCGAATCGAGAGGTAGAAAACAAAAACACCGCCTGGCTGCACACTACACAACACACTACATTGTTTTCCCTCTTTGTAAGCAAGCCTCGCTTTTCTTTTTCTTCTTCTTTTTTGTGTGTAATCATTTGCCTTCTCGCCAAAGCTTCTTTGGAAGCTTCCTCGCACACACGCTTTGTGTATTTTCTGCACTAGATACTGTTGCGTCTTCGCTCCACACTTTGTGCCACAGCCTGCTTGCTTGGCAGCCATTGTTCACAAGGCCTGCACTAGTATGGAAACACGTTTGAGCATTTATTCGATATCCTTGATAGTGCATGTACTAGTACACGCTTTGCCCTCACTGCTAAGACAATTCAGCGCACTAGTAGAACGACTAGGGCCCGCTGGAAGAACGGTTGTCTTTCTACTAGTAACATTTTTTTCCCCACGACTAGTGACACTCTTGGCTTACTAGTACCGGTACGCAATTAAACATTACTAGTGAACTACTGTGCTAGGCCCGACTAGTAGGTATGTGTCATGCTGGTAGCCTCCTGGACCCAACTAGTAGCACCAAAGTGGTTTCCATAAAGCTGTTCAAACATTTATTTAATATACTGGATATCCAGTTTAAGGTGCACTCTGTTACAATACTACAAAAATTCAGCGCACTAGTAGAATAACCAGAGTGTTCTAGTGTAGTAGAACGACTGGGGCATTGCACTTCTAGATTAATTGTGCTTTTACTAGTAAACATTTTTTTCCACTGCTAGTGCCACTTTTGACTCACTAATACGGAATCCAACCGTACTAGTAAACTACTGTTCTGCACCAGTAATACTACTACTCGAAGGCATGTGTCACGCTAGTAGTCTCCTTATCGAGGATGGAATAAATACTCAAATGGCTTTCCACAAAGGCGGTTGAAAATTGAGTACTACTACGTTCTGTCCTCACCTCGTAAAACAATTCAGGTCACTAGTAGAACAACTTGAACAACAAGTAGGGTACACTAGCAATACGACTAGACCCAACTAATAGGCTGCATGTGTGACTAGTAGCCCCATTGATATCCAGCTTAAGGTCCACGCACTCATATGTACTACTAAGACATTTCGGCGCACTAGTAGAACAACTAGGGTGCACTAGTCGAACAAGTGCGTCGTACATTTTTTCCCATTACTAGTCACAGTTTTAGCTTAGTATTAGACAGTTAAACCTTACTGGTAGACTACTGTGCTGCACTATTAACACGACACGTCCCAGCGAGTAGGCATATGTCACGCTAGTAGCCTCCTTATCAAGGATATTGAATTAAGGCTTAAAAAGCCATTTGAGCATTTATTTGATATTCTTGATAGCCAACTTAAGGTCTATGCACTAGTACACACTTTGTACTCAATCACTAGTAAGACAATTCAGTGCACTAGTAGAATGACTGTGTCTTACTAGTAATGTTTTTTTCCGACTACTCCCTTCCAGTTTTTGCACACTAGCAGGACAAGTTTGGTATACCAGTAGGACAACAAGTTACTAGTCTGTTAAAACTGTGCCTTAGTTGCCATTGGTACACTACTAGTAAATCACAATATGTTAACGAGGTGCATTTTGTCACCAGTAGTGCTAGTAGCACGCAGGTGTCAACGAATGCACAGTTTTGCCTCACTCGTGACACGTTGCTCTCCGACTAGTATGCCAAAGTTGTCCTACTAGTGATGACAAAGACTTTACATATTACAAACTATGTCTTGCATACTAGTAAGACACGGTCGTTCTACTAGTGTGCCGAATTGCCTCACGAGTGAGGACAAAGAGCGTACTAGTACTGTACCTGGACGTTAAGCTGGATGTGAACTAAACGGCTTTCTATACTGCACCCGCAACTACCACCTCCGCTCTACCTGCTTTTCTGCATTCATTTAACAGCTTGAATTAAAAGTGTGATTTCTTTTTTGTTTGTTTGTTTGTTTGTTTTTTTTTCCCTCGCAGGTTGGCTCTTTACGTCTATGAGTATTTGCTTCATATAGGAGCACAGAAGTCTGCACAGACCTTTTTGTCAGAGGTACGTTCCGTTTGTGGATCTTCTCGCTCGTTCTCTGGCTGCGTTCGGAATCATTCACTCGTTTCCTATTTGTGTTTTTTTTTCTTCCCACAAATCTTATTGAGCCAAGGTACATCTTTTACATGAGTTTAAAAAAAATAAAAATAAAAATGGCGCAAGACCAGACAAAAATATCCCAGAGAGATAGCCCACTATCTAGTGGAAGAGCAATTCATTGTTTTGCCTGTCACTATGTGCCACAGGCATAGATAGGAGAACAAAGATACATTATTTGTATGAGGAAAAGACATAAAAGTCCTGCCCAATCAAGTGAGTTTGGACATAACTACAGCGTAGTGGATCGATGAACAAATAAATAATGATAACATTATATTGTTTTAAGCTTGTTTTATGTATTTTGACTAAATGAATACAAACAAAGCACTTTGTGATGTATAGTCATGGAAATAATGATTAGACCACCCTTGTTTCTTCAATTTCTTGTTCATTTGAATGCCTGGTACCATTAAAGGTGTATTAGCTGAAGAATACATTAAACACCAAAACAACGTGGCTGATTTCATAATACTTTGTCCTACTTGACATGCTTAAGCATAACTATATTCCCAGTGATTTTGGTTATGATCTAGAAAACCATGGAAATTGGCCAGATATCATCTCTTAAATGAAACTCTGAAACTGTATCTGCACAGTGCATCATGGGATATATTGCTTTTCCAGTAATTCCAACCTATTCTCCCTAGATACGATGGGAGAAGAACATAACGCTCGGAGAACCCCCCGGATTCCTGCATTCCTGGTGGTGGTAAGTGATGGCGATCTCGTCCGGGGCTCGTTCACGCGCCGGTGTTTGTCTCACGTCTCCACGTGTCCTCCGCAGTGTATTCTGGGACTTGTACTGCGCTGCGCCGGAGAGGAGAGAGACATGTGACCACTCCAGTGAAGCCAAAGCCTTCCACGACTATGTGCGTAGTCCCTTCAGTTATTTATTATTATTATTGTTTTTATTATATTGTCAGACCTCAAACATGTGGGACGTACGGAGGGGCGAAATTTGCTTCCCACGAGGCCGCTTTTATAAAAACAGTACACAAGGACATACATTAGAAAGTAAGACAAAAGAATCATATGGTACATTCAAAAACACTGTGTCGTCTGAAGCAGTTATAGTTGAAAGAGGAGGTCTGCAGTGTCTCTTCATCAGTGAATCCAAAATATAGGGAAGCCCTATATTTTATATAGTTTCACCCCTCCCATGCTTCAAACGTTTAACGTCATTAAAACACGCTTAAACATATTTTTCAAGAACTCCTTAGCACCTGTTCTCACCCCCAAGTTTTCAAAGTAAGAAACAAAGCATGCTTGCTTAAAGCTATTTATTCATCACACCCAGTTGATGTTTACTGTGACTGACACGTAAAACAAGAGAATTAAACATTGTATGTTGAAACACCAAAATGTTCAACCAAACCATGAAATACGCTATCTTAATGCTAACATCTTAATGCTCAACTCCATAGATGTGCTAGTGGAAATTAGCATTTATATTCCAGTCATTTTCAACCTTCAAACAACGGCGATTGTGACAGGCACAGAGCAGCAACACATACAAACAGAGTATTCGTGGAGTGATCTTTTGGGGAAAATGATTACTTTTAAATGTTATTTTTTTTAACGGGATGAGTCTGTGAAAGTTGTGGACTCCTGTTTGGATCCCCCAAGGAGTCGCTCAATGTCCAATGCTTGACGTCAGGTTGTGCGTTAGACGGCAAACGAGTTTAGACTGGATCGGCAGCTTTTTGCTGGTTGCAGTCAAAGCAGTGAACTTCATTTGACCTCAGTTGCTTCACGATGGGATCAATTAAGAGATGACTGAATTTTAAATCTTGGCATCACGACACCAAAGAAAAATGTCACAAAAAGTGAATACACAGATTAACTATGTACCTTCTGCCGTCTAGTGGGAAAGCATTTGATTGTTCTGCCTGTTTTTTTATTTTTTATTTTTTGGGCGGGGGGCTATCCTCCGTTAGTCGCCCCTAAAAATCACCTCATACCTGTTTTTGTGCTCATGCCACTTTGGCGCCATTCGGTGGCATCTTGGTACTGAAGTGAGCTGAGGAGCTTCTTTTGGAAAATAATGGTCATTTGCCGCCATCTTGTGGCATCTATAGGCAACTAGAGTACAATCATTTTTTTCAGGAGGGGGCACCAATTTTTGTGCAGATTTTCAGTGGCAGGGGTTCACGGGACTTTTTTTTTTTTTAAATCCACTTCACAAATCTACCATGCCCCAACAGCAAAAATGTTCGATTCTCACATTTTCATGAGTTCCCCCCCCCCCCAACAAGTAGGGATGAAAGAGGGTCTAGCTCAGCTTGTTTTTGAAATTCAGCTTGTAACGACTAATAGATAGCGGTGTTGCATCGCAATTTAGATCAGCACAGCTTTCGAGTTGAAGAGCTCGGCTTGACACGTCAATTATGAGGGACGGAAACGCCAATATTTTGCAAGTTGGACAAGTCGGGGTACTTCACGTTTGATTTTTGGTCAGAAACCATATGTTTGGTGAAACCAACCGATGGTCTGCTGCTGATAGGTAGAACAAACTTTTTTTTTTTTTTTTTTTTTTTTTCTGGTGAAAGAGTGAGTCTACTAAAGTCTTCTACTCATTCAACCCATGCTTTGTCACAGAACAGAATATTCTGTGTTTCTTGAAAGTTAAAATGCTCTCAAACAGTTAATTTGTAAGACGGAATGTATTTTCTTTGACCATTTGTACCTCAAAGCTTTTTCGGTTATCTTGCCTCTATCAGTGACGCATCCAACGGAGGCACTTATTCGGTTTCTGGGAAGCCATGCTGATGTCAGCGTGTCCCGAGTCAGACCTGTCGGGGCAGGTTGAAGCCTATTAACCTGCAATAGCATAATCTCGGTTGATTGGCGGCGGCGAGAGGAGAAGTGCACGGCCAAGTGAGTGACACTTTCGTGATTGCGTTATGTGCATCCTGTTGATTATTATGCTGCGTTTTGTACGATTTTATGCGCCGTGGTCCATATCTGTTCCATGAGCGTCAATTAGAATACTTGAATGTTTCGCGGCGTCAGCAGAAAATGACGACCGCTCGCCAGCGCTCGGAAGGGGGGGGGGGGGGGGGGGGGAGAGAGGGGGGTTGACTCGTCAGACAGGAAGGGGTTAGTTAAAATGGCGATGTGGGTTCGTCTCTTGGCAGATAGTTGTCATGGTAACAACGGGCCTTCTGGTCTCACTGGTGACCTAGGAGCTAGGAGAGCGTCTACAGAGGCGCGCTGCCCTTTAAATAATGACGTGCCTTGTTATTGCGAGGCGAGCTTTTTCGCTTGGGACGGTCAATTGTTCCGCATTATTCAGTCATTCTTCTGCAGATTTGTGCCCTTTGGTTTTATAATCTGTTATTGCTCTAGGTCTTAAAATTCACACACTAGAACACATTGTTCAGTGCTCCAATTTACGTGTTTTCTGACTTGACTGGTGATGAGTTGATTTTTAAATGTTTTTTTTTTTTTGTCTCTATCTCTCTGTGTTACAAGGCAATAATAATAATAATAAATAAAGGGATATATATATATATATTTATCCGATGAAGGGGAGAAATAATCGACAGGTTAATCTATTATTATAATACGCATTAGTAGCATCCCTAATCACATCTACTCACTTACGGGGGTTAAGTTGGTCAAGTCCTCAAAAAGCAAATCATGAAAGCAAGAAGCACTGAGTAATTTCCCCAATGAATGATTCATTTCAATAATTGGGATCCAGGCTTTGAACACTCCTTTAAATCAGACGTGCTTGGTTGCAAAAGAAACAAGACCCATTTTGAAAATCCACAAATTCGTCCGACACATTGGCAGTCGGAAAGGTAGAAAATGCACTTGCAACTTTTTCGGTTATGTGATACCGCAATTGCAGTTAAAGATAAGCCAACGAGTGCAGCGCTGGTCAGATAATGACACTTTCCATCAGCTGTTAGAGAATTCTGGTATCTTTGGGGGAATAAGGTAAGTATGTAACATATGTATGTGGGTGGTTGGAGACTTTCTGTGTGTTTGATGATTTCCCCTTCCCCGACATCTTGCGGTTGCCCTTCACTCTGATGTTGTGTGTTTGTGGGGGGTGGGGGGGTCAGGCTAGCATGTGTGTGCGTGTGGACAGTACTAGTGCTCGGAGTGTGGCCATTGTCTAGGTGTGGGGGAGGTGTGTTTGTGCGCGTCACTCCGTTGGCCGCCAGCGCTCGTAAAGCCCTGGTGTATCCGCGCTGCCGATGCTGTATGCTCCCCGAGGGGCCCCGTCGTCATGGCACCGGCGGCTGATTGATGGCTGTCACGGGAGGCGAGGGCCAGTTTGGTGAAAGAAAAGGGGAGTGGCACTGTGGCATATGCCCAGTATCCATCAGGAGGAGGCGGGGGAGGGGTTTGGGCTGGCCCGAAGCGGCCAGTCGGGATCCAGAGTGGCTTTTACGATGCTTGAGGAATGGTTAAACATTTACAAGCTAAACACAAGGCCATGTTTCTTTGCACTGTTGATTCTAATGGAAGAAGAGGGACTGTTGAGATCTGGATTGGTCCGGAGGCTGCAATTCGGTGGTCTCGCTTAACATTTCTTATTCTTCTCGTTTATCCTTTCAGATAGACAGTGTTCGGAATCAGTCCCGATCCACTATATAGTGACCAAAAAGTGAGTTTGCCATTTTGTAATGATGTTCAGATTTGTAGTGAGTACAGTGAACTCACCGATATTTACGGGCGATAGGGATAGCGTAAATCATTGGGTAATTTAATCATCGCAGCCCTAGCGTCAATCAAATAACCGGAATACTTCAATTACAAAAAAAACGGTTAAAGCAAAATCTCAGCCTCGAAGCTTCGCGTGGATAATTTTTCCACACGGGCTAATGTTACGCGTGTTACTGTGCAGTCACGCGTAGCACTCCATGTAGAAATAAGATGGGGCGATGGCGGTGAGCCAGGAGGAAAAAGTCTGTGAAAGACAGATAATGTCTTTAGTTTTGGATCATTTCACACTCAAAAAGAAGATAAAGGGGAGTGTGTCTACTGCAAAGCAGAACTAACACATCACATCAGCACGTCTGTTTGACACAAGCTATCGATGTTACCTACTTTAAAATAACCTACCGTCACTAGTTAGAATGTATTGTAATGACCCGCAAGCATAGACGCAGCCACTGGTGCACTTTCAATTGTGTTCTTCAACAAACAATACGAAAACAAAGGCGCAATAAGCACATTCACACACAAGCTGTCGATGGCCGCGACTCACGCCGAGTCACTCATCACGCAGACTGGCTAACAGTTTAGCCAATTAACAACCAGCACACACTACGCTCTCGTTCATTGACGCCCACGTCACTCACCAGGCCAGGCCACGCCTTTTAAAGACATGCACATTCAAAGTCACAGATACTACAGTAGAAATTGAGGATGGCGACCCCAAGTGGACAAAAATAATACTTGCACATTATTGTTTCATATTGCAAAATGTATTTTTATCCAATTAATCAATGGGATAGTCAGTAGAATTAATGGCCTATAGATGCCACACGATGGCCGCAAAGCACTATTTTTACATTAGACATAGCTTTGGCCTAAGCAATAAAACATTGAATAGGCGAGTTTCTCAGAGAATAACACAGGTTACCCTCCAATGTAAGGAAACAAATTTGTACACTTTACACCGATTTTATCAGGCTGGTCGGTATCGGCCGATATTTATAATTTTATGCTGATCGGCTTTAATGTCATAATTCGCCGATCCGATCAATGACATCATTGATCGGCTCCGCAAAAGACATTAACTCCGTGTCGCCGTGTGCACAGTATATTTGAATCCAAAAGCTAGTTTATTTTTAGCCTTGTCGCGTGTCTTTTGACGTAGTACTGTAAATATCTGACGGCCAATGAATTTATTAAAAAAACTAATAATTAAAATAAAAAGAGAAAGTCGGCGGTGTGGGAGAGACACCACGTCTGAGACAGACAACACGTGATGCCCGGATCAGACTCCAAGACAAATTTGCTCTTTCACGATTGCACTGTCAGACGACTGCAATAAAATCTTGTATTCCGATACCACCGCATCCTGTTTTTTACGATCATTGGGGTTTATCTTGTCAGCTCAAATACGACTGGATAGACTCGTTACCGTGGCGACGACAACAAGAGTGGATCGCGTCGACTGTATTATAAGGACAAAATGGCGAAAGACGTGCGTTGGTGGTCACCGGTGGTCAGGACAGGTGAGGACGTTCGTTTAAGGCTTGCTTGAGGTATGGTCGCGTACTTTTAATACGATACGGCTCGCAAGCAGGCGATTAAATGTTATCTAGCCTAGCAAGCTAGCGGTAGCAGGGACAGTTGGACGTAAACATGCCGCCGTTCTGTCGAATCATGCTCTAAAGTTTCGGTGTGGGTCAAGTCATTTCATTACAAATAAAGTAATTGAATTACAGTAAGTTAGCACGCAATATTTCTGTCCTGTAATGTTGGTTTGACCAAACTGATTAGAATACACAATCTGACTAGAGCAGTGATTTCCAACCTTTATAGAGCCAATGAACATATTTTACAATTGAAAAATCTCACGGAAACACCAACAAGCAAAAATGTCACAAAAAGTGGATACATTAATTCCTGTATGGACTTCCTGTCGTCTAATAGAAGACCATTTATCATTTGTTCTGTCTGTCACTATGCCTCACTGACATAAATAGAGGAACAGAGATGCATTATTTATTGTAAATATAATTTTGGGAGAAATTAAGTACACAACTATATACAGGAAATGAACAGGTCATTTAAATAGACACATTCCTCCATCTTGTGATCGGAGCGGTGATTGGTTATCGTTTTTTTTTCAACTCGGTCATCGGCCCCAAAAATCTTGATCGTGTAAAGCCTACACATTTGCGAACGCTGAACCGCAAATGTGCTGGGTTTACTCCTTCGGTAATCCCCTATGTAGTGTAGTGTAAGGTACCCACAACGCATCTTCAAAAGTAGTGAACAATGAAATGAACCGTCGACGGTCAGTCGAAAAGCAGTATCTCCTACGAGGCGTCGCGCCAATACAGAAAAATGATTTTCCGTTAGATTTTTTGCACGAGACAAATTAGCTAGAGTTGTAGCATGAAAAGATTTTTTAAGTAGAGCAATACAGCACAACATGGATAAACAAAGTGCTTTCTTTGGGTTCATTTTGTAAAACAGACTCTGTTTAAAACATAATGTTATTAAAATGTATTATTTACTTTTCAATATTTATAAAGATGCTCCGCTAGCTGACATTGATCCCATCTGTTGTAATTATGCATCAGCGGTGACTTGATTAACCGTGTGCCTGTGTCGTGTTAAAAACCAATTTTGTTAATTGACTGATGAGTGAACTGTATAGTCCACTATAGAAACTCCTGTTGTGGTTTGTCTTTGTTTTTGAATGTTGAACTTTTCTATCAAGCGTTCTGAGACAATTTTGCTTGTGTGCTTAATAAGTGCACATATGTACAGCCTAAATCACGCTTACTGGGGAGGGGGGCAGTCTGTGTTAAAGAGGTCCCCTAGGAAGCTGTCAGGAAGGCTAAGGACGAGAGCTCGTAGCCTGAGGCAGGGCTGAGCCTGAGACATCTGCCCCCTTTCCTCTTCCACAGTGTCGAGGTTCGTTTCGGCGCGGAGCTCCATTGGGCTCTTTCTATCAGCCCTCCAAACACAGCTGTCAACTTGAGTGGGACAAATTGAATCGAGCGAGAGGCAGGCTTTGTTTGGTTTGGGACTCAATTCTATTGTTGGTATTTTTATTATTATTATTTTATTTTTTATTTGTTTTTAACCAAATGGCGAGTGAGGCATAGTGACAGACAGAACAAATGATAAATGGTCTTCTATTAGACGGCAGGAAGTCCATACAGGAATTAATGTATCCACTTTTTGTGACATTTTAGCTTGTTGGTGTTTCCGTGAGATTTTTCAATTGTAAAATATGTTCCTTGGCTCCATAAAGGTTGGAAATCACTGCTCTCGTCAGATCGTGTGTTCTAATCAGTCAGGTCAAACCAACATTACATGACAGAAATAATGGGTGCTAACTTACTGTAATTCAATTACTTTATTTTTAATTAAATGACTTTGCCCACACCGAAACTTTAGACCCTGATTCGACAGAACGGCGACATGTTTACGTCCAACCGTTCGTGCTACCGCTACCTTGCTAGGCTACATAACGTTTTTGTTGCCTGCTTGCGAGCCGTATCGTATTAAAAGTACGCGAACATACCTCAAGCGAGCCTTAAACGAACTTTCCTCTCCTGTCCTCACCACCGGTGACCACCAACACACGTTTTTCCCCATTTCGTCCTCAAAATATAGTCGGCGCGCTCCACTCTTGCTGTCGTCGCCACGGTAACGAGTGTATCCGGTCACACTTGAGTTGAGAGGATAAAGCCCAATGATCGTAAAAAAACAGGATGCGGTGGTATCGGAATACAAGATTTTATTGCAGTAGTCTGACATAGTGCAATCGGGAAAGAGCAAATTTGTCTTGTAGTCTGATCCGGGCATTGCGTGTTGTCTGTCTCAGACGTGTTGTCCGTTTCACATCGCCAACATGTTTTTTCTTTTCAATAACTTCATTGGCCGTCAGATATTTACAGGACTACGCCAAAAGACACATGACAAGGCTAAAAATAAACTAGCTTTTGGATTCAAATATACTGTGCACGATGGCGACGCGGAGTAAATGTGTTTTGCAGAGCCGATCAGGGAAGTCATTGATCGGCGAATTATGACATTAAAGCCGATCAGCATAAAATGCTAATTATCGACCGATACCGATAAGTCCGATAAAATCGGTGTAAAGTCTTGTAATAATTGCTTTCCAAGACAAATGTGCAGTTAGCCGAAAAGCTCCTATTTGTATGTTTCTCTCAGCTTGAAAAGCTCTGTTTAAAAAAAAAAAAATAAATAAATAAATAAAAATCCAATTATTCACGTTATTTGCTTAATCCTTGCAGGGCAAGAGTCTTCGCTTGTCCTCAAAAGAAAATGAATGGGCCGGTGTGTGATCTGAAATGGAAGTACAATTTGTGGTTTGAAGTACAGTGGAGAGGCTTGTTAAAAACATGTTTTCATTGTTCATGCGGGAAAAGACAAATGTCAAACTGCATAAGTTCACCTCTCTATTGAGTCATTCTATATGTAACTCACGTGTCTACAAAGATGTTTACTTCCTGGAACTAGGAACTCTATTGGACACTGCTAGTAACACCAATAAGGAAAAGTCAAATATGAACCTAATGTCCCAGGGACGGACGGGAATTACATGGAACACAAAAAGGCGCAGTGACCATTCCATGTTAACTAGCGTTGACTGTCTGTTGTCGTACTAGAGCGGCTCCAACTACCGGAGACAAATTCCTTGTGTGTGTTTTTTGGACATACTTGGCAAAATAAAGATGATTCTGATTCTGATCAGTTGAAAATCCAGCATCTCTAATTGTTATGGTTGTTTGACTGCCAGTGCCATCATGCGTAGCATCTGTCAAGGTCGAGACACAACCTGGTTGTGTTGCGTAAGAGTAGTCAAGTGTACAGTCAACCTAAAAAAAAAAAGAAGTATTGCCTACAAAAGTGATTTTCTCGACCTTAAGAATCTCTTTCAGGTTGTTGAGTCTTAAGTGTTGCACAAGTGCTTGCTTCTGTTAAATGTAAAAGCAGTATTCAAGGCTTATGATGCCACTCTAATCAGCTTCTTCTCTTCTGGGAAGACTTTCTGCAAGATGTTGGCATGTTTTGTCAGAATTTGTCTTGCCCGTTCATCCAGAAGGAGCAGTTTGTTAGGACTGGAAAGAGGCCTCACACTCTCACTTGTAGTTCAGACCAACTGTTTGTTCTTGGGTTCTTACACACGAAACTCAATCAAGCATGTCTTTATGGATTTTCCAGAAGAAGTAGGGCGATTACAAAGGTTCCCACAAAGCTGAAGGTGTCAGTGGGCCAAAACGGTAAGATGAAGTATTAAAAATTCTGTGAAAACGAAGCGATTTAGCACAGTTCCTAATTGAGTCATCCAAATATTAAATGGAATTACCGTAATTTCTCATGTATAATGCGCACCCCCAAAGTTGACCTCAAAATTATGGAAAACCCTTCTATGTATAATGCATTTTTACAATGCATGATTTTGCTTCTACCCATATGATCAAAACACTAAGTATTATCTGTATTTTGTTAGTTTTTTACAAATAATTATTCTAAAGTGAATCAGTTAATAAGGTGTTGGAACACACAATACTTTCTTTTTATTTTCTTGCTCTTATATTGAAATTCACAGCCCGACTTTTATTTAGTCAATGAGAAAACACACAGTTGTGCTCATATGTTTGATTACCCAGGCAGGATTTGTAAGATGTCTCCAATTCTTTGAAGAAAACATAAAGGACCACGCGAAACACATTTCATTTTATTTTAATGGGATTCAAGTTAAACTGTCAAGCATTTCAGAAAAGCATTATCATTAAACCAAACATAACCATAAAGAAATTAATGATGGTTGTTGTTCAGTCAACAGTCGTATTAGAAATATATATTTCAAAAATTCTGCCAGGGTAAACGTATAAGCACAATTGTACATTTTATGCAGTCATATGTACCCCTGTCATATTGGAATGAAAGTGTAGTCTACCCCTTTTTCATAACCTCTAGGTGGCATACTAGAATGAAAGTGTACAACTTTTTCATAACCTCGAGGCGGCGGTGGCATAGTGGAATGAAAGTGTACAGCTTTTTCATAAGAAGCACTAACCTACATTCACAACCCTAAATTGTAATATTTGGTCCATGAGATTTTCTTCATCCATTTCAAACTTTCTATGCATTCTCTTCATCTCATCGTGTGTCTTTTTGCTGCACTTCTTCCAGTACATGTACTGTTGGAGTATTTTGTTTATTTATAAATGTTTTCATCCAATCAGATCTCAGCCTCTATGTTCTGCCATATCAGTCTAATCTGCCCAGTGTCTTCGGAATCATTAGTGCTGTCTGATATCGCTTGCACTGCTGGCAATGGGACCGTTTCTGTAGCCAGTCAAATTTCAAATTTGTCCTCACAGAGCCAGCACACTGGCCCTCGATGACTTGAACATTTTTCTAGCCACTGGTTGGTCAGAGCAAAGCCTGTCCCAGAAACTTTCATATATTTAATGTCCGTTACTTACAATTTTGATTGCTTTTGTCAAGTTAAGATATTGAACCTCAACTGTTTTAGATGTTGTACGTAATCTGCAGTAGTTGCGTGCTGTTATATTGTGTTTTCGTATCGTATTGATAGTTTCTATAATTGAGATGTGATAGTGGTGCTATTAAAAGGTGGATCAAGTCGGGTAAGTCCTCACTGAAAGCCCAGGCACCAAATGTATTGCCAGCTGTGGAAAAAGTTTCGAAAAAGCCGCCTTGGGTAACCACGTAAAGGCAAGCTTCTCTCTTCAAATCAATTTCTTCTTCTTTCTTCATTTTTGTCCAACACCAACTTGTAAAGACTTAGAAAATGCACGTCTGTGTGTACGTCATTGTGGTGTTGTGGCCTCGAGTTCTCTTTCTGGCCTCACTTCTCTCCCGGCTGAGGTATTTCACAGCGGCCCTGCAGTGGCAGCCTGCTTCGATAGAATTAGGGGGAGGTGCAGTCGATACAGGGAGTGTGTTGGCTATTGACCAGTAATGTCTTTAGTGCCGGAGGGCTCCAGACAGTGTTTGCATGTTTGAGTGGGGCTGCTCGTACTTCTATCCTTCCAGCGCAGTCGTAATCGCTCCTTGTTTGCGTCCGATCTACACGACCAAAATGGAGTCGAAAGGGGCTTCTCCTCTTCGGAAGCCAAACGACACCGCCGCTTAGAAGACATTAGCACATCTCATGTTGCCTTCGCAACAAGGAACAAAAACCCAGGCAATTAGGAGTGTGTGTGACCAAAGCAAATGGCACATTAGTGAGTTAGGCCTGTGGTTTATGCAGGAAATCGGTCCGGTATGCCTCTGCTGTGAAGCAGCACTTTGGAGCCACTGACTCACTCACTGAGTCCCTCCTGATTGATGCTTATCTCATTCACTACATCATGGGTCAGCAGGGCTTGAGCTGTGCCTCAAGGAACACATCAATGTTTTGAACCGTTCGCACCGCCGCCAAGTACAGTGAATCCCCATTTGTCGTGGGGGAAGACCCACCCACAATAGGTAAAAATCCACAATGCAGAGGGACCATATCATTTATATATATAAAAAAAAAAAAAAAAGCTTTAAACAAATTGAAATGTATTAACACTCCTTAACGGATCAAAAAAATCACAAGGATAAAATCAATTGAAAATAATGTACATATTGTAGTTTCTGTGTATGGGCCCGGTGGGGTGCCATGTGACAACATCGTGCGAGCGTCTGGGCAAGAGCTGTGGCCGACAGCGTTTAAAAAAAAAAATCGCCTTAGGTGCATATGGGGAACACTGTACAAAAGGACAAGGTTCAGTTTGGATCGCCAGTAGTTTGTAGGTTCGTAGCAAAACGATGAAATCAATTGCCACGAAACTTTGTTGTAGTAGTACTGTGAGTGATAATGACTTGTCTTTTTTTGGTCTTCTCTATTACTCAGAGTGCAGCAGCAGCCCCCAGCCCTGTAATGGGAGGGATGGCCCCTGGTGACGGCATGCCGGGAGGACCCATGCCACCCGGATTTTTCCAGGTCAGTCAAACACCCTCCACACTGAAGCCCAGAACACCGCTCTTTTCTTTACCGCTTACTGATTACTCCATTTTCTTAGAAGAAATTTGTCACAAAGAGTTTTCGTTTTCTCGTAGCGGCTCCCGTCGTTCAAAATGCTGACGCGCGCAGCTTCCACTAACTACATGGCTAAGAACAGAGAAATAACTTTGTCCAATTAGCTAATGCGGATGATCTCAAAGAGAACGAGGGGATCCAATTTTGTGACTCTCCCATTGGCTTCCGGCTGATGTGTGGTCACATCGGTGTCAAAATGTTTTTTTCGCAGAATTAACATGAACACATAATGAGTCACCTTAAGTGTGGCCTCTTTTTCATTAAGTTAACAGCCTGGTTGGTAGAGTAATTTAACCCCTCGTATATCCTAGGGACATTTTGTGCCATTCAGCTTTTTTGAAATTCTTTTTTTATTTTAAGCCTTTTGGACTGGTATCCTGCTGTTGCCATTCATACAGGGGAAATAATAGCGAAGTGTTCAACCAAAGAGGCCCACATGTCACACTTAGTAAGCACATGTACATACTGTAAGTAGATGAGATTCAATTCAATCTTTTTTTTTGTTTTTTGTTTTTTTCAGTACACTGTACACCTTTTTGTAATATTTTTCTTTGGTTGCGTGCCTTGAGATTTTTCTCAGGTAAAATCTGTGGCTCGACTCAATAAAGGTCGGGAAACACTGATCTAATTTGATCCGATGCAAGTTGTAATACTTCATCATACTGAGGTGTGGTTGCCAGTATTTAACTAAATGAAAACCTAATTTGTGTCTGAGCAGAATCGTTGATGCGGCTCTTACGTCGAATCTCATCAAAGTGTACAGTGACGAGGAAGTGTTTTGTACTTGCCTCTGTCCTTCACTCTGCTGAGTGAAATTGTAGTAAACGTTTGGTATACGTTTAGTATGCACGGGGGCCGTCCAGTACTGTAAACAGGCAGGCGTGGCAGAGCCATTTTCCCTGATGGAGAAATGGACGCGTGCTGCGCCTACTGTTAATCAACAGCTCATGAAGCTCGACTGTGTGAAACGAAGCGGTGACATTAACTCTTAAGAGATCCTTTAAATATATTCCCTCATTTGTCCTTACAAAATAGTCCTCTTTCCAAAAACTGTAAAAAGTATATATTTTTTTCCATCTTTTAAAGCTACTTAAGCCTGAAATATACATACAGTATCAAATATTCATTATATTTTGCAGATTTGAACCCTTTACTGAAACACTTGTTTCAAAGATGCGCACACACACACGCAAGCGTGCATGTCCATTTAGCTTAATACTAACAAACAATGCATAACACCATAGACAGGCTAACAAATAGCATCGGTGTCGCGGTGTTGTAATCCTCTAAGCAGCAGACATTTGTACACAAACGGTGCTGCAGCATATGTAGACAGATAATATAGCAATACTCGCAGGCGTGTGTTGTGCGTCCTCTGCAAAGAGTGACATACTACTACAGTTTACTGAGAAGCTGTGACAGTCTCAATACATATCCGGATGTCTGTATTATACTGCCTCCAGGTGGCCAATGCGGGCACACCAGAAGGAGCTACACAATTTCCATTGAATTGCAGCAAAAAAGTGACAAAAACGGACATTCTGCACATTGTATTGAATTATGTCAGTACTGTATGTTTTTATAAAGTACAGTATTAAAAAAAGACTTAGGGGTTAGATAACTGTAGAAAGCGGGCTGTCAACTTAATGAACAAGAGGCCGCACTTCGGATGAATCAGTATGTGTTCATGTTCGATTCCGCGAACAAACATTTTGACACTGACGTGAGCACGCGGACGCGTGTACGCACGCCAGAATCCAATGGTAGAATCTCCAAATTCTCCCTCAGATCATTAACATCAGCTCCATACATAGTGTATGCGCGCTTGTTAAGTGTTGCTGTACGGCTAATTGGCCGGGGCTTAATTGATGCTGTTATTTCGGGGGGGGGGAAATTAGCGTTGACAACACGCTGCATGCAGCAAGGCTTCTCCGTGCCTGGATTGACAGGCGAGAGAGCCCACTTCCTCTTCTCTCATTCAAGTCTCACATGCTTGCGCCTCTCTGCTTAGCTTCCCGTTCCCGTGCTGTGTTCGGAACATGATAGCGAGCTCATTCTGTTGTTGCAATTTTTATTTTTTATTTTTTTGATTGATTGATTGATTGTTTTATTTATATATTTTTTTGCATCTCTCACTCTCCGACTGTCCTCTGCCCTGCAGTAACCCCGCTTCTCTCTTTCTGTCTCTTCACCCCCCGCCCCCCGTCCTCTATTTTGCCATCATTTTGTGCAATGCCGCAGGGTCCTCCCGGTCCCCAGGGCTCTCCTCACCCTCAGCCTCCTCCCCCTAGCAATATGATGGGACCCCACAGTCAGGTAACGCTCCCTTTCCCTCTTTGGCCTCCCAACCCCCTGTTCTCTGTTTGGCTGTCTGCAGTCACTTTAGGGCACCGGCTCTCAGTGCTCGGTGCTTCACGCTTTGCTCTTTTGTCTCAGCCTGATGCTTTACCCCGCCTCAGTTTTCCACACAGTGGAAAAGAAGGAAATGCGACGGAGTTTTAATCGAAAGCTCACGCCGATGTCTTATTTGTGTCGTAGTCCTTCATGTCGCCTCGCTTCGCCGGAGGGCCGAGAGGTCCCCCCATCAGGATGACAAACCAGGTAGAAGTCAAACACTCGCAGAAGCAGAATTAACAAAGCATTCAGTTAAGCCCAATCTCACCCAGGACAAATTTGGCAAATGTAGCGGAACCTAGACCTACTGTATGTGTTTCTCAATTTACGTTTTTCTTGTTTTTTTTTTTTGTGTAATGAGCCATCGCTTGGTTGAGTTATTTATTTATTATTATTATGATTATTTTGTAAATGATTTCTTTCTTATAACAACTTCCGCAAGGACTCCAATTGACTCCAGCTCCTGACATCACCGGCTTAGCCACGCCTCATAAAGGCACACATCTGACACACAATACTACAGTATGTACAGTAATTACTCCTAATAAACCCCGTTTTAAAATTCTCTTTATTCATGTTTTTATACTATACAGTACTATTTTTCTTAGCAAAAAAAAATAAAAAAAAATGGTGGTGGCTTTGGGGCGCTGGAACAGGCATTTCAATTCATTTCAATGGGAAAAGGTATTGGATGCACGAGTACTTAAGTTCCAAACTTGCTCTCGGAATTAATAAACTTGTAAGTCAAGGCACCACTGTGCAATATTCAATTAGTTGTTAATGTTTTTTTTTTTTTTTAACCAATTACACTTTTTTACGCCCTTGTCAAAAGCATCCTGGGAACTTCTAACATAATATAAAGCATTCTGATCAGTTATGCTAGCTACCGAAATGTATATGCCCACATTGCAAAAGTGTATGACTCAATTTGGACATGGGCAAAAAAGAATTGAATTCATAGATGGTAAAAAAATTTTCAAATCAGTATTTTGACTCCTTTTCATTTCCAGCTAAAGGATACCATTCCACAAATGACAATTCAACTTTAACTCAGAATTTGACTTGGGTGTGAATAATTTGGGGCTTAACTGTACATTGGAAATGACAAATTCGCATGACATATTTGTCCCTCACAGCCACCAGGGGGAGGACCCGGCCCACATCCCATGTTGCCTAATATGGACCCCACGCGACCACAAGGTAAGCATCCTTCCCATTTCCTCTAGAAATATGTGTTACCGTATTTCCTCATGTATGGTAGTGGCAAGGACGATTTGTGTACACACCTGCAGAGAGGATCAGGATTTTATCAGAGGGGGAGACAATATTTTTTTCTTTTTTAATAGTACATATTTTCTTTCATTTTTGCACCTGATACTTAAAATATGTGTACTGTAATGTGAAGTGGGCAGAAATCTATGTATGTGCAAAGATTCAAATTGAAAAAGGAGCAATGCTGAAACCGACCTACTGTAGTGTGAAATAATTTTGAACTGTGCAGGGAAGTCGTTTACAGCAGTCAGTTGGCAGCCGCGACGACGCCACACAGAGATTATAATCTCACAGACGTGCCTCTGTGGGTACTGCTGTTTTGGTTAGCAACAGAGATCAAATGGACACAGTAGCAAACTCTTGAATGTCCATGAGCAATGTCTATGAACTGATTCTAATAATCAAAGGAAAAGAACAGGTGGGAGGTGTAATTACTTTTTACTCGGCGAGGTAAGGAGGCGTGTGTTGTCGAGTGGAGGTTTGAGCAAATGCAGTGCGTCTAGAGGCTTCCCTCGTCACGTGATCTGTCTCCATCCCGCCAGGTCATCCTAACCTGGGGCCCATGCAGAGAATGAGCGGCCCGCGGGGCATGGGGCCGATGGTGCCCGGCCCGCAGGTAGGCTCCCCTCACGCTTAACACATTCACTGCCATTGACGACTTTAGAAGTCAAATGTCAAATGTTAACTGGGAAGGCTGGCAGTGAATGAGTTAACAAAACTGCAGTAGTGTTTTATTTTGCTAGCAGCAAAACTGCCACAAGCGATCACATGGGCTTTCCTCTTTTTTTGTTTACCACATTACAATAATAATAGTACAGCGAACCCTCGTTTATATCGGGGGATATGTTCCAGAGCCACTGTGATAAGTGAAAGTCTGCTATATAGCAAGACCATATGGGGTCGGGGGGGGGGAACAGATGCAGTGATACTTCAATTTACAAATGACCCGACAAGTTTTCCAAGATACGGGGAGCTCAGATGATTATTTTTGTCTTGAGCTGTGCGCAAAAATTCCAGTTGCAAGTGCTAAATGATGGCAGCGAAGTATTTCTTAGAGCCTGTTCTCACTCTCTCGCCGTCGAGAAATGGGAGACTTAATCGAATTACATCTCTTCGAGGAAACTAAAAGAAGACTCCCTCGCTCACACCGTTTTCCGAATGAGAGGCAACGCTGCTTTCTTCAGGCTGTTTGTCACTCACTGTTGACGTTTACTGTCAAACTGACTCATAAAACAAACAAATTAAACAGTGGATATTCAAATACCAAAATGTTTAACCAAAACATAATTTCCAAATGAACAATTAAATCTAAGGAAAACCCACTAGCTTCATGCTAACATAAAATGGGAAACACCATAGACAGGCTAATGGAAATTAGCATAGATGCTACGGTAATTATTAACCGTCCAACAGCTGCTGCAGCAACACACATAAACAGAGCAGCCCACAACAATATTCACAGGCATATATTCGCTCTGCTCTATTGTAATAATAGTAATGATAATGTCTTTTCAGAACTTCGGTGGCGGGATGAGGCCCCCACACAACGCCATGGGTCCCGGCATGCCGGCAGTCAACATGTGAGCCTTCACTCTGGCCGCAAGTCGCTTCAATTCGGACCACCGAAGTCAGGTTTAACGCTGCTTTTGCCTTCCAGGGGCCCAGGGACCGGTCGGCCGTGGCCCAATCCTAACAATGCGAATTCTGTAAGTACACACACAGAGAAGTGCCGGTTGAAATTGCTCCAGAAGTCTTAATGCGCTCCGAGGCTCCCGTCTGGGATGCGATTGCGTCACGGTTTCCACGGACATGGGAACAGACGGCCGTAACGCGATTAGGATGATGCGATGATGAATGATGACACTTTGGAGTTACACAGCGTGTGGTCGCTCTTCCCCATCTTTGGTCAGTAATGGCCGCTGTTCTTGGTTACAGATGCCTTACTCGTCACCGTCTCCCGGCGCGTACGGGGTAAGTGGACATCTTCGCTCTTGTAGCTTCACATTTTCGAAACAAAAACAAAATGATTTGCCGTGTTCTCTGAAGGGCGCATCCGGGGGAGGACCACCAGGGACTCCCATCATGCCCAGCCCTGCAGGTGACGACTTCCCTCCTCATTTACTCCAGTGCTGCGCACTATTTGTATTTATTATTATTATTATTATTATTATTATTTATTTATTTTTTTAAATTTTTTTTACAGACTCCAACAACTCTGGAGACAATTTGTACACCATGATTAACACTGGACCCGGCAATCGAAATAATGTAAGTTTCTTCTTGATCGGGGTTCTCTGTTTTATGCAGTGAAATTGAAATGGCGGCGCAGCGGTCATCACGATTGACCTCACAGTCGAGAGGTCGCCGGTTCGAACTCTCGACTCAGGCCATCCTGAGGGGCGTTGGGTTCATTGAGGCTTCTAAAATTGTCCAAGGGTGTGAATGTTTGGTTGTCTCCATGGCAACCAGTCTAGGGTGTCCCCTGCCTCTTGCTTCAAGTCAGCTGTGATGGGCTCCAGCTCACCTGTAGTTCTAATGAGGAAAGGTGTTAGAGAAAATGGATGATAAATGAAATAGAAATCACCATAAAACCTAATAAAAAAAAAAAATAAATAAAAAAAAACATCAACTTCAGGGACTGCGACTTTCGAGGTTCCACTGTCGCTGCTTGAAGTTGGAGCTTGTTTGCCGGCCTTTCAACGGAGACGTAATCCCGCGCGTTGTGTTTCCGCTTCAGTTCCCAATGGGCCCCGGCTCTGACGGACCCCTGGGGGCCATGGCCGGGATGGAACCACACCACATGAACGGCTCACTAGGTAACACACGCACTATTAACGCAACCCTTCAGATATTGCCGGAGATGGCAGAAGTGCGGATCCGACTTCCCACCGCTGAATATTTCTTCACGTTTCTCCAATATAACATTTTGCTTTTTGTTTTTTAGGCTCAGGTGATCTGGACGGAATGAACAAGGTAACTTTTTCAACCGGCCGTGCGACCAAGCGGTCGGTCCCTCACAAACACAATTTCATACTGTTTCTTTTTATCGTTGTTGTTGTTGTTCCCAGAATTCTCCAAACAATTTAAGTGGCATTAGCAATCCTCCCGGGACCCCAAGGGATGACGGAGAGCTGAGTGGGAACTTCCTCCACTCCTTTCAGAGCGAGAACGTAGGTCACACCCTCCTCGCTGTCGCCTCATAAACGGCATCCGTCGTTTACGTTTTTTGCAAAAATCCTTCGCCGCCGCTAGATGGCTTGTTTAAATGATGTTTAAGGCCCGAGTTCCACTGTGCGGTTCGAGTAACACAATTCGGAATTTTTGTTCTCAAGAAACAACCGTATGAAATCGGATATCTTCCGATCAGAGAACAGGCCTCTTCCAAAACAGCTCAAAGTTGCCATCAGCGCTATCAGCTGTTGTTGTTGTTGTTGTTGGTGGTGCAGACAAAGTGACACCACCGCTCCCGATGTTGCTGCCTGGCGACTTTTCCTTTGTGAAAAAGGTCAGCCCTTAGGGATTTTGTTTGCATACTTGGGTCCTCGGATATATTTGATTTGATTTATTTTTTTTTACATTTTGGTAAAGGGAGCATATGCAAAACTTGCTTATGAAGAGTGGCTGCTCAAGGAGGTAATACTCTGATTACAAAGGTTACATTTTTTCAACAGATTCACGGTAATGTTAAGATTTTAATATAACTTTTGCAACAACCTACGAGCGTTATCATGTCTACATTTGAAAGAAAGACGATAGACTCGCTAACCAGGCCGATAACTAGCTAATTAGCATGGCTGACATCAGTTCGTTTCCATGGTGACGTTTACTTGCTGACGACTCGTTTCCTGAGAAGTACTTCTACCGTTGTACTACATTTTTGATTTTGTTTAGAAACATTCTATTGTTTTTCCCTTTCTAGTCTCTAATGCACGAAATATTCTATACGTAGTTTGAAAACAGAATAGATCGTGTGAAATGGAAGCTATTTACCCGAACATTTGAAAATAATACCTTTGAGGACTGCAATTGCAATAGCGTGAAATTGCGATATTTGTGTTCAAGTTTATCAATCATACAGTCAGAATCTGTTGCGACACTGAAGCTCCACATTCTGTCCTGGAACTCTAAATTGGGACTTGCCTGTACGCTGGAAAACTCTGTGATGAAATTCGACTGTGTGATATCCTAACTCTGGTCCTCTTCTTCTTCTTCTCCTCTTCGTCCGCAGTACTCTCCAACCATGACGATGAGTGTGTGACCCGCCCCCGCCCCCGCCCCCGCCCCCGCCCCCGCCCCCGCTCCCGCTCCCATCCTCCTCTCTCCCTGCCAGCCTTACCCTTCGTAATTTGCCATCATTCCAAGGATTCGAACCCCCGCACGGCCAAACGCATCAGCAAAGCATCAGGGATCCGCACTTGACGCCAGACATGCTGGAAGACGGGGAAACAAAACGGCCCTCGCGCGACGAAACCAGCTAGTGAAACGACCGATCGACAATGGCGACACGCCCCCCGACACGCAGGACCCCCGCCCTAGAGCCGTGGTTTACCTCTTTTCTGAATGAATTTGTGCAGGAAGCGTCTCCCTTCTCGGGCTCGGGTCCACTTCAAACACTGGAGAGTGTACATACATGTACATGTGCATCGTGAGCTTTTCTCAGTCCGTTTTTTTTTTGTGTGCCTGTGTCGCCACTTGCTCAGCCACCGTGCAGATGGACATTTTCACGTGCAGTGTTCCCCCACATATTTGGGATTCGCTACTTGCAAATTTGGAGTTTTTTTGTTTTTGTTTTATCCTCTCTGGTTTGCGGACTAGCTCGTATTTGCCATGTTTGTGCTCAGGCCAAAAGCCCTGTCTAGTATAAAAGTAGTGTTTTGGCGGCATCTTGATGCCAAGGAACTATGTTGGAGTAAAGGGGAGGCGCTTTCACTCGTGAGACAAAACCCCCGTTGACTATAAAAGTAGTTCCTTGGCGCCATCTTTTATTAGATTGGCCAAATAGAAAAAATATTGCTTTGCTGCCATCTTGTGGCATTTATAGGCAATTATATACCTGAAGTGGGGGGCGTCAATTACTTCCAGATTTTGGGTATTCGTTATGTATAGTGGGGGAACACTGTTGTTTGGACTCGTGTGTCCCAAGGATTTTTGTCTTCAAGTTAGTCAGAATTTATAATGAAAGCTGATGCGCCCTAAAAACTGCCGAATATTGATGTGTTTTAGCCTTTTTTAAAATTTTTAGTTTTTTTTTTTTATTTTTTTTTTTTTTTAACTGCTTTTAAGCTTTCCCATTAGGTCCGTCCGGAGAACAGACGTGGGCCCAATAAACGAATGCGGACACTTATGCAAAGCAGTTTGAGCATTTATTCCATCTCCAGTACGCACGTTGCCCTCACTAGTAAGACGATTCGGTGCACTAGTGGAACAACTGTCCTACAAGTAGCACGTTTTTTCCACTACGTTGTGACATTTCTGCACACTCTTGGATAATTATGGCATACTCATAGAACGACTACATACAAAGCTGTGCACTAATTGACATTTGTGCAGTATTAGTGCTACTAGTGAAGTGCTAGATCAGGAGTCAAGTCACAAACCTTTTGGAAAACGAAAGCTACTTCTTTGGTACTGATTAATGCAAAGGGGCTACCAGTTTCATACGCACTTCTGAAATGTAATAAAAATAAAAAGCTCAAATCACCTTTAGCTATGTTATTAATATTCATCAATGTGAAGACCGATCATGTTAATGATGTGATGTAAAAAGTGGAACTAGTAGTGGAAAAACATTACGCGTAAGAATTGTCTTACTCGTGAGGTCTAGGAGCGTACTAGTACATGGATTTGAACTATATGCTCAAATGGCTTTCCATATACATTGTAGTAGTGCACAACGTACTACCTAGTGCTGCCCCCAAGTGGACTCCTGCTTTTAAAGATTTGTTTTTATTTTATTTGTAATTATTATTATTATTTTACTGTGGTCATGGCGTCACTTGTTTTTCCCCACCCGCACTTTTTTTTTTTTTTTTTTTATATTTTGATCCCATCTTGGAGTCCGTATCTTGGCCAAGTCATCCCGAGTTCGTCGACGCTTTCCGAGCGGATTCTCGTGGCCGCCGTTCTAAACTCGTGTCGTCGTTGTGATGATGATTATTTTTATTACCTTTTCCCTTTCCTGTGAACATTTAGGACGTCTGTCCTGTTGTCTTTTATTTGCTTATATTTTTTTATTTCAAAATTGAGGAAAGATTGCTTGTTAATATAATTTTACAATAACTTAACATCTAGTGTCTGTTTTTTTTTTTTTTTTTTTTTTTTTTAATTATATTTGAAAAAAATATTCCACTCACTGGGAACGTATGGATGCTGCGGACACTATTGCTATTTATTAGACAGTTAACAGACATTATCATTCAACTGAGGCATGGAATAAAATGTGGCTTTAATACGAAGGTTTAGGTTGATCTGTCTCCAATTTTCATGAACGTGCAATGTTTTGATGAACATTTGAACATCCTCAACTGGCATATTGTACACATTTCCAGAAAATGTAACTACTGTACAATGGCAATTTTCACACCATGAAACTTTCCAGGAACAGCCACCTCTGCCTTTCTGTGATTCCTCTTGTCGCAATCCGCTGATGACACGTTATCATCTTGCAAACAGCGATAGCAAGAGACTGGAAGACTCACAGAAAGGCAATACGAGGCATTTTTGTAACTAGATTGATTCATCCTGCAATTTCACTCCAAACCATACTATGCTGAACGTTTTGTGACTAACGTACGTACTGTGTGTGATGAATTGCACTGCTTCTATTTCACCGAGGACCCTCGATGTCACAGTAAGCTGCATTTCCGCTTCGATGGTATAGTTGCATCCAATCCAAAAAAAAACATAATAATAATACACTTTTACACATTGTTGCATACAGTACAAATGGAAGGATTGTAACTTTTTTTTTTTTTTTTTTTTTTTTTTAGAATGTGAAATTTTTTGTACATGTTTTCGCATAGTGTGATATCTTGTATTTTCAAATCACACAAAAAAATACATATATATATATATTTTTAAGTCGAAATATTTGGGCTAGTTTAAAAATAATTTGCTATCTGTTAAAAAAAATAGCACTCTTTTAAAAGGCAAAACCTTTTTCCAATACTGCAGTGCACTGATTCTCAATTGGTGGCTTGGCAGCAAAATGTGGGTCGCATACAGCTGGTTCGAATTGACATCTATACCTATTCCGATTTTACTTCTGTACAGAACAGCATAATACATTCCCACAAAATGGGTAGGGTTTCAAATTTGGGTTTAAACAGAATTTTAGGGTTTCAAAAACAGGGTCTGGGTTTCAACTTAAGGTTTCAAAACAGGGTTAGTGTTTCAAATTAGAGTTTAAAGAGATTTTTAGGGTTGGGTTTCAAAGTCGGTTTAAAAAAACAGGGTTCTAATCTTCCGGAAATTATTTGCCAACATATTGGAATACAAAGAATCAGAATGATACACATCTATTTACTCAAATGTCAAAAATGATTTGAATTTTTTACCGAGACGTCTGGAAAAAAATATGGCATTTTGAAATTCTAATATGTTGGAACCCGGGCCCAAGACGCACACACCAGAAGGAGCAGCACAATGGCATTACAGTAAGTTATTATAAAGTACAATATTGTAAAGCGTTTTTTTTTTTTTTTTTTGGTAAATTAGAAAACACATTACAAACATGTTTGTTCTTTTTCTTCCATTCATTTTAATTTGGAAAGATGATTTGACATACGCATGTTCCGAGTTACATGCGTCGTCACGGAACGAATAATAAAAAAAAAAAAAGTGTTTCGGCTTGTGTATTGCACAAGTTCCAAAGTACACGAATACATTTGAAAAGGCTTTTGAAAACAGTTCCTAAAGATGAGATGCAAATTGCATTCAAAAGCGAAATATAAGTGAAGTCCCTTTTTTTTCTCTGGCACCGCACTCTTGAGACTCGCCGGCCAATAGAAAGCCTGTTCATGTTCCCCAAGACGTTGCACTTGCTGGCAGACATTTTCTGGCAAGTCCGACACTGGCGGAGAAGCGAGCCGATGGGGCGCAGGAAGTGACCCGGCTGGGTGGCGGCCAAACTTGCTGTGAAACAAGAGCCCGCCCGACCGACGTATGCGCCGGCATCACAAGCGGCGCTCTGTTCACTTCCTCGTCCTAATTATTCCCCTCAGTAATAATAGTTGCTGTTGCCCCCGTTTCGCGTCCGCGGCACAGAGCTTCCTTTGTGCACCTCGCCGTTGACTTCCGCTTGTGTTGTGGCAAAATTGGCAAAATCAACGCTTCGATATTTGTGAAGAACACAAAAGACAAAGGGAGCACAATGTGTTTAGGCCGCGTCTTGACATGAAAAGTGATCCATTCATCCATTTGATCACCCTCATTAGTTTCCGTTTGTTCGCGTTTCAAGCGACACAGCTCCACAGCGAAAGTAATGTTCTTTTCAAAACGTTTTGATTGGAGTTGAGCTATTTCCAAAAACATTTAGAGAGAATATACAGCACATGCTTTTGGTTGGAGAGTGACAATATATGACGGGAGAAGTGGGATTGCGTCACACTCTTCAAAGTGCACGGCCCATGTGGGTGGGACACAGATCCGATTGTTTCCAGACGGAGAACATGACCGAGCTCTGTACTGCGCTGCGAAAAGGGGATTTTTGCCAAAAGCGCTTCTGTACTTATTAGCCTCATAAATGAGAACAGAATGACAACTCAACACAGGCTGAGGGGGAGTATTTGTACTCGATTACTCGGAGGAGCTCAGAAGCCCAAGCACGTCACATCCCCGTCCTCCACACACAAGGGACTTGGCGAACCCGTCGATCCGGCGAGGTCATCGGAGTGGCCCTCCAGCAAATTATCGCCGTCGTTCGAATCGTTTCAAAGAACAACTCCAATAGAGCACAGCTCGCTCCAACAGGCTTATTATAAGCCGAATAAGCGTCAAATTTCGAAGACTCTCATGAGCTACAAATCCCACACTCCTCAGCCTCCCTGGTAAGGTCTATTCAGGGGTGCTGGAGAGGAGGGTCCGTCGGGAAGTCGAATCTCAGATCCAGGAGGAGCAGTGTGGTTTTCGTCCTGGCCGTGGAACAGCGGACCTGCTCTTCACCCTCGACAGGGTCCTCGAGGGTACATAGGACTTCACCCAAGTTTCCTCCGCAGGGTGTCCGGGCTCTCCCTGAGAGATAGGGGGAGAAGCTCGGTCGTCCGGGAGGAGAGCCGCTGCTCCTCCACATCGAGAGGAGCCAGATGAGGTGGCTGGGGCGTCTACGTCTCCCGGCTGGCCTGCGAACGCCTCGGGATCCGCCCGGAAGAACTGGATGAAGTGGTTGGGGAGAGGGAAGTCCGGGCGTCCCTGCTAAAGCTACTGCCCCCGCGACCCGACCTTGGGTTAGCGGTAGAAAATGGATGGATGGATAGTCAATCGCATTCCCTGTTGTCATGTGACTCATGAGCTCATAAAGTCACTTCTTGAGTTGTCCATTGAAAAATGTGACATACTGTACATACAGTGGATATAAAAAGTCCACACACCCCTTTTTTTGTGATCTAAAATAGTAAGACCACGATAAACCATTTCAAAACATTTGACACCATTAACGTGACCTTTAACCTGTACAACAACAAAAAACGATATATATATATATATATAAAGAAACAACTGGTTGCACAAATGTGCACCCTTTCATAATTGGAGGTGGTTGGGCTCAGAAATAACCAATCACTTTCAAACTCGTTAAATGGGAGTCGGCATGACGCCGTTGAAAGGGGCTCCCCCGATAAAGTTCAGCTGTTCTACTAGGCTTTACCTGGCCTTTTTGTCGTCACGGCCCACGGCGGACGGGCGTGCTTGCGCGACATCAGCGGGATCGCATTGTTCAAAGGTAACAACAGTCAGGGGGGAGGGTGCAAAAGAATCTCCGGTAACGACAGTCATCATCAAGTGGAGAAAATACGGCACCGCGGTGACATCGCCAAGGAGTTGGGATGAAAGACGAGAATGTTCCAAATTGAATTCAACCTTCCGCAAGCTTCCCACCATTCCAACATCCAACTTTTCAGATCATTCCTTCCCAAAATTCGCATTTTGAGCAAATCCATTTTTCACATTGACCTAACCCTTCCACATTTTCCAACCGATTGAAAGCATTCCCACTTGGGAATGTTCAGTTCATTCGGGGCATCAGCTGAAACAACAACTAAGATCCTAATTATGAAACAAATCAGAGCCCCACATCAAACTGGAAACCAAATCCTTTATTGTGAGACAGCAATACAAAACGTATTCCACGTAAGATAGCCCACATCCATCACAGACGGCGCAACTTTTAAGCCTTCAAATTACGGCCACCGGAGGTTTGCGCCGCAATTGTCATGTAAAAAGCGGCCGAGTGTGCAAAGATTTGGCGCATCTTTTGATTTGATGCAATCTTCAACAACTTTATTAGAACAATGGTCATTTAATTTAAAAAAAAAAAAAAAAGCATTTCATGGGAACTAGTTCAATATCAAACAATTTGGAGCAGAAACTCGGGGATTTTTTTGTTTTTTTTTTTATACCCAAATTATACGTGTCGGAAATGAAGCAACCCCTAAAACTTGTTTTTCTGTTCAGGAATGCAAGTCAATCACTCAACATCGCTTTGACATCGTCATCAAGAAATAATAATGTCGGTCAATGTACGAGCACTGGAATTCTCCGAAACTTCCTGTCCAATTCCGGACACGCGTGCTTGAGATGTTTTTGGGCACCGTTGCGATACGCACGTCCCGCCAATTTTGGGTCGATCTGTGATCTTTCTGCGGGTTGCTACCGAGCCAGAACTGGCTCCTTCAAATCAAAATGGCCGACTTCCTGTTCCGTTCCGCTGTCAAATCTGGCGTCCCTGCATTCATAAACTTGTGCTTTTTGGAAGAAAAAAGATTAAATATTACAATAATGATGTCTTCTTTTTTTCTTTTAGCAGGTGTCTTTTCATGATTTTTTTTAATTTATTTTTTTAAAACGTTGCATTTTGAAATTCACTCATTCATTTCACTTTAATACATCATCATATTTTAACTGAATCCTAAAAAAAAAAAAAAAGGATGATTTTAATCTGGTAGGATTGAGTTTTTTTTAATCCTGACAAAAGAGGTCTTTGCTCCAGTTAGAATTAAAGATAACTTTTTTTCTCGACGGAAAATAGAACTTCACTCTAACAACATTACAACTGTTTTCTGTGTCATCGTAACGTAGGCTTTTTTTCCCCTGGAAAATAGACAACATTTGGATTCTCGTGACATTTAGCGTAGTTGTTATGTTCAATTGCCGTTAGGCTGGTGAGGGCGTCCTCGGACAAATGTGTCGCCTGGAAGGACTCCAAAAGTTGAAGAACCCCCTTCCGGAAACTCATTGAAATGTGTCTACGCTATCACGCTTAGGAACACTTCGTCATAGCTGAGAGGCGATCTCCAAAGTCTGCGTTTCACTTTATCAGGCCACAGAGTCCGCGCGGTTTCATCTGCAGCCGTCACCAAGAAACGCAGACGAGCCGAGACGAGCCAGCTCAGTCATCACGCAAGTGTTTTTGAGCGTGCGTGCGTCGCCCACCGGCTGGTGAACGACGAAAGAACCCGATGACTTAAGTGGTGTTTAGTTCAAGTATTAGCGACCTGACTGAATAGCGAGTCCGCTGGGCAGAGAGGCGTTTTCCTTCCTACTTCATCTTCTCCAGCACCGAGCGCACCTCCTGCGGGCTGTAGCCCCAAGGCCCCATGCCTCCCTGCGGAACACACACGCACGCACACACACATTACAAATCTCAAATCTCCATCAGAGTTCACGGTGGCTCAAACAGCAGCCCTAATTCAGCTAACCTTGTCAATTTATCGCATATTATTCCAGTGCATTCCCGGAAATCCCCGTTAATCCGCATGGAAAGGTTCCAATTTGAATCCCCGCATTTTGCAACGCTATCTAGGTAGTATAAAGACACACATTTTAAGATATCGGTGGGTTTTTCCCCCGCCGCCGGCACGATATGTTTATTTTCACCAAGTCAGAATATAGTCATTTTTTGCAATATATTCCTCGTTTCATGACTTGCGTCTTTGTTTGAAGTTGAAGTTGAAGTTTATGGACTTTAGTTGAGTTGAGTTTATGCAGAACAACAAAAAAGACTGCATTAACAATACGGGCGCTGCGCATTCTTTTGGCACGGCTCGTGCCAAAAGAATTCCTGAGCTATCTGCGGCGCTCCCGAGGCTCCTAGACACGCGATCGCGTGAGCCGAGGGACGTCGACGCCCCCCCGGCCGAGCTTCTCATCGCGACATTCGCATGGAGGACGTGAACGTAACAGCAAAATGCTTCTTTTGCTTCTTTCCTACGCAAACTCTCGAAATCAGGACGACGCGCAAGTGCGGAACCTCACAAGTCCAACCCGGAAAATAGAAATTTCCCCTTGAGGCATTCTAACGACTATAATAGAAAGTAAATCAATAAAACTGTCGCCGTCAAATGTTGGACTTCCTTTTTCCCCTCCTGATACCAGAGAGGCTTTGAATTGTTTTCTTCTACATCAACTTCAAAAGAAATAAGAATGATTATTTTCTAAAATGAGTCACTTGGAATCCGCGTGAGCTAAATCCCCCCCAACATTATTAGTTTCTCTGATTTGACTATTTAAAGGTGTAAAATGAAGATTTGGTTGTTGGTTTTATGCTTTGAACTACTGACAACATACCCCAAACAAATATTGTCATTTTGAGCGTTTATTTGCAGAAAATGAAACATTGCCACAATACCCACAGAGCTCCGGTGTTTTCTTGGTGTCTTTATCGCATTGTATTCATAGTACTCCATAACGTACCGTTTCAAAGTTTGGGTGTCTGCGAGGCGCGGGGCTCACCTCGTAGAGGACTTTGCCCTCGCGCAGCACGTAGAGCCTCTCGGGCAGCGCGCCGTACTCCGCGGACGCCGTGTTGCTCATTTGGTCCACCACCACGGGGCAGAGCGGATCCTCCCTGATGAGGATCTGCGCCGCCGCCATCCTGTCCTCCAAGCTCCGGTGCTTCCGGATTCGAATGTTGTTGGTGAAGGCCCAGCCGTCTGAAACCGAACGGCAGACGGCAATTTTGCAACACATTTCGCGGCGCACACTGTACCGTACGGCGCTAGCTTGACTCACAAGTGATCAAACACGGATTTTTTATGAGCACATCTGCCTCACAGTTCTGAGGACCGGGGTTCAAATCTGCACGGAGATTGCATGTTCTTCTCACGCCTGGGCGGGTTTTCCGCCCAAATCCCAAAAACACGCGCGGTAGCTTGATTGAAGACTCTAAATTGCCCGTAGGAGCGAATGTGAGTGCGAATGGTGGTTTTGTTTTTTACGTGCCCTGCGATTGGCTGGCGACAGCTGGGATAGGCTCCAGCACGCCCGCGACCCGCGTGAGGAGAAGCGGTAAAGAAGGCTGGTGTCAGGCGGTGAAGCATAAAGCCGTTCCGCTAATCTTCATCACATGCGACAGTTTAAGGACGACGTTCCTCAACGCTCCATGGCAAGGGATCGAGGGACTTCATCATTTACGGTCCATAATCTCATGGAAAGGTTCGGAGAATCTGGAGAAATCAGCGCACGGGAGCGGCGAGGCCGACAACCCACATTGAATGCCCGCGACCTCACGTCGGCCATCGGGGTTAAGGGGAGCAACATTCAGAGACGTGAACGAGCCATTGCTGAAGTTCTTGGAAAACTGGTTGAGCTGCTTTGCTCTCAACACCTTCTCCCCAGTCGGCGGCGGGACCATTCCAAGAACTGCAGCCAGAGCGAGTTATCTTGATTCCAAATAAACACGGGTGGCCGGGGCGTTCCCGTTCAACTGGGGAACATTCTTTGGCTGGGAGAGGAAATGGAATTACAAGCTGAGTCACGGAAGGAATTTAACTTGTAAGTCAAGGTACCGCCGCCTTCCAAATCCATTTTCTCTTATGACGTTAACTGAAATGCTATTAATGTTAAGTAAGGCCCAACGACAACAACAAAAAGCATCCACAATTTGGGGGGTCAAATTGTTAATACTGAAAAACAGCATTGTGATGTCTACAAACATTTTTTTTTTTTAAATGTATAATTACTGCAGCATTTGTGTCTCGGACGGATGCCTTTAAGGGGTGTGGCCTAGTGAGTGACGTCAGTTCGCGCGCGAGCGTCTGGGCGCAAGTAGTGGCCGACGTTCTCATTTTGTATTTGTGTGTTTATTCAATGGAGTTGTACGAGACATTGGTCACTTTCATTTTTTTTTTTTTAATATCACAAAAACTTGGCACGTCAATACGGGTGTTGAGCGTTTTGAAATCCGCTGTATACTAGTGCACGGGATGCTGCAGAATGCAAAAATGCATTGACATATTGCGACGATAGGAGTGTTTTGCGGCGCACCGGTCGAGTGGGCCTCCTCGATGTAGACCACCAGAAAGTCGGCCACGTCGCCGAAGTCCCGGACGAGCTGCTTGAACAGGTCCAGCTTGAACATGAACGGCGGTCAGCTGCAACTTCCGAAGCTCAACACCAGAGGCCTCGAACCTGCACGCGCAGCAAGGAGATTCACGTGGGCGGCGCAGGAACAGTAACGGTCATTCGAAAGCAACGAGTTCAGGAAACTTTGGGGGGTTTGATTTCAAACAACTGAGGGTTAGCTAAATTCCTGGTTCGTTTGTGAATGCGACATATTTGGACATCCAAAAATATCAGCGCTTATTTGGATTTCATCAAATTCTTGTTTCAATAGCTAGAAATCAATGATGAATGCTGTATTCATATGTATTTCATCGTTGACAAACTTTAACGGCCATTAAATCAATTATGAATGATACGTGAGGAGATTATTTGAAAATTATTATTATTATTATTTTTTAATGTAAAACATTTGATTTTTTAATTATTGGTTCATTAATTATGAATATACTACAACGGAACAAAACTTTTTTACATCAAATAAAAATAGCACATTTTTTTATTTCATCAAATTCATCTAAACCAACTATATATCAATTTTAATGTATTCTTGTGTATTTAATCACTGGCAAATGTATTATCATTATGAATTCCGAATGTTAAATTTAAGAGAATTATTTTGACTAAAATAAAATAAAATACGTGAGTCAAATTAGAAGTGGATATTTTGCATTGGTAAAATCATTCGAACGCAGATTGAACTTTTTCTGCAGTTGCTCGATAAATAAATGATAAATTGCTTAGAGAATTTTCAGCATCACTACAGTTATTAGGAAAACATGTATAGCTATATATATATATATTTTGTTTTTTTGGAACACACACAACACTAATCATAGGTTTGTTATTTTCCAGACTGTTAAGTGACTTTACTGTCGGTTGCTTTAGCGGCGGCGGCGCCTCCTTTGAAACGTGAACATTTTGTCTTCATTTGCCCACGTGATCGAGAACTCGAATTTGCACAAGGAATATGGACTTGATTCCCATTTCCGTCATGGCGCGTCGCTGCGATTTGTAAATGCGTCTCACCGTTGAAGAAGTTGCAGATGCTGCTCTGCTGCTCGTCCATGGAGACCACGGGCGAGTCCGGAGCGCGCCCCCCCACGAACGCCTTCTGTCCCAGCGACGCCCACATGTGGCCCGCGGCCGTTTTGACGAACGCGTGGGTCAGGAACGTGGGGCCCCAGTCGTCGTACGTGAAACTGGGATTCTTGTTCATCGTGGTCCTTTCGTTCATCTTCAGGATCGCCTTCTTGGCCAAGGCTGGCGAGATCAAGTGCACGGCGCGCAGGACGACATTCCAGCACAGCACGTAGAGTAACATGGAGCCGGTTCGGACGTACAGGAGCACCTTTTGCACGAACATGACCGCAGCGGCCGCGACCGAGCGTGTTTGGCGAGCCGGGAAAGACGCGCACAAAAAGACACGCGCGACGCCTCCGCGGGAGGAGTCGTCCTCGTCCTCGTCCTCGTCCGCGTCCGCTTCCGCCTGCAGCGCGCGACGCCTTCACGCGCAGCTCGGAATTTCGAAAGCCACCTGTTGCGGAAAGTTACACAACAGCACATAAGCGACCACCGTTTCGACGTTTGGGCTCGCTTACAAATGCCCTGCACTAGTTTGTTATTTTGCTTTTTTCTATTTAAAAAAATGACAATATAATTTAATTATTTTTTTTTCACCTAAAAAAAAAAAAAAAAAATTCTATTTTTTTTTTATCTAAAGAAAATGTTTTTTCCCCATTTTTTTTTTTTTTTTTAAATCAAAAAATAAAAACATTCTCTTCAACAGCGGTGTTACGCAAATTAAGTTGCAAATTTGTAAAATGATCTTTAAAAAAAATAAAATAAAAAAAAACTCCCTTTCTATATGGTGGCAAACCACTACTTTTCTATTACATAGGGCTTGGAGTACACAAATAGCGCTGCAGCAGTTATTTTAATAATAGATTCATCTGTCAGTTATTTTCCGATTCATCGACGACTACACCATTACAAATCGACGGTGCAGAAAATGCACAAACACATGATTCTGACTCAGTTCCTGGTTCGTCCCGTAACGTCAGAAAATCGCAAAAAATGTAAAAAGCAGATGATCGCAAATGTCTTATTTTGATTAAACACAAAGATAATTAGTCTGCTACAATTCTCGAAACGATGACTCAGTTAGCAAAATAGTTATCCATTCATTCCCAAATCGATTAGTTGTCAATTAATCAAGTAATTGTAGTACCGCTAGACACGAGCCACAGCCAAAGATTTAGGACGAAGCCTGCGGTAGAAGATCCTCCTCCCACTTCAACATAGAACGCTGCCTTGAGATAAGACTTGCATTCATTCCCGGAGCACGCTCGTAACTCGCTGCGGATAACGCCATTAATCCATTCCAGCCTCTCCCCTCCAAAAATGTGTTTCATCAGAAAAACAGCTCTCGATACTTTATAAATCATAAAAGCATACGGCAATAATATAATTCAACGTCGCACTTTTCACCTTCGCCTGTGCTGCTCAATCTGGTGTGCACGCTTTGGCCACCTGGAGGCGGTAGAAGACAAGACAGATGGCTATACCGTTCATTGAGACGTCTAACTCCTCTCCATCAGTACGACACTAATATCAGCCGTTCTTCGCAGAGGATCAAGAAAATATGCATTAGCGTTGCTATATGCTCCGTGTACGTGTGTTCTAGCAACATTTATGTTCGGATAAAAGGTGACAAAAACTCCGAAGTTGGGTCACTTGTAACGTAGCCCTTTATGTACCCACTTTGATGCCCCTCGCATGTGGGGAAGGAGACCCCCGGTCACCGATGCACTTTTCAGGCGTTGATTGAACACTGGGACCTACAGCAAAACGCAACGAGCACATTCGCGCGGGCGCTGCTGTCGACCGCAGCCCGCGCTCAGACACTCGCGCAGATTCGCCGATGTCGTGCGTAGACACCCCACCAGGCCCCGCCTCTTAAAGGCACATGCATGTATACACACACTACAATAAATACAGTATTTTCTATACATTGTATGCTTGCAATTTTTGGGGGGCGTGTTGAAGTACATTAACAATGTGTTTATGCAATGATATTTGCCTTTACATATTTACACCAAAAGAACAATATGAAAAGCTGACTTGTGGCAATCGGACCAAAGGAGGTCTCCGCCTGTCAATCACTCTCCTCGGAGTCGTACTTGAAGTCCTGCATAATCTCGCTGAGCGCCTCGTGGGTCTTGATGATCCTGAGCATTCCCAGCACGCAAGTACGTCAGCTTAATGAGTCATGCGGTAACCACGGCGACGGCGACGGCGACGGCCCTCACCCGCGTTTGAGGTGCTGGATGGTCTCCTGACAGGCGTCCTGCTCGTCCGGGTGGTCCTGAGCCCGCTGCCTGGCCAGCTGCAGTTGAGCTGTCTGAACGCAAAGCACAACTCGAGTCTGTCGCGTAGTCATCCAAAACAAACAAAAAACAAAAACAAACAAACAAACAAAACAAAATGGTGGTCTTAGTCCTAAAAAAAGATTTGATATGATTTTAGGTAACATTATACACAGTTTAAACATGAACACTGCACTTAGCTGTAGGAAAATGAAAATATAGATAGAAATTTAAAAGTTACATGAAAATGGACCTAAAAAAAAAAAATTAAAAAAAAAATAAAAAGTTTTGAAAGACTAACTGCAAATGTTTTGCCCTTCAAAGCTAAATACAACGGAACTGTACATAGGCAGTGATTCATTTGAAGAAGCCCGCATACCAGCCTTTTTAGCAACCCGGCACATAGAAGCCAAATATAAACGCTGCCTCATTATACGTTTAAAACCAAAAGGTTCTGAAAGATTGAATCCAAGTCGGAGTAGTAGTATAGTTTGCGACATTGTTAGTCTAATGGAACAGTTGCCTAAGTCATACTTGCACTTTTTTGTAAAACAAGAGAAAAAAACCCCCCAAAAAAACATTTTTGGCAAGTATATTTTTTGTCAGGATTTTGTATTGTAAGTTAAAAATGACTGACAATTAATTGTGCTATTGTGTCAACGATATACAACTGAACTGGACGGCTGGGTAAAATACACTCATCATTTCAGGAAAAGAATAGTGAAATAAGATGAGCCAGTGGCCAATCAGTGTATATTTTGCACAAGAAATTAACAATATTAGTTATCACGAGGACAGAGAAGTTGTATTTATTGATTTATTTTGGTAATTGTATCACAAATGCAATATTGAGTCCTTTACTGTATTTTAAGATTTGTATGCCCTCTTGTGGTGATTCTGACAATTTAACTTACATTACAACAAGCACTAATCGGTACAAAAGCTTGGTAAAACCTATGTACGACATGCAGTATAGAGGCTATACTTTAACGTGTGTGAATGCCGAAGAGCTGACTTTGAACTGAAATGCTGCGGAATTGTTTTCTTTGTTTTCATTGTAGAATGTGAAACTTAAAATGTGGATGAGGTAACTTGGGAATTGCATTGTGAACGTGTGGGAAAGTGATGAATCGTTCCTGAATGTGCTGAAGACTTCGAAGTTCGAATGGTCTGAATCGGTCCAGCTTCATGTGTGATATTAGTTCGTCATTTGGGAGTTTGAAGGAGAAAAGTGCGGAATTTGAGGACTGTGGGAATCCTTGGAATGTCGAAAATTGAATTTTTTTCAACGAGCTGAACAGTTTGAATTTAGAATGAGAAAGATAGGGAACTTTTTTCGCTCACTCGAATGGAATTTTTGGCAAACAGTCCGCTTCGCTTAATGCTGACAAATGATGCAAAACGCCATAGACAGGCTAACGCGGTGTTGCGGTGTCATAACCCTTTAACTAACGGATATTTGACCACAAACGGTGGAGCAACGCATGTAGACAGTATAACAAAACAGGCATATATTCTTTATCCTTTGCGAAAAAACGACTGATAGTGTTGTACTGATGAGCTGTGAGGAGTTGAGACATCTCAATGAACAGTGTAGCCCCCTGTTTGTGTATACAAATACTCAGAGGCCTATGTTCTTTATCCTGAGCAAAAAAAATGACTAAGATTACTGCAGTTTAGTCTTGTTCGTGCGCGTCTCTAAGTCAGTCTTGTACAACTTCCTGGTGGCCACACACCAGCAGCACAAGCAGCACCAGCAGCACCAGCAGCACAAGCAGTCCATGGAGCTCAAGCTCAAAATGTGGCAAAAACTGCCTGATTCTCATTCTATTTAATTATGTCATTACTGTGTTTTTATAAAGTACAATAGAGTGCTGTTTATGGGGTTTTTTTTTTGGGGGGGGGGGGGGGGACTGGAACAGATGAATGACATTTCCACTCATTCCAATTTTTTCCCCAAATTAATTATTTATTTATTTTTCAATTGTTTTCTTTTCTGTTGGCCAAACCTACCCTGAAAAAACATATTCGCCATTTATCCCCGCTTATTCAAGAATTGTGGGGTTTAAAAATGTACTAACTATTTTTCCAGAGCAATTATAATGGGTGTCAGCTATCCGCAGTTTTTGGGTTCGTTTTCCCTATCGCCCGCGAATAGCGGGGGGTCTACTGCGAAAAGTAGCCACGTTAATAAACATTACAGAGTCGCTCCGTAGTCTTGAATTACCAGTTGGAGCTTGTGCTTCTCTTTGCACTGCAGCTCGTCGACGTGTTCCGAAAGGTCGGGCCGGTCCAAGCGGAGCCGGAACTTGTCCTTGATGTCCAGAAGCTCCTTGGAGATGCCGCTGAAGGCCAGCGTGATCTGGTGCACGAGCTGCTTGTAGTGCTCGAAGTCATACTGCGGGCCCGTCCTCAGGTAGGCCTCGTGGCCTCTGCAACAACAGGAAATGCAGCAGCTTCACTTCATCGCGCCTGGAAATTTCTATTTATTTACTACAAATAATGTATCTTTCTTCATCTATCTATGCCAGTGACATATAGTGACAGGCAGAAGAATGTAGCAACCTTAAATGAGCCAAGGTCCACATTCTACGCTGGGAAACTCTCACTGCACACAACCAAACAAAAAGGTCACAAAAAGTACTAGATGGAGTGGATATCAAAAGTCTACACACCCATGATCAAATGCCATGATTTAAAAAATGACTATTAATGTGACCTGTAACTTGTACAACTCATCCATCCATCCATCCATTTTCCGTGTGATTGTTTTTTATTTCAGAGGTGGGAAGTAAAAATAAACAACTGAGATATTTTGGTTACATAAAGTGTGCACACCCTTTTATAACTCAGTAAATGAGAGTCCGCACACATCTGCCACAATTTAAAGGGGCTCTGATTAACCCAAAGTAAATTTAAGCCATCCGCACTCACATTCACACCTACGGTCAATTTAGAGTCTCCAAATAATACATGTTTTTGGGATGTGGGAGGAAACCGGAGTGCCCGGAGAAAACCCACACAGGCACAGGGAGAACATGCAAACTCCACACAGGCGGGGCCGGGGATTGAACCCGGGTCCTCAGAACTGTGAGGCTGACGCTCTAACCAGTCGCCCACCGTGCCGCCTAGATTATTTGTTGTAAATAAATTTAAAAAAAAAAAACAATTGCGTGAAACCACTGATCCGTGAGAGAGATCATAAAGTGTGCGGTGAGAAATCAAGCAAATTCCCTTAGTTGGTCCAAACATGATTATTGAAATCAAAATTGCATACAGTACATGATACAATGAGATCAGCATCAGTATACACAAACGTACTCCTCCAAGAGTCGATAGGTCTCCAGACGCTCTGACTGCAGCTGGTAAAACCTTTGGATCAGCGCTTTGAAATCAGTGGAAACCTACAAGGAAATAGTCACGTTTCAAAAAGGGATTAGTAAAGAAGTACAAATACTTTATTCATTACTAAAGTAGATTTTTCAGGGCTGTGTACATTACTTGAGTACATGCAATCCATTATGCCAGGTTTTCAGAACAAGGTATTGTAAACAACTGACAGTAAAAATTCATTTGTTCTTTTATAGTAGTACATTTCAAGAGTCTGCACTTTTTTTACATTTACTTCTACTTTTACCAGTCTATTATTTAACACAAGTATGAATGTTTACGTATACGTGAGGACAAAGTGTGAATACTTGTTGCCACCTGTTTATAAAAAAAAAAAAAAAAAAAGACTAGTTAATTATCTTAGCTTGTAGCACGTGCGTCGGTTTCAAAGTATCTACCGATAACAATATGACGTGCTTACTTACCATAGTTACCTATTTGGAAATACACTCCGTGTCTTACAATGACGATAAAATAATTCTAATGTTGACAATCACATTGTTGGATTGTTTGATTTTCAGGCAAGTCATGAGACTGAGTAGACGCACACTTCCGCGTGGAAATGACGTCATGCCAGTGTTAGTTTGAAGGGGCTTCAAGATAAAAGATTTGCTGTCATCTTTCGCAATTCACCCGTAAACTCTCAAAAACACTTATTCATAATGAGGACATTTCAAGCGAGACGTCTGCCTGTCCACGTATGAGGATTTTGTAGCAGTGTTAAAGACGCTATGACAATAACCATGCTTGTTAAATATGTTATCATATAACCGCTCAAAATCACTAATACGCGAGTTTCTGATGAGGACACGATGATTATTCTTAACATCCGCTTTAGGCGAGACATCTGCCGGGGTGAGCGCGTTTCCGCGTGGAAATGACGTCACAGCGGTATTAGTTTGTGTGGGCTTCAAAATAAAAGATTCACGTTACCGCTACAATCCATGTCTCCAGAAGTATTTGGACAGTGGCGCATTCACCATAATGTCACTTTTGAGCCAATGAAATGGTGGTACGTTGAAAGCCTCTTAAAGGTGACATTTTATGCAATTCCCTGCTCACTATTTAAAAACACTTTCAAGATGTCTTAGTAACAACACGTCTGCGAGAAAATACAAAAATGGCTTCTTTAACGGTAAATATGCGGTTTTCAAACTGCTAGCAAGATTGGAATGTAGCCTCACTGGAATATTCCATCAGTTAGAATCGAAATTCTAGTGCCATTTCTCTAAATAAACAATTGAAATTGTATTCTAAGTGATGGAAAATTCCGAGCATTTATTTAAATATTCCCTATTTAAAGGTTCAGGCTTTAGGGGGTTAAAGGAGAGGGAGATCCACAATACGGCTCCTTGAGTTTGGGGTAATAATTGCTGGTGATGACGTCATAGTTTGTCGGTTCACGCTCGTCATATGCAGACGGCGGCACTCCCACGCAGCGTGCGTGCGCGCGTCGCCCGGCATCCAGCTGTGTTCAGCACCGCGCACGGCTGAACAGCGACACGCGCGATGCCGGCGGCGGACTGATCCACGCGATCGTCGGGCGGCGACCAGCAGCCGCAGTATCCGGTGCCCGACGCCCGGCATCCGCCTCCCGTGACATGCCAGCCCGGGCGAGGACGAGGAAGCCGCGGGCAGGAGGGGAGCAAGCGACTCGATCCCCGGAGAGGCACGTACCCTCTCGGTGAAGGCTGCCCGTCCTCCGTCCCCCCCGGTGGTCCCGGCGGCGGCGGTCGCCATGGGCTGCATCCATAGCATCGCCTGCAACAAGTCGCGCGTCCGCAGGGAGAACGTGGTCGTGTGCGAGCTGGCGGCCACCATCGACCGCCGCCCCACGGCCGTGGAGGAGGACTCGGCCATCGTGCTGCGCTACAAGACGCCCTACTTCAAAGCGTCCGCCCGGGTCGTCATGCCGCCCATCCCGCGACACGAGACCTGGGTGGTGGGCTGGATCCAGGCGTGCACCCGCATGGAGTTCTACAACACCTACGGGGACCTCGGCATGTGAGTGGGCTCAAGGCTATCGTTTGGTGATTTCCTAGTTAGTTTTCGAAGTTTTCATGATAACGATTGAGTGCTTTTTATTTTTCGTCTATTTTTACACCGCAACACCACGTTAATTGTGTATTTGGTCATATTTTCTTTTGCTTTCCTACAAAACTATCAACCAGTTGATGATCCACCATTCATAACCTCGAAATGCTGAGGTCGGGACCATCAGTAAACCGAGGACAAAATATATTTGGTGGGTTTTTTTTTGGGATCACTGAACCAAAGCACTGCGGCACATTTGCAGTTTTGGACGGGCAAAGTCGCTTATTCACGTACTTTTGGGGTAACTTATCCTCCACTCCCATTGACGGCTGTTGAATTCAAATATCCATGTTAACATGGAGGCCTGGCAGTGAATGAGTTAATCGCTGAAAAACTCACCTATTTGCTGCTTTTGTGTTCAAGCCAAAGCCATCTCTGGTAGAGAAAAAAAAGCTTTCCCGCCACTTTGTGTCATCTACGGACAATTACAAACCTTTTTTCTAATCTCCGCAAATAGTGCGCAAGCAAATTCTTTTGATGAGCCTCATGCGAAGGCTGTTTGTTGGTGCTGAATAATTCAACTACTGAATATCATTTATGTAACATGGTTGCATGATTGTGTACATACGTGCTAGATGCACGGAGTTGATGCTTTATGATCCTCTTCAGTTTCAAGCCCAAAGTTGTGTGTTGTTACACATCAAGAGGAGCATTTGGGCACGCAGGAGCTGAGGCGCACACCTACGCATTTTGTTCTCGTGACTTTGGCTTCCTGTGTGGAGTTGGCACGTTTACCGGCGTACCCAGAGAACGCCCACACAAGCGCGGGGTTTTCTCCAGGTACTCCGGCTTCCTCCCGCATTCCCAAAACGTGCATTTTAGGTTCATTGGAGACTCAAAATTGTCCACGGGTGTGAATGTGAATGTCTATTATTGTCTATCGGTGCCCTGCGATTGGCTGGCGACCAGTGCAGCGTAGGCAAGAGGAAGTGCCGTGCTAGCATCTCCATGAGTGGCACCAACCCATGAATTATTTAGTGTACAGACACATCTGGGGCGCCCCCGTTGGAGTCTTCCAAATGATCCAATATGCTGATTAAGATAACTCCCAGTAAGAGGAAACAAGAACATTATTGCTTGGTTATTAATACATTTTTAAGTGGCCGTTCTTTTGAGTTTTTTTTTTTTTACAGTATACAGGTAAGTCTGAATTTAGTAGTAGGAAGAGATGCGGAGTAATTAACAGCACAAAGTCATCTGTTGAACAAACACTTTTCTACTGCAAAACACCAGAGAATAGCTGAAACAAGACCACAGTTTGTCATTACATTAGTCAGAGTTTAATTACTGAGGGATGGAGGCCGGGGCGGACTTACCGGTTGGCAAATGAAGGCAATTGCCCGCGGCCGCAAATGTCTCGTAAAAATGGATTAATAAAGCTTTCTTCCATTTAATGCAATCATTTTAGTCTCATTTCACATGCTTAAAAACACATCAACATTGAAAATCGAGTGCCCATCCAACCCCCCCCCCCCCCACCACCCCTCGCTTCTCATGCAATAGACTAGTCCATCTTGTGACCGCGCATGTGGAGAATTGATTCAGGAAGCGAGTCGCAATTAGCAAAACAAACTTGTTGGCACGTCGTGAGGAAAGAGGAAAACAAAGTTTTTATCGAAACTACCGCTTATTCATAGACTTCACTCTACAGTCGTCAACTGCCATCGACGTCGAGCCACGTGAAGTACATTGAGATCAGCACAGCTTTTGAGGAGAGGGTAAAGATTAGGCGGTGAATCTCGGCTTGTCACGTCGATTTTGAGGGAGCGCAATGGCAACACGTCGGAAGTCGGACAAGTTGAGGGATCTCACACTTGAACAGAGGATGGATGTGTATGCTAGGAAGGGAGTATGTGTTGCGCTAGTAAAGAGAAAGAGTGTGTCAGGATCGTGAGAAAAGATGATACAGTCCACGGAGTGAATGAGGAACACCAAGTAAAGAAGGCACTGACAGAAATTCTGTGGGTCTTGAAAGATCAGTGAAAATGCCCTACAGCAGCTGGCAGTGAATGAGTTAAATGCCAATATTTCATCACAACAAAAGCGCTTACAAATTTGCATCATCGATCCCATTTTTTTTGTAAAATGGTGCCAACAGCAATCACACACACGCAAAAAAGCCAGCGAAATCCTCCTCTGACCGGGCTCCCCGTGTGTCGCCCCCCGCAGGTCGAGTTGGGAGCTGCCCGAGCTGCGCGAAGGCCTGGTGCGGGCCATCAGCGACTCGGACGGCGTCAGCTACCCGTGGTACGGCAACACCACCGAGACGGTCACCATCGTGGGGCCCACCTCCAAGCCGTCCCGCTTCACCGTCAGCATGAATGACAATTTCTACCCTAGCGTCACCTGGGCCGTGCCGGTGAGCCGGTCCGACACGCCCGCGCTCACTAACGTCAAGCGCGACCAGAGCTTCACCACCTGGCTGGTGGCGCTCAACACCACCTCCAGGGAGAAGATCCCGCTGCGCGCCATCAAGTGGCGCATGCGGGTGGACATCGCCGTGGACCCGGCGCGGCCTCTGGGCTCCAGGGCCCGGCTGGCGAGCCGGGCGCACCAGGACCAGCCGCGGGTGCTGAGCCGCACGGAGCCCATTCCGGCCAACGCCATGGGGAGGCCCAACGCCAACGACGCCCAACTCCTCATGTGGAGGCCCAGGAGGGGGCCTCCGCTTGTCGTCATACCGCCCAAGTAGAGATGGTTACCGAAGCCGCTTGAGCGTTTATTCCATGTCCTTCATATCCAGCTTAAGGTCCATGTACTAGTACGCTATTTCTCCTTACTAGTAAGACAATTCAACACACTAATAGAACGACCGTGTCTTACGAGGTAACGTTTTTTTCCACTACTAGTGCAACTTTTGCTTGAACGTCTTTTCTTGCTTGATCTTTCACTGTTGGCCTACTAGGACACAATCAAACCTTATGAGCGCTGCACTAGTAACACTACTAGGCCCAACTAGTTGGGATGTGTCACACACTAGTAGCCTCCCGGAACCGAAATGCTCAATGGCATTCCATAAAACTGTTTGGGTCAGTGGTGCTGCTCGGCTTCAGGGAACTTGCTTACTAGTAAGCTACTGTGCTGCACTAATAACACCACGAGGCATGTGTAGTAGCCTCCTGGACCTTACTGGTGGAACCAAAATGCCCACTTGTAGTTTTGCTTCTCTAGTAACACAGAGTTGTCCTACCAGTGTGCAGAAATGTTATGCTGTAGTGGAAAAACATTTTTGTGAGACGTTCTTCTCGTGCTCTGAATTGCTTTACTAGTGAAGACCAAGAGTGTACTAGTGCGTGGACCAGAAGCTGCATATGAAGAAGGTTTTCCTGTTTTCAGGGGAAAGGGTGACAAGCGCCTTAATTCCCCACGGCTGCCTTGGCTGATCCCAAAAGCATCACGGCACAACTAAACAAACCACCGCCCATCCGTTTTCTATAGCACTTATTAGGGGTCACAGGTCAACCGGAGCCCATCCCAGATGACCTTAAGCGAGAGGTCGGCTACAACCTGTACTGGCCGCCGGCCGATCGCGGGGCAGCGAACGACGATAATCAAGCTTCTAATAACTGACTCACCGAACACGCGACAGAGTACAAAACGTGTTCGATTGAAAGCCGGCGCGCGTCGATCGGGATACTTTTCCATGAGGCCTGTGCGTTTGCTGAGTCAGATTTCTGCTTTGCTACACGAGACTGCCTCAAACGTCACCTGAAGAGGACACGGGGTCGACTCACTGTCTTCGTTTAGTTCTTCGATTATTATTCACAGCTCTAGCGCCCTCTATTGACTAGCCGCCACAAGTACTTCAGTACGTTTCAGTTTTGGTTTGTTTGTTTACATTGAGATAAGGTGTGGAATCAACACTTCAAATTTGATTTTGATTTTTTTTTTTTTTTTTTACACAACTGTGTGTACTCCTGTACAAAGTTTGAGTACTTTTACCACCTCTGATGAAAAACACTCAAACAAATAAGCGAATGAAAATCAGGAAGTATGGAGCTACGACGTATCATTTCACGCCGTTCGTGACCTCAAATGCGGGACCACCGTAAACTGAGGACCCCCGTCGTCTATACATTAAGAGCTATTGCGACGATTTCTTTGGTACCTGCGTTTCGTTTTGAGGATGTTGCCTTTTTCCCGTTTTTTCCAATTTTGAGCTCATCCGACTTGTGTTTTACATGCGGAAAAATGTACGCGTATGCGCGTGTTGTATCGGAACTGACCGAAAGATTTCATGTTTACACGGAGAAAAAAAAAAAATACCTCAATCAGTGACTGTATTGTGAGGGCTTCGGTTGGTACTATGAAGTACACACCTAAGCCCCTAACCGCCATTGAAAATTACATTCATTTGCGTTTGTCTCCTTAGCAATTATAATGAGGTTAAGTGCAACTGTATTTATTACAAGGGAGGCCTTGTACACATTTACTGCATTAAAATGATTTTTTTAAAGGCATTTTCCCCCACAACGGACGACCTTTCAAGGACCCCCCTCATGAGCCTAATGCCAATTTAAACATAACTACCACCCTAAATGCTATTGGAATTTAAAACAACAATAACACACATTCAAATTCACAGATACTACAGTGCAGAACGTGAGGATGGCGACCCGAAGTGCACAAGCACTGTGTGCACTGTATTGTTCGATGATGCAAAGTCATTTTTTTAATCCGATTAATCGATGAGATAATCGGTAAAGTACTCGATTATGAAAATATTCGACAGCTGCAGCCCTAGTTACGATGACAAATTCTGATTTCTTTGAGAGAAAAAAAAAAAAAAAGTTGTAATCTTATGCTATTCAAGTTGCACTTTTTCAAGAGAACAAGTTGTGTTGTGTATATGTCGGGCTGCAGTAGAATAAAGAAAAAAAGATCCGACATCCCAGTTTTGCCTCAGAGGCGACAAAGCAAAACTTCTATTTAGTGTTTTTTTTTCATTTCTTTTTTTTGATACACTAGTTTGGGGTGCAGCGGGTGACAGAAAGATTAGGCGTACCATAAAAGCAGCACAAGCAGTCAGACACCTTTTTTTCCACTTTATACAAAGATTGTCTTAGTAGTAATTGAGACAACAATGTGACAATTCCCACAAAAAAAAAAAAAAAAAAACCACAGTAAGCACAATCAAATCGTACAACTAGATGAAGCTCTTCAAAATAAAAGCTCATAAATCTCTCATCAGCATTAAAAAAAAAAAGAGGGACACATTTTACGACAATAAATTACATGAGCCGAGGAAATGAGTGATTTAAATGATTCCGCTTCGACTAAGAGCCTATTTTAAAGCTACCAGTATTTACATCCACCGTTAACGACTTAGTATCTTCGTAATAACTTTGTGTAATCGCTCTCAGTATTTCTCAAGTGACTCTGTAGCCATGTTGATGGCAATATGGCCACTGGTTGCCTGGCAGCAACGCAAAAACCCCTCCCAAAGTAGCCGCTCAAATGCACATAATTGGTTTGTTTTTTTCCCCAAGCACAAAAGTTTGTATTTCGATTCCATAAGATGCGATCCATGGCGCCTGCTAGCAGAGTTACTGCGCCTCACACGCCTGCATGCTAGAAGCCAATTAAGAAATTGGATTCAGGCTTTTGGGTGAAATTTCCCAAACCTAAAAGGCACTATAACCTTTGACTTGCTGACCAGAGATGGTCAAATTATGTTTCCCTGAAAAGGTTGCAGTGCTTTCTACGTTCATTGTGAAATTTTACCTGAGCAAACGTTTAGTGAATACAGCGGAACCACGGTTTTCAAGATGAATCTGTTGCAGGAATTCTGACTAAACCCAAAATGACACCTAAAAACATTTAAAAAAAATTTTTTTTATGAAGAATAACTATAGTTTTACATACAGAACCCAGCGGGAAATAAATCTGACAGATGAAATGGGAAAAATCATTGAACCTAATCGTTACGTTTATTGAAGACTCTCGGAATGAAAGCCGGCGGGGAACCATTTTTGCACTTTGCTGAGAGTTCTTTCTTGAATTCTCTCGCCTTATTTATGGCTGACACTCGGAACCTTCTGTCATATTGTGTCAAAACAGACCACAAAACGTATTCCACGACGGAAGCTTTTATGAACAATTCAAGGCAATAACAAGCCTCCCGGTCTGCTCAGCAGCACTCTGGCAAATTGGGTCAACATCCTGTCAAATGTCTGGCCTTCAAAATTAAAGCATGCCATCATAATAACAGTTTCAGCACACTTTCTTCGGCCCCATGGTGCCTTATTTTGCGGCCATACTCAAAACAATTTTCTGCTTGTTTATTGGGTGTTACTGCTAAATAAGCTAGCATGGGACCAAAGAAATTGTGTTGAAACTGTTATTATATTGCATTCTTTTTATTGCGAAGGCCTGACTATTGACAGGATGAATTACTCTGATTCCCAGGATGGTGGTTAAAGCTCGCATGGTGAAATACATCGAAGCTGTCTGTTGAATTTTTTTATTTTTTATTTTTTTTAACAAAACTTAGTAAAATGCTTCAGATGAACCCGCGGGATGAGCGACTCCAGGAAAATGAATGTCTGAGTCATGTTTTTTTTGGGGATGTACGAAAACTGGGACATGATTTCGACGAAAGAAAGCCAGTGAAAAGCGAGGTTCCACTGTAACGTATTTCCTATTAGGTAACTCTTAGCCTTCCATAGTAGCCGTTCTTCAGTTACTACACACGCAGACATTATTGCTACAGATGGAATGATTGTGATTTCCCTCTCCCGGCTGAGGCACTTCAGGTGTAAACAACAATTGTGCTTGACCTTTTCTTGACTTGTTCCTTCCTGTACACCCTCCCGACTGACCTTTCCCCCTCTCTTTCCCTGACCTCCTTTCGGTCCCGCTGGGCTTTGCGTCCGTCTCACGCCCTGCTGGGGTTGGGGGACGGCTTGGCTTTGTAGCCGTAGAGGAATGTGGCGGCGATGACGAGGACGGCTCCCAAGAAGAAGACGCTGGTGATGACACAATTGGACAAGGGGAACAAAAAAATCGATCACAAATGACAGCGTCCTCCCGCTATGACGCAGATTGTTAAGCCATTTTTTTTTACGGGTTTTCCCAGTATACAGACAAGTCCGAGTTTCGAGTTGCATGCCTTCAGTGCAGTACCACGTTGTGTCACAAGATGTCGTACATAGGAAGCAAGAAGAAGAGTCAGAGATGGTCCCCTACTGAGCTCAAATAACAAGTTGTTACCAACAGAGGTGAATGAATATATGCCTGAGCATTGTTGTGTTTTCTGTTTGTAAGCATTGCCACTTCATGTATGTTTACGGAGCAGTTGATTCAAAATTATCGTGACACCTATGCTAATTTATGTTTGCCCATCTATGGCGTTTCGCAGTGTATGTTAGCATTAAGCTTGCAGAGTTTTGGGGTTTAAAAATTAAAATGTTTTGCCTGATCACGCAGGTTCGCTTACAAATACTTCCAGGGTATATAAACTTAAAAACACAACTGTAAAAGCTTCAGCTTTACAGATGCCACAGCAAATGACAACGGACGCGAGAAGAGGGTGTTGCTTGTACCTGGTGGGCTCGAAGTCCTGGAGCCAAAAGTAGGAAATAAACGTGGAGAGGATGATGGAGAGCGACGTCGCGAAACCTTTGAGGATGTTGTCGGCATACTTGATGACCGCCGCGATGACCAGACCGCCCAGCGCCTGAGAGAAAACAAACGCATGCACGCAGATGGACGGAGGCGGGACGGAGGCGGTCGGCGGCCAACGAGACTAACCTGCAGCGTGACCACGGCACAGGTGACCACGTTGTAACCCTGGAACATTCCCGACTCCCTCACTTTGTCCCCGTCGAAGCTCATCATCCCGAAAAAGCCAAAAAACAAGCCGAACATCCCTAAAACCGCACACAAAATTTGCTCAAGGGCCACGTTTGAGTTTTAAAGCCAGGCCATTCGTAGAAGACATTAAAAAAAGTTAACGTGCATGATGTAAAAAAGTTGATTTAAATATGCATTTGATTGTATTACTAATAATTCATTGCATTTGAATTACTTAACATATATTTAATTAGAAATTGAACTACACACAACTGACACCCAGTCACTCACCATGCAAACTAGCTAACAGTTCGCCAGAGCCAAAACAGCCAACTCCACTCTCACTCGCTGACGCCCACGTCACTCACTGGGCCGAGCCCCGCCTTTCAAAGCCACACACACTCAAAGTCACATATATTACAGTGTAGTACGTGAGGATGTCGACTCCAAGTGTACAAAAATAATGCCTGCACCTCACATGCACATTATTTTATTGTATTGCATTGGTATTGTTAATATCCGATTATCCAACTACTCGACGTGCCAATCGGTAGAATACGCGATTCTACAAATACCGGATGGCTAACGTGATAAGAGGTGAAGGAAATGCTGCCACGGATTTGATTAGAAGCGTGTACGCGGGCTAACTTTAACTGACCGAGCTGGATGTTGCGTATCCAGACGCTCTGTTTGCTCTCCTTCAGGATCTTCTCGAAGTAGACGCCGGCGAAGCCGCTGGAGCAGCACGCCACCAGAACGGCCGTGACGCCCACAAACTGGGAGCCCGTGGACACGGACGCCTTCTCCGCCACCACCGAGGATTCAGACGGCCACTGCGGACACGAGACATAAGATGAGGCATCGAAGGCTGTGCCTCTATATTCTAAGAATCGCTATGTCTTGATCGTCACCAGTGGATTACAGATGCCTCAATCGCAGCGTGCGCGACGTGACTCCAAGTTCAAAGTAAGCAGGCACAGTTTGAACGTGAACAAAATAGGAAGAAAAAAACACTGTACTTGAAAAAAAGGATTCAATTAGAATGTACAGTAGCAGTCTCAATTCCACTCAGCTGCGTTTCGTCAGTGCCAAAGGGAGGCGGAAAGAAGTGGGCTGACACATTAATGAAGTTGCTTTTGTCTTCTTCTATTGTATCAAATGGTCTGCTCGAAAAAAATAAACTCTCTGTTGTCGCGGGGATGTGGAGGAGGTGATACCGCAACTTTTTACCCTTGTTCCCAACACCTCATCCTTCATTAGTTCATCCCGTTCCCACGTGACCGTTGGTTAGTCATAATGACTAGTGATTTGAAACAAACAATTGGCCACGTTTACTCATTAGAAATACAGCAATCAGGACAAATTTATGCCACAAATAGTGGGGGAAAAAAAGTGATACCAGCTTAAAAATGTTTACAATCTCCTATTTGAATAGTTGAAACTGTAAATATGATCCCCAAACACTTTAATATCATTTCAAACTCATTTTACAGCATAATCCTCCATAACTTCCGTTAGCAACCTGGCCTAAAACTCAGCTCCCCTCTAACATACAAAGATCTTAGAACAAAATAAAGATAATTAATAAGCACCTTCATAAATGACTTTCAACGGCCACAGCTGACGCCCCACGACTTAACTAGCCAACCTTAGTTAACAACAAACAACTCTACTCGTAATTCGCTGGCGCTCACGGCACTCACCGGGCCAGGCCCCGCCTTTTAAAGCCAAACACATTCAAAGTCACAGATACTGCAGTGTAGAACGTGAGGATGACGAACCCAAGTGGACAAAAATAACACCTCAAAACATCCCGAAACATTTTAAATTCAAATATCACGGCATTTTATAAAAACCAAACAAAAGAGTGAAACGGGGAAAAAAAAAAAAAACTGGTGCAATTACTAGTGATGCAGCAAATGTGCGTCCACGTTTTACCTTCAGGCGAGCTGTCTGTGAAACTTTGAAGTCGAGCCGTATAACTGAAAATGGAGAAAATTGACCAGCTACCTGTACGAGAGCCACTCCGGTCATGAGGACGATCAAAGAGAGCCACTGGTAGATGCCCAGCCGGCGTCCCAGCATGAACACGGAGAACAGAGCCGTGGTCAGGATCTTCAGCTGGTACGTGAGCTTGTGGGAGGGAGGAAGGAAGGAAGGAAGGAAGGAAGGAAGTTAGGAAGGACGCGGCTGAAAGTGAGCGTGGAGAACAACACAGCGCGGCTTTGTTGATGTACCTGGTAGGTGGCGGCGTCCAGGTTGGACAGGGCCACGTAGAGCAGGTTGTTCTGCAGGGTGTAGATGCCCGAGGGGATGGCCAGCTTGAGGGTTTCCATGGGCTTGCGGGCGATCTCCTGGCGAAGGACGATGTTGAACGCTCGCACGCTGTAGCCTGAGGAGAGGCCGAACGACATGTCTGATTTTAACAAGGCTGTGTCGCGAGCCGTTCATATAGTGGACTATATTGCATTGTTCTTTGCGAGCTGACGGGAAATAGAGGGCCCACCTTGTCTTTTGTTCCCAGCTGAAGAAATTGGCTGAGACGCTTGTGTTTTAAATGGATTTTCTCACTTTGATTTAGCTGTCTATCCACTCACTGTGGTCTCTGAAGACGAGCATCAAGCAGATGAAGATCTTCACGACCTCGGCCGCCACCACGGCCGAGGACGCCAGGTACCGCGGGCCCTCCGCCGGCAGGGTCCGGGAGTAGCGCATGATGAGCACCAGGGACGTGGTCTGGAACACCAGCACGCCCAGAGACAGGTACTTCAGCCGAGATGAAACCATGGCGGCTGATGGGATCGAAGAGGACGAGATGAAGAAAAGTGAACTCAGCGCAACTCTCAAAGAAACAGGGGTTCGAACGCAAACGCTGTAGCGACACAAGTAGACAGACAGTAAAAGAACACTTTCGGGCATATATTCTTAGTCCTCTGCGAAGAAAACGACTACCGCAGTTAACTGAGTCACCGCAATTAACAACTGAACTGCTCTAGTGTTTGATTTACTGTAACACTGGCACTATTTTATGTACCTTTACTGTTACTACTGTATCCACTTTTGCTTTTTCTCTTTTTAATTGAATTGAAAAAAGCCCTTCTCGGGAAAGGTGCTGCAATTTAACATTCGCTCCAAACACTGATACTTGCAAGGAATGCATGTTTTCTGTTGTCTATGTTTTTTGTATTTGTCCCGAAAGAAAGAAAAAGTATGAGAAGAAGAATTCTCGTTTGTTTGTGACTGCATTATACTGCCCCCCGATGGCCAGGTCGTGCACACCAGAAGGACCCGCAATGAATTAATCATGACACACAAACTGATGAATTCTTCACATTCTGTTGAATTATGTTCTTACTATACATTTGTTTAAAGTCAAATGTCATAGAGTGGTGTTTTTCCACATTTGAAAACATCACTTTTGTATTTTTTGAGGACGCTGCAACGGATTTCCATTCATTTCAACTGCGAAAGATGATGTGGGTTTCGGCGTTCACAGAACTAATTAAACCTGTATCTCAAGGCACTACTGTACGTGGAAGTGAGTTGAGGAGCTCCGTTTTGACTAAAGTAGCGCTTTGCCGCCCTCTTGTGGCATCCACGAGGTGTGTCATAAAGGTTTCACTAAAGACATACAGTATTTCCAATCCAAAGTGCAAGTTTTCCCCCTCAACGAGGGCCAGACGATCAAGCGGCACGTCTACAAAAGAGATCTTGCGGCGTTTGCTTCGAGAAGACGCGAGACTTGTGACAGAACAACTCGTGGCTGCTTCACCATGACAACGCGCCGACTCAGAATGCCCTGAGCATCAGACACTTCCTGGCGGAGAACATGGCACTACGGGAGCAACCTTCCTAACCGCCCGTGACGTCACAAGGGCATCCATTTTCAAGTTGGCCGTGACGACGGAGCTGCGGAGGATCCCCAGAGGATTCCATCCACGAGCGCATGAAGGTGTGGTAGAGAAGGTTGAGAAAGAAAGGGAAATCTTATGGCTTGTAGTTTGGATTTGAAATCGTCTCGGCCATTTCAAGCCGTTTGGGAGGAGAGAGGCACCAATTACTCGCCATTTGCGGCAGGGCAAAGTCGCCACCCCACCCACCAACTTCCTTGTTTTCCACCAATCACAAACACGCACCTGTACAGAGCAGCTGGCCACCGCCCCCAAAATACAAAAGAAAATATTTCAACTTTTTTGCCTTAGCTGTGACATATTATCGCTTAGCGTTTCGTTAGCTACACTGATTGGTTTTGAACGTGTTAAGTAAATCAAATAGTAATGTCAAAAGTCGCCCTTGCATCCTTCGAGTTATTAAAAAAACTCCTGGACACCCCTGGAATAGAGGGAGTTATTCTTACCCGTTCGCGTGTATTTAATGAGGTATTGAAGACATAAAAAGGCAAACAAAAAGGGAATTGTAGCTCACGCCTAGTCCGATGATGTCAAACGTCAAAACCGAAGCAGCTAGAAATGCAGTTATTTCTTTTTCTTTCTTTCGTTCACGTTGAAGCACCCTGGACAACCACCATCCACGGAGACGGGCACATTATGACGCATTGGGCATCTTTGAATAACATTTTAATTTAGATACAAATAGCCAACACTGAAAATGTGAACCGGACGTACGGATCGCTTGAAAAATAATAAAGAAATCACTTCCGGTAGGTTTCTTCTTCGTTACCTCCCAGGGCGGATTGGTGTTGCTGTTGTTGTCGGCAGGTTGCCGCCCGCAGGCCAGTTAGAGAACTGCGCAACATAATTACGTTTGCAACTAAAATGTTTTCTCTCTCAACAAGATATAAAGACATATTTGTTTTTAAATGATTGCCCCAAAATTTACATACTCTAGCTTTAAGATAGAGCAGTTGAGTGAAAATAGTCTGATCTCGAATTGTCCCTGAAGGCAACACCAGACTGCAGCCTGACAGACAGACAGATAGATGACGTTACCTACTTTTGGCCTACTCTTGTATATCAACATTATTTATGTAAAGCCAATGTTACAATTTTCCCTGCTGTAAGACTAATAAAAGGTGCCGTGAGCAATTTAAAAAAACAAACAAAACAAAACAAAAAAATGTAATACATGACGTATTTCTTCTGCGATTGGGTGGCAACCAGTTCAGGGTGTACCCCGCCTCCCGCCCGATGATAGCCGGGATGGGCTCCAGCACGCCCGCGACCCTACTGAGGAGAAGCGTCTCAGAAAATGGATGGATTGATGGATTTCTTTACACTCACACATACACACACACATCTCTGATGATCCGGGCTTTAATTCAGAAAGGAAACTTGGTTGATCTTTTTTCAACACAACAGTTTGAGCTCCAGCTTACAAAACATGGCCACAACTACTTCAAATGTTGTAAGAAAAGAAACACCGATATATGTTCATATATAAATATATACAGACCTTATAAACACAGCTTTTGCTTGCTATATGTGCAGAAATACCAATTGTGTTTTGTGGAAACTGAAACACAATTACTTGTTTGGGATTATGGTCAAGACAATTCCAACTCTGCGTCCACTGTATTGGATGCACGTGGACACAGGAAGCCGTTTGAGCGTTAATTTAATATCCTTGAGCTTAAGATCCATGTACTAGTATGATCTTTAGCCCCAATAATTCAGCGCACTAGTAGAACAAATATGGCTAACTGGGAATGTTTTTTACACAACTGCCTTCGATTACCAAGGATATGGAATAAATGCACTAATATTATTGATATCGAATAAATGCTAACACCAGTACTACTGACAAAATTTTCCGAGTTAACATCTAGCACGCAGTTGTCAAATTGTGACCATTTTTACCTCACTAGTTAAATGTCGTTGTCCTACTAGCACGCCAAAGTCATCCATATACTAGTACATCTTTGTCCTCACTATTAAGACAATCCAGCGCAATAGTAGAATGATACATGTATAATTAGTCATTTTTCTTCCCACTACTGTATAAGATTTATGCATACTAGTAAAACAACGTTACTATTGAGGCAAAAACTACTAGTAGGCAGTTTGGTCCACCTAGTAGGGTCCAAGAGGCTACTAGTGCATATCACATGGCTACAAGATGGGTCTAGTTGTGTTACTAGTGCAAAACAGTAGTTTGCTAGTAATATGAATTGGGTCAAAAGTGTCACTTGCAGCCAGGAAAAACATTATGAGTAAGCCAGTTGTTTCCCCGGTGTGCTAAATTGTCTTGCTAGTGAGGGCAAAGAGTGTACTAGTATATGGACCTTAAGATATGAAGAATATCTAATAACTGCTTAAACGTCGTTCCATAAACGAAATCACACAAAGTCACTAAATACTTTGATTGCCCTCCAGACTTGGCGTATGCATCATGACAAGTAAAACATAGCAGACAATGATTGTAATTAAGCAAAACATAGAAAAACAGAGGCAGTTGAAAAAATAATCATCAACATGCACCTTTAACATTCACAATCATCCAAGTGCGCACAGTATTCATATATATATATAAATATATATATATATATATATATATATATATATAAAGAGCCTTTGGAAAAAAAAAGTCTTTGCTAAGTAAAATCTCAGACTTTACAAGCAGAATGTGCTGTGCGTCCATGTATGTTTCAATACACCAAAAGTGGAGAGAGACAACAACAACATAAAATTCTATGGAGCTTTGCGACTATGATTGTTATTTTTGTAACAAAAACTGCCAACATGCAAGTCAAAGCTTCAGATCACTTGGCCGAGGAAGAGTGGTTTCGACATGAACGCACATCGTGGCATAAATATGATCGCATGTAACGTAGCAGAAAGAAACGACAAAAGTATCCGACGCATTTCATCCCCGCTCTCATCTCGGATGTCCATCTCTGTGATCATAAAAAAATAATAAGTCCACGTTTGGTAGCCAAATGACTCTGACGTGAGCAAACAAGGAGCTAAGAAGTTTGTTTGGTACACATGGAAACATTCTAGCCCACAATACACATTTTTTTTTGGTATACTGTACAGTGGTACCTTGACTTACTGCACAAGTTAAATTTGTTGCGAAACCGCCGATTAAGTGAAGTCAGGAGCTGAAATCCGGTTAGACTGCATGTGAGTATCTGGGTGTGAGTTGTGGCCTACAGCAGCTCTTTGCGAGTGTTCTTATTTTGCATTTGTGTTTGACTGTTTGACCCGTCCAATAAACGTGTGAAAGCACATCAGTGAGTGTGGCTCTCCTTCCCCCCCCCCCCCCCCCCCGCCCCGACACACTTTCACACCAGTCAGTGTCAGAAGTCATGTCTGCTCCATGCCCCTTGCAAGTGTTTTCATTTTTTATTTGCGGGTTTGCTCATTTTGGCTTGCAGCACAATCGAACCCAAAAAAAAGTAGTACCATCAATAGTAGTAACAAGTAGAAGTATGTTGGAGTGACAATACGTGAATGTTCTTCGATTTTTGTATGTGAGGGAGGGGCCTAAGTTTAGCCTAGGTTGTTACTGCAAGTTACAGAGAGTCTTCGCTTTTAAGGGTAATGTTGTAAGATGAGTTTGAAATGATACAAATGTGTTTGGGATCATCGTTTGGGGTATATTTAAGTTTGAAATGATGAATATTGCATCTGAACCCACATTTTGTCTGGGAAAACACAAAGCCTCGGTCGGAAGTCGGGGCACTCATCAGTCAAGGCACCACTGTATTTGATTTCTTGCTCAGGGAGGTTTCAGGAACTATAACCAAGTTTTCTTAAGTGCAAAGAGAGACAGCTATAACATACGACGGGAACAGAGAAAGTTCCTCTGCGTCAACGTTGAAGCGCATTGAATCCCCAGAAGTCATTCTTTGGCTGCTTTGCCTACGCGAACACCTGCCTGCTCCCCAGGGCCGGTTGCTGGGGCGCCTGCTGCGGGGCCGGCTGCGACTGCGGCTGCAGCTGCGCCCGCTCGGGAATGTGTGTGTGGCGGGCGGAGGGCAGCGCGTGGTGGCCGTTGCCCAACGGGGTGGGGCTGGTGGTGACGTCGGACCAGTCCGAGTTGGAGTGCGGCGAAGACGACGACCAAGGGTCCGGGGACTCGGGCGAGGGCGTGAGATAGGGGTGCTCGCTCGGAGGGTGCGCCGGGTGGCCGGGAGTGGTGCCCTCGGAGCCGGCGGGGGTGAAGCTGTGTTGGGAGGGCGGGGTGGGGTACTTATCCACCGGGCTCTGCATGGGCGGATACGAAGGCAGCGGCCCTCCATGGGTGACGGTGTGGGGGTGCTGCATGGGGCGGGAGAGCCCCAGGCTCATCTGCTCCGGCATCTGGTACATCAAACCCTGGCCGCAGTGGAGGTGGCCGGGCCCCGGCTGAGGGTTCTGGGGCTGGGCCTGCGTCACCTGCACGTGGCCTTGCTGAGGTTGCTTCAGCATGGCTTGGCCTCCGCCGGGCGCCATCATCTGGAAGGTGACGATGGGGGGCAGCTGCTCCCGACTCATGGTGACATTCATGGGGGTCAACATGGGGCCCTGGCTGTGGTGCTGGGCCATACCACGGTGAGCGCCCCCCATGGTGTGCGGGACCAGGCCGAACATGTGGCCGCCGAAGCCGTGCTTGTTCATGCCCACCCAAGCCTGCTGCTGCTGCTGCTGCTGCTGCTGGCCCAGCATGTGGCTGACGGGGGGCAGCATGGGTCTGGTTCCGGGGCTGCTCATGAGGGGCGGGGAGTTGGCGGTGGCGGAGGCCGCGCCGGACGCATCGCCCGCGTACGAGTGCGGCGATTCTAGGGAGTCGACGGGCGACATGGTGACGGAGCTCTCGGGAAGTCCTCCAGCTGCCTTCACGCCGTTTACGCCACCCGAACCGCTGCCGCCGGCACCCGCGGCCGGACCCTCCCCTCCGGCAGGTTTCTTTCTTCTCTTGGCCTTCATGTCTTTGGGCTCCTTAGCTCCCCCGCCGACACCTCCCATCTTTGGGCCGCCCCTCCGGCTCTTTTTCCCCTGCGGTCCGGGACGCATGCCGATGAAGGCGGCTGCGTTGGCCCCGCACATCACCGAAGAATTTCCTCCGATGTGACTGGGCCCGTTGTGGGGGCTGTGAACCAAATTGTACTGGTCCAGCAGACGGACTATGTCGTGATGCATTCTTTCTTGAGCCGTGTCTCTGGGAAGACGATCCAGGTGATCGGTGATGTCGCGATTTGAGTAGTGGTCGAGGAGAACTTGAGCGGCTTCGAAGCTGCCCTCCCTGGCTGCCAGGAACAGCGGGGTCTCCTCCTGAAGGAAAGAGTTAAAGGCGTCAGGCTGACTCGTCCACATTGTTTGCTAAAGTCATCCAGTGGTGCCTTGACTTACAAATGTATTAATATCATTTCAAGTAAATTGAGCTACAAGCTTGGTCGCGGAACAAATTAGAACTGTAAGTCAAGGTAGCACTCTATCTAGTCGTACACCTCTACGAAGACAACGCAGTGCTGGATCTGAACAGACCTTATTGTCCTGCATGTCGCGGTTGGCTCCGTTCTTCAAGAGGACAAGAGTGGCCTCCACATTGTTAACTGCTGCGGCCCAGTGAAGCGCGGACTTGCCTGAAATAACAGAATGACACAAAAAGTTAACCCAGAACGAGAGTCTTTGTTGGTCAGAAATTGTCAGAATAATATCATCATAAGTCTTCCCCTCCATATTCTCGTTGCTGTTTTTGTGCTTCGGTGAAAAGCCCTGTCTAATATGAATCTAGTGCTTTGGTGCCATCTTGTGGTATCTACGAGGAATTATAACCCTTTTTAGGGAGGCGTCAATGACTTGCGGATTGTGACTATTTGTGGCAGGGCAGATCTAAAAATACATGTACATCACATTAAGTCAACATTGCAGTATAATTGTAACATAACCTTACTGAGAAAAAAAAAAAAAAAAAAAAAGATACATTTGAATATATTATATTATAGGCAAACATGGTACATTCCAATGCTTGCTCACCAAATCTCAAGGGGAAATTATTATTCTTTTTTTTAAATCAATACAAAAATCAAGGCTTCACTTGTGCATTACTGACCATGGTCATCTACAGCGTTGATGTCAGCATGGCAGTGGATCAGTTCTTCCACCATGCCCTCCACAGCCAACCTGGCTGCCAGGACGAGTGGGGTGGTGCCATCGTTCATTCGGGCATCCAGATCTGTTGCACGATTGCGAATGAGAATCTAGGACGAAGCAAAGATGCAGAGAGAGAAATGTGATTGGTTGGGAATCACTGAGTCAGTGTTGCTGGTCATTTAATATGACCTTTTCATAGTAATAGGCGGCAGGGCGCAGGACAGCGAGTGGCTACCACTGACCTGATTTCTCACAGGTATGTTGAAAATATTTGCTCACGTAACATTCTCTTGTCGACTGACACTTCACACATTCAAAAATCTAACGGCGAAATAAATCATTCAAGCCGTTCACCCGTTGATCTCAATTGCTCTGCCTTGACTAATACTGCCGTCGGCATTATTGCAAACCCGGAAGTGACATGACGGTGAAAAAGTTGATTCGGGACGAATGTAGACGTGACGTTAAAGACTGAAGCTGTCCTCACCTGGAAGACACCCTGTGCGTCCGCTGCCACAGCAGCGTGCAGGGGGGTCCTCCCCATATTGTCGTGGGCGTTGGGATCAGCGCCGGCGTCCAGCAGCCTCTTGGCAGCATCCGCCCTGGCGTAGCGGGCGGCCAGGTGCAGCGCCGTCTCTCCTGTGCGGTCCGTCTGGGCCATGAGCGACGCACCCTGCGCGATCAGGTCGGATATAACGCTCGGTCCCGGTTCATCGCCTCCGCTCTCCTCCTCCTCCTCTCCGGGCAACGAGCAGTCGGGGCCTCCGCCGTTGCGGAGCGAAGCCAACATCAGCGGGGTGAAGCCATCTGGAAGAGGCGCCATTCTCGTGGTCAACAGGGGCGCGTAGTAGACTTTACACCGATTTTATCGGGCTGATCGGTAGCGGCCGATATTTACCATTTCATGCTGATCGGCTTTGATGTCATAATTCGCCGATCCGATCAATGACGTCATTGACATTTGCTCCAAAAGCTAGTTTCTTTTTAGCCTTTTGACGTAGTACTGTAAATGCCTGACGGCCAATTGAGTACACAAGTATATACAGCAAACGAACAGCTCATTTAAATAAACACATTCCTCCATCTTGTGATCGGTTAAACTCGCTGATCGGCCCCAAAAATCCTGATCGCGTCAAGTCTAGTGGGAAGTAACCAAGTGCGAATATGTTTGATACATTCGGGTATCTGCACTTCACTTAAGTACTGCATATCATTTTATGACTGTACTTTCAACTCCTTTGTCTACGTTTACCCGAGGTTACGAGCGGCCACGGCAGCCCCCTTTTGCCCGAAACGTAGACCGGCAATGGATTTTGGCATCCATGTCACCGTCACGTTTGCCCATACTCACCCCCTTGCTTTAACTTGAACCGTCCCGGTTTTGCCACGGTGGTCTGACACGGGGCTGCCGTGGCCGACGGGAGCACAGTGGAAATGTAGCCTTACTAGCGTGTTACTTTTTTCAACGTCTACTCGTGCTTAAGTACAGGAATTGAAGAAGTACTTTGACTTGTTTTTTTTTTGTTTGTTTAACTGAAGTATCTGTACTTCTAATTTAGCCCAGAGTACTGTTGCCATCTCTGACCTCTGGCCTCGAAGCCCTCCAAGCGTTCTTACCGGGTCCCTTGACGTTGACATCCAGGCAGTCTGTGTCCATGTCAGCTTGCGGCGGGGTCAGAATGACGTCAGCGGCCTTGCGATGTTGCAGGGTCCACTCCCTTCGGTCGACCCCTCCGTCGGAAGACATGGTTAGCAAGGGCTTGTCTTCATTCTACCAAAAGGCGACGTGAACTTTCAGCGTACGTCGGACAACCACGTGCGCTCAGACTGTTTCCTTTGAATCCTCACCCTCGGAATCTTAGCTGGAACCTCATCGTCCATCCACCTTTGGCCTTGACGTCCATCCATCATGGCTCCGTCTTGGCTCTTGAAATTTCTAGTTTGAGCATAAAAACCTTTTTACTTTGATCTCTCCTCGTCAGTCGGCAGCTTGAGAAGAAAGAATTCCTAAACCAAGGCTGGATTTACACTACGTGGTAGACACAAGGCCGTTTAGTTTCTCCGAGGTGAGCGCTTTTCAACTGTTGTCATTTTCCTGTTGGCACCGTTTTGACAGTTTAAACAATACACACAATGTAGCTTTTGAAAACACGTATATCATATTTGACATGTTCAAAGTGCTCTTCGGAGCTCATTAAGAAACCGAGGCTGACAATTGCATGGGCAAAAATCAATGTAGTAAAATCAAATATCCCAATTGTACAAAATATCTCTAATATCTCTTCTTCTTCTTCTTCTTCTAATATCTTGGCACTGAACTCTTGCTTTTGGAATGGATGGCCCGCTCCATTCCCACTGAGCATTTACACCAACAAGAGTCCAGTAAAACCGTTTTGTTTTTGTTTTTGTTTTTTTGCATTAATTTAGAAGTTTTTTTTCCCCCCAAATCTGGTTAACTATTTCAAACTTGATTTAAGTCTCATGAGATGATTGAGGGCAAGCCTTCAATGGACGCTCAAAGGACTTAGGACAAAAAAAAGGTGTAAGACAGCAAACATTATTAAAAATTGTTACACTCAAAGGCAAAATCATTTATTATGATATTTATTGTGATTGTTATGTCTATTAAAATGTATTAATTCAGTTGTATTTTTATTATACTATTTGTTATTCATATTTATCTCATTACACAATGTGTTAATTAAAATAAAATAACATTAAATATTAATCATTTTAAAATGTGCTTGAATTATTATTTCATTTTTTTATTATTTTTTTTTAAACTATTTTACATACACATTTGAACTTTGTGTGCGTGTGTCTCCATTGGCTGGCGACCGGTTCGAGGTGTACCGCGCTGGGATAGGCTCCAGCGGCCCGCGACCCGAGTGAGGAAAAGCGGTAAAGACGGCGGATGGATGGACAGAGGTCTGTTTTACATCATCATCATCATCTATAAGTCAAATGCAAAAATCCCTCGGTCATCAAGGTTTGCCCATCCCTGAGGTGGTGTCAATCCAGCATCATAAGTGTAATTGCAGTGATCACTCACTTCATGTCAAAGTCGTCTTGACCGACAGGTTCTCTCCTCTTGTCATTCTTATTGGCCAAGAAGCCATCGGGCAGCCACAGCACGCCGTGTTTATTCTTCCTCTTGGCCGCCAGCATCCCCAACACCAGAATGAGCAGAATGATGACGAACGCCACTCCGATCATGTACATGGGAAACGTCGTCGTCTTTGTCACCGTCAGGTCACCTGCGGGTCAAAGGGGAGTTTTGTGAATGAAGTGTCGGCTCTCGTTCACGTGGCCCGATAGGAGTCCGACTTACTGTTAACAGACACGAGAGGATAAGGCAGGTCGGCCTTGATGTGCGCCGCTGCGATAAAGGAAGCCGCTTCGTTGGTGTTTGAGAAACAGTCTTCGGATTTCTGGGAACATTCCCGGTTGTCAATTTGCAGGTGGACCACTGAACTGCACAAACAAACAAACAAAAAAAACGTATCCTGGGTGAAAAAAGATTTTTTTCTTTACAACTAACCCTCAGAGGGTTTTCCTGCATGTAAAGACTCCAAAACATTGGGATATTATTTGACCAACATCACAGTAAGTTGGCTGTCATTTTTGACTGCAATTGCGGCACAGTGGCACCTTGGTCCATTTATAAAAATATATAGTAATATAGTAATTTAACAGGATGTAAAGAATGAAATAGTTAGTGAGGCATGATTCATTGTGATTATGCGACTCCTGGTGTGTGAGCCTCGGCCACCTAGGGGCAGTATTATACAAACATACCAATATACAGAGACGGTCACTCCTCAGTAGGCTGCAGTATTTTTCATTTTTGCAGAGGAAAGAGAAAAATATTCCATTGCTAAATTGCCTGTCTACGTGTTGCTCCATCGCTTGTGTTCAAATGTCCATTGCTTAAAGGAGTGCAGGAGAGACACAAATTTTATACAATGACAATAAAAGGCAATTCATTTAAATTCGATTATAACACAGAGACTCCGACGCAATTTATTAGCTCATCTATGGCATTTTGCACTGTGTGTTAGCATTACGCTAAGCAGACAGTCCTAAGGCAACGTGGTTGTCTTAAATACACAAAGTGTAATTCTCTTTGTTTTATATTTAGTTCGACAGTAAAGTGGCGTTAAACAGCTCGAAGCCCCTCTTCTCGAAGAATTGTTCACTGACTGCCGAACTTCGGCTTGTAGTGAATGGAGGTGAGTTCACTGCACCGTACGGCGCTCATATCTTAAATGAATGAACTCAAAGCAAAAAAAAAAAAAAAAAAAAAAGGTCCGAACGCCAGCTTGTATCGTAGTGTAAATCCTGGAAAAAGCCCAAAAAACCCCAAGCCAATCAAACGCTCGAGTTCGCACTATCCTTACCCGATAACCTCTCTCTCCAGCTCACGCTTGCCCCTTTGTAAGTGCCGCCCGTGCCCATCCTCCGGCCCGTAGTACGGGTACACCATGGGCTCCTTGTTCTCATCCAGCTTCACCTTCAGGTTGGTGTGGAGCAGGGCTCCCAGGGAGCGCAAGAAACCACGCAAGTCCTCAATCAGCTCCTTCGGCTGCAGCCGGACCACGATAACCAGGGTGCCCTCGATCACTTTGGCCGGAGTATCAGTGGCGCAGTCCAGACCGTCCCAGCCGCAGGCCTCCGTGTTGCAGCTCCAGTCGCACACGAGGTTACCGTAATGGTCCGGACAGTACTTGTCATACCTGGGAAATACACAGGGTGGGCGGTAGAATTCTTGAATTTACCGTCAGGTCTGTTCGTGGACCATTTTTGCTTCTCTTAATGACTGTTACAAAATAGCCATTCATTGTTATATTTTAACCCTTCCAATTCCATTCTGTCTGCACAATGCGCAGGCTGTAAAACCTGGAAAAAAATTTGTTTCTATTCAGTGCAGCCTTGATTTTGGAGTTGAATTCGCCGTGACCACGCAAAACACAACATCATCTTATCTTACATTCAACTGTTTCCTTGGCCCCAAAAATGTCAAACGATCTGAAACAAATTGTATGACTCAATCCGGTTATGTAAAATGGAATTTAAAAATGTTACTTTTCATGGGTTTCAACCGACGGAAAAGGGTACAATTTGATGTCAACTACATGAACGGAATGGGCTCCATACTTGCAGGTGCTGGGCGCGTGTTCCTGGCATTCGAAGCTGTCAAAGAGGCAGCCGGGGTTGTCGCACTCCTTGTCGCAGCGTCCGTTTTTGAAGTAATCCCAGCAAGGGACGCTGGCGGTGCAGTTAACCCAAGGCTGCTTCCAGTTGAGCGAGCAGTCTCCTCCGTCCCACTGACATTCGTGGTTGTTACACTGAGTGTCGCACACTTTATCGCCCGACTGATGCTCACACTGAAGATACGGGCAGGAAGGCGTGCGCGGTACGGCCACTTTGTTCTCGCAGTAGCGTCCGGAGAAGTGCGTGAGGCAGCGGCAGCTGTACAGGTACGGGTCGGAAGGGTCGCTAACGCAGGTTCCGCCGTTTTGGCAGGGCGTCGGGCACGTCTGCTTGTTCTCGCAGTGCGGCCCGCTGAAGCCCGGTTGGCACTGGCAGTAGAGCTGGCCCACTGGCGACTCCACGCAGTTGCCGGCGTTCTGGCAGTGGAGCTTGGCGCAGCTGTAGCCTTCGAGATCGCCGCAGTTGAATCCAGCGAAGCCCTAAAAGCAGAACATCTGACTTTGTACGTGTTCGTGTTCGTGTCGTGGCAATAACGCTTTACAATGGCATGTAGGGGAAAGACATTGATCGCTATTTGCAAGAACTTCCTGACAATTTACAGCTGGTCGACCGTACCTCTGCCATCGTTTGGCCCTCTGAAGCAAGCATGGGGATTAAAGAAGGGGAAGAGGTTAGTCAAGAGAAAAACAAGCGTTAATGTGATAATACAGTCCGCCTCAACTGGTTGGTGGGCTAAAGAAGAACAGGACGTCAACTCAACGTGGCATGTCCGTTGAATGCGATGAGGTTCGGCCATTCCGTTTTGTGTGTTCATGCTTATTTGTTATTGGAATTGCAAAAAATGAAATAAAGCTATCTAGGTGAAAAGTATTCCACATTCCACAGGACCTTCCAAAGTGGAAGCAATTCTCAGCTATTGGCTGGTGGAGAGCGGGGGCGGGGTCAATTATACACAGCTTATGCTACTCGCGTCAGGGCCTGGACCTTGTCCCTCGCCAATTGTTTGGGCGTACTGTATAATATTCTAAAAAGTAACAATTGTTAGATTGAGCGTTGATTTTCCAATGGCCATCGGTGCTTCTGCCTCACGCAGAAATATTTTAAAACGCCAACTTGATGGCTTTCGCGAAGAACCGTCTTTGGGAAACTTACAGGGGGACAGGAGCAGGTGTAGCCATGGACTGAGCTCATGTTCATGGAGCAGACGCCGCTGTTGTGGCACGGCTTGGACACACACAAATCCACCATGGACTCACAATGACGACCTTTCATAAAGAGAAAAGGAGACATCAGGGGAAAAACAGAATATTACATTTTTTTCACGTTAAGCTTAGGATACAAGGAAAAGCAGCAAACCTGTGTAGCCGAGGCGGCAGCGGCACTGATAGTCATTGACAAGCTGGACGCAGTCCAGACTGCCGGTGACGTGGCACGGTCCGGACAGGCATTCGTTCAGATCCCCCTCGCAGTGTTCTCCGACAAAGCCTGGCAGGCAGGAGCACATGTATCGCCCTATTCCGTCCACGCACTGACCGCCGTTCAGACAGCGGGGCTCCCACGAGCCAGGCTTGGGTGCGCAGTCGTCCACGTTCACTTCGCAGCGAAGCCCTGCGCAATAGACGACAGGCGACGACGATGTGACACGGAACTCTCTTTTGAGCGTGACGATGTAAACCTGGAGTCGGGCTCGCCTTGTGTTCCGGGTGGGCAGGCGCAGGTGAAGTGGTTGATGAGGTTTATGCACGTTCCTCCGTGGAGACAGGGCCTCGAGTGGCATTCGTCAACATCATACTCACAGTTCACCCCCTGGTAGCCTGGCTTGCACTAGAGACATAGAACGTGTGCTAAGGGACAGTGGTGGGCCTACTCCGCTTTTTGAAGCATCTTCAAAAGCATCTATGTGTTGCCAGCTCCATCTTATCTGCCCATGGCTTTGATGTGACTTCAACTATATGAACCAATCACAACTCAATTTCGTCCTCACAGGCCTGGAGCGCTGGCCCTCGATGACATCAACATCCTCTGATTGGTCGGTCAGAGCAAAACGTTTCACGGCCGACTTTGACTAGCAAACAGTTCTGTAGCGATTTGCTGTCTTATTAGTTATTAGCCATGTATTGATTGTGAAGCGGTCAAGATGATTTAAATGGCACAGTTACGCGCTGCTGTACTGCGTTTTAGTATAGTATTGATGCTTTCTGTAATTGCAATGTTATCGTAGCGGTTTTAAAGGGTGGATTAAGTCGGGTTAGTTGTTACTGAGGGTCCACGTACCAAGCTAAATCCCACCAAGTGCCAACAAACACAGTCTACTTACAACACATTCATATGTGCCCTGATAGTCCTTGCATGTAGCTCCATTGCGGCAGGGATTTGACTGGCACTCGTCGACCATGTCGTCACAGTAGCTGCCCGTGTATCCTGGCTGGCACAGACACTGGTGGGAATTACCCACGTTCACGCATCGCCCTGCATTTTTACAAACACTCTCCACTTCCAGACCTACGGAATTCACGGAAAAGAAGATGGATTATTTCAGTCACGTAAAAGATTTGAACCACGTACACGAGTCACAAAAGCATTTTGTGAGTGGTGCATATGATCAAAGCAAATCCCTCACCATTCCTGGCAGCAAAGTCCTGGCAAGACATATTGGGCACATCGCAGTAAAGTCCAGTCCATCCCATTTGACAATGACAGGTCCAGGAGGTCGCCGTTTGAGAGCAGGAGCCGCTGTTGTGACAGCGCACTTGGCTGCACAAGTTGACAAAGTTCTGTCAACGGTAGCATGAACAAATGTTTGAGTCGCTCAAGAGGTTACCAAGGGCAGAATAGAAAACGAGAGAGTACAGTGCATCTCACAAGGTGTTTCAAAAAGCACCAAAACGGTGGAAGGGGCAGGTTTTCCAGCAAAAAAAAAGACAAAAAAAAGACAAAAAAGGAGAATAGGTTCCCCAAATAATTATCAGCTAATAGGTCAATTCACAAATAGGCTGGGGAACACTACAATCAAGGTTTGAGCCTGGAATAAAGGAACATTTTGAACTTGGAAGTCAACCACCATCAGGGAACTGATTGGCTTTGTAGTTTCTCCCATCCAATAATAAAACACAGCATGTACCTGGCAGTTTTGTCCATTGTAGCCCACTGGGCATGTGCATCTGTAGGCGCCCAGGCCGTCCGTGCAGGTGCCGCCGTTCTTACAAGGCTGGGAGTCGCATTCGTTCTGCTCATACTCGCAGAAGGTCCCGTAGAAGCCGGGACGGCAGCGACACGAGAAGGTGTTAATGTCATCAATGCATGAGCCGTTATTCAGGCAAGAGCTGGAGGGACGAGGAAGAGGAATTCTTCAAAGATGCCTTTGACTGTGGCGAATCAGTTATTTATCACTGCCACTGTTTCAAAATATCACATTTGTATTGAGCTCTGCGGAACATGCACCGCTCACAAAAGGTGATGGATAACGGCGTCGGTGTGAAATCCGGAAGTGTGGGTGTAAAGTACATCGATTCCGCGGCTCACCTTTCAGTGCATTCCTGGATGTTGTGTTCACACAGGATGCCATCGAAGCCTGCCCGACACTCGCACACAAAGCTGTTGACATAATCCCGGCAGTTGCCGCCGTTCCAGCAGGGTTGGCCGGCGCACTCGTCGATCTCCGTCTCGCAGCGGCCCCCTTCGAAACCCGGGCGGCACTGGCAGGCGAAACCGCCCACATCGTCCACGCAGGAGCCTCCGTTCAAACACGGGTCTGGAGGGCACACAAGACACACCATGTATTCTTCTCTCTTGTGCTTTTAAAATCAGAATTGATTTGGATTGTAAATTTGTCTTACCCTTTTTGATGTTATGAAATCAATTGAAATACAATCAATATGCTTTGTTGAAACTTTGGGTATTTGACTATGCAGTACAATGTGTTTTGTCAAATACAAATACACAATCTGAATCACACTTTGCCTCTTATATTAATGCAGAACTGTGCGCACAAGTCTCATTTTCGTTTCCTCAAAGTGATGGTATACGATTGTCTCTTAATAGTGAGAGAGTGAGAACATGTGCCGAGGAATACTTTTCAATTAAAATAAGTTAACAGTAAGTACGTTGTAACGAGTTTGCATGTGTTTAGAGCTTTTGAGTGCGTAAAACAAAAAGATCTTTTCAGAATCAGAATCAGAATCATCTTTATTTGCCGAGTATGTCCAAAACACACAAAGAATTTGTCTCCGGTAGTTGGACAACAGACAGTCCATTTTGAATATGGCCTGTCTACATTTCAGATTTTAAACCTGTTGTGGGTGGGTTTAAAAATGGAGGGCAAAGCAACTCACTGGGTGAACAGTCGTCAACATCTGTCTGGCAGTTGTGTCCGCTGTAGCCTGGCGGACATTTACAAATGTAGCTGCCCGGGCTGTTCACACAGCGAGCGCCATTTCGGCAAGGGTTCTTTTTGCACTCGTTGGCGTCCTCCGTGCAGCGCGGCCCTGTATGAAGAAATGGATGAGGACGCCGCACGGTGTACTTCCACGTCGACGAAAAGAGACGCACCCTCCCATCCGGCAGGACATCGGCAAGTGTAGGAGCTGTAGTCTGCAGTCGGGCGACACACTCCTCCTCTTTCACACGGATGAGAAGCACAAGGGACAAGCTCGTCCTTACAGTTTTGACCTGTTAGGACAATTGAAGCCATTTTGAATGATCGATCAGAGATTTTGTCTTGCGCTTTGTTGAAATGCCTAACCTGTGCATTTATGCAAGAGAAGGATTTCACGCTGACGGACTATGTCAATTTGTGAGTAAATTGCAATGGAATTAGCATTATTTGAGTGCTTATAATATTTAGGGCATTTTTGTTTAGTGGTGCGCTCCGAGAGCTTTTCGAATGTAAAATAAAGCACGACAAGGCTGGGGGGAAATTGTATTCAATGAGGAATCAGTGATTTGCGTTAGATCGTTGTACCAAGAGCCACAGGCGAGGATTCAAATTCATTTGGAAAGAGTGACAAGGATGGGTATGTTGCAAAACGGAAGAACATACACAGAGAGAAGAAACTTCAGAACTCCAAAGATTAGGAAGGAAATAACATCTATTGCTGGAGAGCGTGTGCGGATCAGACACATATATTATTTTGGGCATATTGGGAGAAAATATGATATGGACTAAAGATAAATGATGGAATATCAAATCCCAAAAACGGGTCAGATACAAATTTGGAGACATAACCTGTAAATGGTGGACTACACTGGCAAGTGTAACCGTTGACTCTGTCCATACAAATGCCTTGGTTGAAACAGGGATTGGACGCACACTCGTCGATGTTCTTCTCACAGTTCACACCTGAGAGCGGAAACAGAAGGTCACATTAAGTTGAACGGTCAAAGTTCATCCTGAAATTTCACCCCAAAGCCCAATAGTAGTGGAAATATCACATTGCGAGAAATCCATCTCTGCACTACCTCTGAATCCGAGCTGGCACACACAGGTGTACCCGTTATGTCGGTCCAAGCAGGAGCCACCGTTTTGGCACGGGTCGGGCTGGCACTCGTCTTTTTCCCGCTCGCAGTGTTGTCCTCCCCAGCCGGGTTCACACTCACAACGGTACCTGGTGACAAGGACAAGGAGGAGTTTCGAAGTAAGCGCACACAGTAGGATCCGCTCGTGGAAAAGCAGAGCGAACGAGAGCTCTGACCCCAGAGCGCCGTACGAGAAGTCCTTACCCGTGTTGCTGCTCAATACATTCGCCGTGCACGCAAGGCCGGTGCTCGCAGTGGTCGATCCCCGAGAGGCACAGAAGGCCGTGGGTGCTGGGCGGGCACAGGCAGTGGAAGCCGTTCACCTTGTCAATGCAGGTCCCGCCGCTCATACACGGGTTGGAGTTACACTCGTTGATATCGGCGTCACATTTGAGTCCTATTGGAGAAAGGATTTCAATGATTAAGAGCATCCAAAGTGCCATCAGGTTACAGCACAGCTTGAGACGTCGCATTACGATCATATAGTGGGACGGCTTTATTTGTTACGTGTCCGAGCGCGTACATTTTCCTCATTGAAATGAATTGAAATGCCATTAATCCGTTGCATTCCCCAAACAACCACCACAACTATTGCATTGCATTGTATGAACATAAACAAACGTAATAAAAAGAGAATGTAAAGATATGAACTGGTTTGTTTTATACAGCTAATTACTGTATGTACTATTGTATTTGTGCGTGGATGAGCATCTTTAACTAATCTTAAATACCGCTTTTAGAATCCAAACGTTCAGTGCCAAGAACGTATTTTGACCTCCTTCGTAACTCGAAAACATTGGAATTTGGTGCAGGGCACCACTGCATTGACCTTACTGGCGTACATCCACGCATACCTGTGTATCCTGGGGAGCACACACACTTGTACTCGTTGATGCCATCCTGGCACTCCCCATACTCGCAGGGGTTGCTGGCGCAGTCATCTTCATTGATTTCACAGTTGACACCTGAGGAAAGTGAAATAAAATTCATTGTAGTTTAGCAACATCACTTCATTTAATCACGTAATATAGGGCTGATTGTTTGAATATACGCAAATACAGTTAGCCCTTGCCGATTCGAGAATCACCATTTGCTAACTCACCTATATCTACTAAATCCAAAATATAAGAATAAATAATAGCTTAGCTTTATCTGGTGCCTTTCAAGGAACCCAAGGACACTGATCTCAATTAAAATATAGATGATGTTAGGGAGGAGGAGCTAGCTTTGGCTACTGGCTTGACAGCAAGCAGCAGGAGAATGTAGCAGGGTGGCAAAAAGCAGGGTGGTAAACTTCAGCATGATGCAGAGACGGGCGCGAATCGCTACTGGCGGCGGTAGAAGTGAACAGCTGATCAGCTGCTGATGGCTAGCTGCTCGACGTAAGGTGAAGTTAGTGCCCAGTGAAAGAGAAATAGTATCACCCAGTCAAAAAATATAATAAAACGGAGGAACTGGTATTTTTATGGGTTGCGAGGCTGCGACATACACGCCAGGGTCCTCACTTTCTGGTGCATTTCCCCCCCCCCCCCAAATCACATCATTGGTTAACCATTTATTTTTAAGGGTAATGTTGCAAGATGACTTTGAAAGGGTAAAGTGTTTTCATAGTTTGGGGCATGTACAGGGTTTAAATAATTAATATAGGCAATTATTTAAAAAACATAATAAATAGATAGATATATATATATATAAATTGGGGGCGAGGGTTCGCTGTAGTTTCTATACAGTTAGTTGGCCTCCAGGGGGCGTTCAAGTTCACCTTTCTAAAAAGCTCCTGAGCAGGAAGTGAAAAAATGCCAACAAACCAGTAATTCAGCCAAAGTCAAATACATTTTGCCTGTGTCACAGCATGACGAAGCTAACGCATGAGTGAGATACAAAGCGAACTTTCAAAAAGAGGAACTTCACAGGAGAGGGAGGAAGTGTGACTTTGACATTGGAAAGTGAAAATGAACTACAGCGTTCTACTTCTGGTCAATTCAGGACAGTATAGCCACTAGTACCGAGTGAAAGGGTGGTTGACTGTACAAACCCAGTGAAAATGATCGCTTAAACAGTTCAGTCATTTCAGATGAAGGCTCCGTAGAGTGGTGCCTTGAGATACGAGTTTCATTTGTGATCATTCGCCATTGAAATAAATGGAAATACCATTAACCCGTTGAAGCCTCCCCCCCATTTAAAAAAAAAAAAAAAAAACAACTAAAATGTCTGTCATGGCTTTTTTAAAATATATTTTATAAAAGCATACAGTAATGACATCATTAAATAGAATGTAAATACATTTAGCAATTTTTGGAACATTATTTGTTTCAATTCAATGGACGTTGTGCTGCTCCTTCTGGTGTGCAGGCCTCGGCCACCGGGAGGCAGTTTATTATGTCTCAGCTCCCCAGTAAGCCGCAGTAACATGAGTCGCTCTTTGCAGAGGATAACGAATATATGCCTGTGAGTATTGTTACTCGTTAGTCCGTTTGTATCGTTTTGTGATGTTTATTAGCGTTAAGCTAAATGGACTTATCTATAGCAAAGTTTGAGGTTCACTGCCACCACACTGCTCGTATCTCAAAATGCTCCCGGCAAATCAAGCAACAACAAAAACGAGGAAAAACTCGTACGCACTCGTATCTCAAGGCACCCGTGTATTTGTTTCTCTTTAAAATAATAGAAGTTATCAATTTTCTCAAAGCCTTTCAGGGCAAATAGGTCTACCTGCAGTCCCAGGTGGACAGTTACACTGGTAGGCGTTGACCAGGTCAATGCAGCGTCCTCGGTTCTGACAAGGGTTGCTGTGGCACTCCTGCACTTGGATGTTGCAGATGGAGCCAACGTATCCCAGCTGGCACTCGCAGGAGAAGGTGGCGATGCCGTCCTTACACACGCCGTGGTGACATGGCTCCGGCTGGCAGTCGTTGATGTTCTCTTTGCAAAGAAGACCGGTGAAGCCTAGTTTGGGGAAAGGGAGCCTAATTTAGTGTGCTTTTAGAGTAGGGTAGTCAGTCACAAAGTCAGTGGTGAAATCTGACCTTCGGCACATTCACAATCGTATCCGTTGGGTCGGTCGATACACTTAGCTCCATTTAAACATGGCGTACTCGAACATTCGTCGTTGTCTATCTGGCACGTTTCACCACTGAAGCCTGAAAACAGGACAAAAATAGATGGGCCCAAGTCTATAATTTAAAACAATTAGAATGACAGTGAACCCTGTCTATATCCTGGTTCATTGTTTTTAATCATTTTTTTGATGGCCTTTGTTTTCAGTCGGAATCTAGAGCTGATAGAACCATTTGTGCTGCGACATGCCAGGCTGCCCTGAGGTCTACTGGAAGAGATGCAGCGAGAAGAAGAGGCAGAGAAGGTCCCCTAATAGTCGTTCTTCCCACAGAGCAGAGAAAATATATGAATTGTTTTATGCTGTTTATACAGTAGCAGTTGTTTGAAGGTTTATATTTACATTGATGCAAATTTTTCCGATAGTCTGTCTGCATTATATATTAACATTAGGCTAGCAAGACTCTTGTAGGACGAAATAATTATTCGGTTGATCATTTTGGTGTTTGAATGTATAATGTTAATTGTATTTTGTTTTCATGTGTTGTGTATGTGTTTTATGGTACAATTCAACTGGGCGAGAAAAAACAGCAAGAAGTACAGAACACATTGCTGCTTATTTGGAGAACTGTGTGAGGGAGAATTTTATAATTTCTAAAGTAATACTTATTTTATAACTAATACAACTAAGGAAATGTGTTTTACAAACTTTGAAAGTGTTTAAAGCATGGGAGAGGGGTAAAACTTTGGTCTTTTTAGTTTGGTCTTTTTATATTGCAGATTTTCCGTGTATAATGCGCACTCCCCCCCCCCACCCCCCAAAGAAAATTGTCAAAAGTCAGTAGTGCACGTTATACATAGGTATAGGAGAAAATGAAAACAACTTTCACATTTTACAAATGTATGCCACCCTCAAAAGGTTATGAAAAAGCTGTACACTTTCATTCCAATATGCCACCGTCCCCTAGATGTTATGAAAAAGTTACACAGTTTCATTCTAGTATGCCTCCTAGAGGTTGTGAAAAAAGTGCAGCCTACAATTTCATTCCAATATGACAGGGGTACGTACATATGACTGCATATATGTACAACTGTGCTCATAAGTTTACATACCCCGGCAGAATTTGTGAGAGAGAAAAAAAGAATTTCCCCAAATACGACTGAGGGCTGAACAACAACCATCATTAAATTCTTTGTTAGCTTTTGTTTAATGGTAATGCTTTTCTGAAATTCTTGACAGTTTAATTTGAATCCCATTAAAATGAAATTAAATGTGTATCGCCTGGCCCTTCATGTTTTCTTTGAACAATTATACCCATCTTACAAATTCTGCCTGTGTAATCAAACATATGAGCACAACTGTGTGTTTTCTCATTTACTAAATAAAAGTAGGGCTGTTCAAATAAAGTGCTTAACTTCAGAATAATTTGTTGAAAAAACTAACGAAATACAAAAAATACTTCATGTTTTGATCATATGGGTAGACGCAAAATCATGCATTGTAAAAATGCATTATACATAGGTTGAAAGGTTTTCCAGAATTTCGACGTCAACTTTGGGGGTGCGCATTATATATGGGTGTGCATTATACACGAGAAATTACGGTATGTGTACCAACCTGCTGGGCACTCGCAGACAAAGCGGTTGACCTGGTCCAGACATTTACCCTGGTTCAGACAGGGGGAGCTGAGACACTCGTTTACCTCGATCTCACAGTGAGTGCCCTCAAATCCTGGATGAAGTCAAAAAAAATAAAAATAAATAAATAATAGGATTCATTTACAACATCAGGTGTGAGAAAATTTCTTTAACCCGGGCCACAGAGCATTTACATTGCCAAGGGTCCTGTAATATTTGTTGCATTCATTTTGCCTCTTTTTTTTTTGGGCTAGAATTGCTTTTTTTTTTTTTATTCATTTATCCATCCATCCACCCATCCATCCTTTTTCGACCGCTTATCCGAGGTCGGGTCGCGGGGGCAGTAGCTTTAGCAGGGACGCCCAGACTTCCCTCTCCCCAGCCACTTCATCCAGCTCTCCCGGGGGGATCCCGAGGCGTTCGCAGGCCAGCCAAAAGACGTAGTCTCTCCGGCGTGTCCTGGGTCGTTCCCGGTGGTCTCCTCCCGGTGGGACGTGCCCGGAACATCTCACCGTGGAGGCGTCCGTGAGGCATCCGAATCAGATGCCCCAGCCACCTCATCTGGCTCCTCTCGATGCGGAGGAGCAGCGGCTCTACTCTGAGATCCTCCCGGATGACCGAGCTTCTCACCCTCTCTCTAAGGGAGGAAACTCATTTCGGCCGCTTGTATCCGGGATCTCGTTGTTTGGGTCACGGCCCACAGCCCGTGACCATAGGTGAGGGTAGGAACGTAGATCGACCGGTAAATCGAGAGCTTCGCCTTTCGGCTTAGCTCCTTAGCTCTTTACCACAACGGACCGATACAAAGTCGGCATTATTCATTTCTATCATTAAATAATTGATTTCTTGTAAATAATGAAACAGTACAATTACATATACCTGTACGTTTAACAATGTTTGGTTGACTTTATCAAATAGTTGGTTAATTTATTATAATTATAATAAAATACCTTTTAATGGGTTCTTTTCAAGACTATTTTCATGTATTTTTTTCATTTTATCTTTAATAATTGGTCAATTGAGTTATTGTTAATATTTACAAATATTTTTTAAAAATACACATACCTAACGTGTTTTTTATTCAATCATGGGTTAATTCATTTGAATGAAATAAATTACACATAACATTTAAAAAAGACATTTTATTTTTAGAACTATAATTTTCCATATATATTTGAACTATATATATATATATATAGATATATTTTTTTTTAAGAATGACCTAATCCAGTGATTCTCAAAGTGTCAGAGGGAATATTGGTAGAGGTATGCAAAATAATCATTTCTTAACTTTAAAGTTGGATTCAATATGTTTGACAACTGTTTGTGTTCAACTAGATTTTTAACTGAATCATTATTTAAGTACTGGGTAGTTGTTTTTTTCTTCTTCTTCTTTTTTAAGTTCAGTTGTGTTCAAACTGGGCAGAACTAATGGACAAAGAACTACTACTTTACAAGTCGATTTCTAAGATGTCATGAAACGTACCGGGCATGCAGATGCAAGTGTAGTCGCCGATGCGATCCAAGCATGTGCCGTCGTTCTGGCAGGGGTTCGATGCACATTCATTGACATCCTGTTCGCAGCGTGGCCCGGCGTAACCCCTCACGCAGTTGCAGGTGAAGGAGCCTTCGGTGTTCATACATTGGCCGCCGTGCTCGCAAGGGTTGCTTCCTGAGGATGAAGAGGACGGAAGGGAAGGGGTCATTGTCCGAAATGAAGCAGGTTGGATGTACAGGAGTGATCTAAGTTTACAACCTATTCTTGTATTTGTTCCATGAAATGGTGGCAATTCTCTTCATTTTCTAGCAATTCTCTTGGCTGGATTTGCTTCTAGTACACGTATGTAGATGTTAGACATTTTGTCTAATCTGCCCAGGGCCTTCTGAATCAGTAGGGCTGCCCCATGCACCATAAACTAAATAGTGGTCCCCCTGCATATTTGAAATGTTCTACATGTTTTTTTTTAGGGAACCTTACCTGTTATTTAATGAAAAACTTACATATTTGCTGTTTATGCAATGAGGTCAAAGCCAGGTCTATTATCAAGAAAAAAGATCTCTTTGTCGCCACCTTATGGCATCATGGGGCGAAAGGACCAGTGTCGAGTACGGTCGATCACTCTCACCGATGATGCACTCGTCTCTGTCGATGTTGCAGGTGCTGCCGACGTAACCGGGCGGACAGTTACAGTTGAACATGCCGCTGATGGGGTTGGTGTCACACTGGGAGCCCTCCCTGCAAGGGTTGCTGATGCAGGCGTCGTCAATGTGGCAAAGTAAACCTTGGCGAAATAAGAGGTGAAGAAGAGCGATGACTCGAGGCCTCCGCGGAGTCAGTTCAGGTCACCAAAGGATACATCATTCGAACAAAAGTCCGAAAATACCGAAATGACATTTACAGTGTGTCACGTTCACATCATCGCCATTATCTACAGGCTGGATGTGCCAAGCTAGTCAGCTGTGTTGTGATCACATGGGGCCGATTCTCATGGATCGCGGCCGCTGCCTCCGCCTGAGGGTCGACAGCAAGGCGGCAGCACAATCATAAAATCATCTATATTTGGAAAATATTATTTCTGGTTCGACCTGTACCACAGATTGCAGTCGCCAAAGTCTAATAATCTTTGCAAGGTAAAACCTGGACATTTTCTTTCATGATTTTGTTCCGACAAGTAACTGCAACGACGACATCACCGTTGCAGAAATGGACTGATTTATATTTGGTTGTCACTATTTTCCACGACTTCTAATTTCAAACTCAATTTGTGGCTAAAAATATATGCAATGATGAAAAGCAGTGGGCATTGTGTAGTAATGATATAATAAGGTTATTATAGATGTGTATGCTTTTCACTAAGATGTGGCCTGCAATGAAAATGAGCTCGACACACCTGCATAATAAACTCTATCCTCTAATAGAGCAGCACTTTCTCTTACAACTCTGCCACAAACTTAAAATGTCCTAAAAATGAAAGCCATCTAGGTGCACCACCTGTTACTTCTTGGCACCTATTTGAGGTGTGGTTTTAGATATTCAAGTGGAAGATTAATTGAGGATATAATGGCATTATGACGTGTGTGTGTTTTGCGAGTCGCTCACCCGTCTTCCCATGAGGGCAAAGGCAGATGAACGAGGCTACGCGATCGATGCACGTGGAGCCTTGCGTGCAGGCGGCGGTCGCGCAGTCGTCGATGTTTTCGGAGCAGTCGGGTCCGCTCCAGCCGTTGACGCACACGCACACGTAGCCGCCGACTAGGTTGTTGCAGGTCCCACCGTTCTGGCAAGTGTTGGGCTGTAGGCGACATTCGTCCACATCCTCTGTGCAGTGCTGACCTGCGAAGGGGGCAGGAGGGCAGGAGGGCAGGAGAACTCGTTCATAATAAGTACAGGGGCCTTTTCGGCTGGCCTAGACGCAATCAGAAGCACTGACCCACATTTACAATTTCAATTCTAATCATTGTTCCCTGAAAATGTATTCATTTATTCATCACGGTCTATTCTCTTCAATTTGTGGCAATTCTCTTGGCGGCACATGCTACATTTTGTTGGGTCCAATCAGATTTCAGCTTCGCATTATATCTCGCATTCCCTGCTTCTCATCTTTTCATCCTTGTTTCAAACTTTTCTGTTGTTTTGTCCTTGACATTGCACTTCAGGTTTAGAGATGTATTATTCTTTTTTGGGTTACAAACCACTGAAAGACAGTAGTCACGGTATGGTCGCGGTTTCACTATTCATGAATTCACGTTTTATTCTGTGGAACCTGTACCGAGCCCGTCGTTCTATTTGTTTCGTTTTTCACCTTAGGATCCCACCAAAGCACCGTCGAAATCGGAAAGTACTGCAATACAGTGGCGCCTCGGTTTTCGTAATTAATCTGTTTGACTAAAAACAACTTCGCAAAATTACCCGTCGGAAACAATGTAAATCCAACGAATCCGTTCCAGACACCGAAGAATATGAACAAAAAAAAACATTTTACCGAGAATGACTATCGTTTAACATATTCATAACATATATTAACAAATCGTACGAAAACTAGGGCATATGAAAACCAAGGTTCCACTGTAATTGTTGTCAAGGAAGTATGTTACATCTCGACCGAGAGACAAACGTGCAGCTTCGTAGGTCGGGGTGGAGCTAAGTTTAGTCGGAATAATAGTTTGTGGTATCGTTCCGGTTTAAACTATCACTATTATACTTTATTATTACGACTGTCAATTTCATGCAGTTTTTACATTATAGCGAGTGACTTAATTGTGGACTGTTCCACCAGTGCAAACTGTAAACCTTTCAAGCAATACAGTGTGTCGCTTGTGTCGCTGGCAGCCCAATGGACTCCATTTCAGATGAAGCAAAGTGAATTGCGAGAGATGCCAGTAGTACCAAAATATCACGGTCGCACCCAAACACAGGCCAGCTGCACGTCACACACATGAATTCAGTCTTACCCGTCCACTCTGGAGGGCACTGACAGTTGTAGGTGTTGACTCCGTCCATACAGGTGCCACCGTTTTCACACTGATGACCCGGGCAGTCGTCAATGTTGTTCTCGCAGTTGCTCCCGTTGAATCCTGGCCCCACATGCAGTGCAAGAAAGATAAGTTAATTCAACCACGCTCGCAAAAACATCGGTGCATGTGCAATGGGAGAAATCTTAACACAAAAGCTTCCTTGAAGAGAGTTTGCTCCTTTCCTTCAACTCTCTGCAGAACATATGCGACAACTCACGTAAAGTTTGGGCTTTTGGGTGAAATTCCAGGATGAACCTAAAATGCACTTTAGCAACTTTTGAGATTAACTTGATTTGACCTTCTTTAAGCAAATGTCAACTGTTCAATGTTTCAGTAAATGAAGAGTTCAAAAGCAAAAAGCAGACGTATCCATTTATTGGATTTTTTTTTTTGGGGTAAAATGAGCTTTTTTTACTTTCTGGTTTCCAGGGGCAAGATAATACATTTTATTTTAGTTAGTAGAGATTAGATTAGGAGATTAAGAGTCTTATTCTGGGGGAAAAAAAAGATTTCATCAAAACTGTATTAGCATAATCAAAACTATTGTTAAAATTTGGGGAGGAAGAACCTATGTTTACTCTATAGCTAGTTTGTGGATCCAAAAGAGTGAAAACAGAGTGAAAGTAAATGTACTTTCATATCGTGTTATGGTCATAACAGCCTTTAAATCAGACATACACTAACTCAATTGTTGGAAAATTTGAGAGACAGTACCGCAGTCAATTGCTGTATGTTAATATTTCACATAATTTCAGACAGCGCCTAGATCTTATGTCGGCACATAAAATGGCAACACACACTGCCTTAAATAGAAACTCAATGGCGGTATAACAATGTGAAACCACGACAGCAGCGGTGTATTCGGGTGACGCACACGGACGGGTTAAATGGAAGTCGAGATGCCGCAGATGTAGACAAACGTCTCGTGTACATAAGAATTATGACATGCCCTGATAGTGTAGAAATAGCAGCCGTGTGTGTTTGTGGCATCCGCTCGCTAACTGTAGCAGAGTGACAGGGCAGTGTGTTTCATGCAAAACAGCCAGGAGGCCCTGACTGTTTGCACCCCAAACAATTTATTGAAACATCCGAGCAAAAAGAAGCAAACCGCATCCAAAGGTGGCAAAAGAACTCGCGTTCTATACTTACGAGTAGAAGACACTTTGTGGGGAAATACAAATGCTGGTAAAATGACAAGTTCTTATTCAACTCTTGGACTTACCAGAGGTGGACGGAGTAGCCAAAAATCATCATCAAGTAAGAGTACCGTTACTTACTTACTTACTTACTTACTGTTAGTAAGAAGTAGTTCTTCAAATAATTACTTGAGTAAGTGTAAGTATTAAGTAACTGAAGAGTAACTTTTTTTTTTTTTTTTTAATAAATCAGAGCACAAACGTCAAATAGAGAAAAATTCCAAGTGGAGTTCTTGTAGGCTGAAATGTTGACATTTTTAAGGCAGAACTAGACATAGCCTTTCTTTTGTGTAGTCTGTCAAATCAACATAGAATGAATGGGAGTCATCAGAACAACAAATACGGAAAGACATACCTGAAAAAGTCATTGCATTTGTACTTTGTTACTTCCCATCACATCTAAAATGAAAATGTGTCAGCAGCTTTTATCGTTTTTTTTTTTTTTTTTTTTTAAAACCTGCAAATTCCAACTGAAAAGAAGTTTCATTGCATTTCCTGCATTACCTGGAAGGCAGTGGCATGAGTAGCTGGTTTCGGAGTTCTGGTGGCAAGTGCCGCCGTTCAGGCACGGCGAAGGAGAGCAAGGGACGTACGAGCTCTCGCAGTGTCGACCCGTGAACCCGGCACCGCAAATACACCTGTGGGAGCAAAGCCTGATCAGTGGCAAGAAAGAAACGCTCAGGGTGCTCCTTTTAAATAGGGTTCCCCCGCTATATCAAGGTTCATCATTCGCTCCCCTGCTATAAGGCCGATTTTGAGGCGATTGGGTTTTTTTTTTGTTATAGTATACGGTAACGGTTTTGGTTGAACATTCTGCTATTGGAGTATAAAATGTTCATCCTCTTTTGTTCTATGTGTCAGTTTTACAGTAAACTTGAAATGGGAGTGACAAATGAACAGCTTTTGCCTCTTCTTTAGAGAACCATGAGAGCGGCAGAGTGAGGCCCTAAGAAATACATGTTTCAATGTTTTTAAAGCATGTGGGTGGGAGGGGTCAAATGTTTTTTATATGGTCTATGGGAGATTGTCACCTATCGCGGGTGGGTCAGGAACATCATGTTTTTCCATCACATTCAAATGCGATACAGACAGCAAAGTAGATTCTCACTTGTAGGAGCCAGGGGTGTTGAGACATACTCCATCATTCTGACACATTGTAGGCGAGGCGGCGCATTCATTGGTATCATTGTGGCAGCGGAGACCCGTGTAGCCAGGTGGGCAGTAGCAAACGTATTTACCACCCGGCAGAGCGCGGCACGATCCACCGTTGGCACAGGGGCTTGACAGGCAGCTGTCCTCATGCTCACACCGTGGTCCTGGGAATGGAAAGGGAAGGAGAAGACGCTGACAAAGCTCTTAGTAGAATAGCGTTGTCCTTGACTCATCATTTGCTCATTTACTGAATCAATTTTCCTCACTGAAATGAATTGAAAGCCCAACAATCCGGCCATAAAAGTATTTTCTGTCTTGGATGTGTGCCTTTAAGAGGCGTAGCCTAGGGAGTGACATCAGGAACTGGAGTCAGGTTGGCCAGTTATAGTTCAGTGTGAGCTTCTGGCCGTGAGTTGTGGCCCACAGCAGCTTCTTGCGAGTGTTCTCATTTTGTATTGGTCTGTTTGACTGTTTCACGCTATCATCTGTCTTTATAAAATGGCGGAAACCAAATTGAACATTTGCAAAAACGCAGGAATAGTTTTTTTTTTTTTTTTTTTTAAATCCCAATAAATTATCCAAGGCCCGCCGAACACCGTGCGGTGTGGCAGAACAATTGCATTCCAAAAAAAGACAGTCATTTTATGTTATTAGGATTGAACTCACTTAAATCAATATGAAATATAGCTACGGCAAACAATGAAAGAGACCATTGCAAGGGAAAAGGTTTCGTTTTATAGGTATACGTTTGAGTAATGTTTGAGCGCTAACCCTGCAGAAACATCGAGAAGGGTTTGTCTCACCTGTCCATCCACGGGCGCAGTTGCAAGTATATTTGTCGAGGGACAGCAAGGCGCATGTGCCTTTGTTGGCACACGGGTTGTTGGGGTAGCACGTGGAGTTCTGCGGAATTTGGCAGTGCTCGCCGATAAAGCCGAGAGGGCAGGCGCAGGTGGCGCTGCCCGGTACGGGTATGCCGGCCAGCATGCCCACGGAGCAGTTCCCGCCATTCTGGCAGAAGTCGGGATGACAAGGGTCCTTGTGGTGGCAGTATTCACCCAGGAAGCCTGCTGCGCATCTGTACAGGGATCCAAACAACAATGCGTCAACGTCCAGATCCCAAAGTGCACACGACAGAACGGCTGTGCACTTAACGGTAAGTTGTGTGTGCTCAGAATTGTCAAAGACCAAATAACACAATACAGTGGCGCCTTGCCTTAAGAGTGGGCCGACTCGCCACTTTTTGAAGATACGAGCTGTCGCTCGGACAACTTTTTGCGTCGACAGAAATTCGACATGCAAGTGCCAGACGGTGGCAGCGAACTCAACTCACTTCACAACAAGCAGTAGTTTGGCATACAGTGAACAATTCTTCCCCAAAAAAAAGAAGAGACTTCAAACAGTTGCCACTCCCAGTTGACGTTTCCTAGCAAACTAAACATAAAACCAAGAGATTTACACGTGTTTTTAAAGCAACCACGAAACTTTGCCTGAAGAATCCCTGCTAGCCTAATGCTAACACGCAGTGCAAAACGCCATAGACTAACGAAGAGACCGTAAGCTAACAAATAGCATCAATAGTAAAAGTAAAACTCTTTAAGAAATGGATGTTTGAACACAAATGGTGGTGCAACACATGTCGACGAATAACATTATTGAAGAGATTAGCAACAGTATTTTTTTATTCTATCCTGTTAGCACAGTATATCCGTATGTCTCCATTCTACTGCCCCGAGATGCCCAAGGCGCACGCCAGAAGGAGCAGCACAATATCCCTTCAACTGAAACAAAACAATGTTGCAAAAACTGTTGATTTTCTTTAAGTTCTGTTTAACTGTTATTGCTGTATGTTTTTATAAAGCACGATGTGATTACGTTCTATTTTTCTTGTAAAAAAAAAAAAAAAGCATTTTACAAACATTTGTGTATTTTGGGAGGAAGCTGGAACGGATTAAAGGCATTTCCATTCATTTCAGTGGTGAAAGATGATTGGAGGCTGACTCGCAGTTCTGAGGACCCGGGTTCAAATCCCGGCCTCACCTGTGTGGAGCTTGCGTGTTCTCCCCGTGCCTGCGTGGCTTTTCTCCGGGCACTCCGGTTTCCTCCCACATCCCAAAAACATCCATGCTAGGTTCCTTGACGACTCTAAATTGCCCGTTGGTGTGAATGTGAGTGCGAATGGTTGTTTGTGTGCCCTGCGATTGGCAGGCGACCCGTTCAGGGTGTACCCCGCCTCCAGCCCCAAAGATAGCTGGGATAGGCTCCAGCACAGCCGCAACCCTCGTAAGCTTAAGCGGTACAGAAAATGGATGGATGGATGAAAGATGATTGGAGATAAGGCAAAGTGAGGCCATCGAGCTCTGACTGTGATGTCTGCATTTTCCCAGAGCTGGTCAGAGCAAAATGTATGTTTTTGTCCAGTTATTTGATGGATATTGATTCTGCACTGCTCCAAATGATGCATATGGCACAGCTGCGTTATGTTATATTGTGTGTTCGTATCGTATTGATGCTTTCTAACGTTGCGATGTGATATTGCTGGTGGAATAAGTCCAGCGAGTCCCTGTAAGGCCCGGTTACAAAATGCATGGCAATTTCCCATGTAGATATGGTAAACTAAAAGTGTTCTTGCCACGCAAACGGAAATAAAAGGGGAAGTCGAGCTGGTTAGAAAGGTTAAACGAAGGTCAGTCATGGTGAAGAAGAAGTTCAAAAGCAGAAGGATGTGAGGTAGCGTCAGCTGGAAGTCCTGCCAGAAATGATCACTGATTGCTTTTTAAGACAGCAAAATAATGTGGTGACCTACCCAAATGAAAACCTCAGACAGCCACTCCTGCTTAAGCCACTCCCAATAGGCCGCCCTCCCGTTTCTCCCGCCCAAATCCTTCCAGCTGAAGAAGCCTGCGCTTTCAATGCAATATGCAGAGTAGCCGTCTGGATCCTGCGCTCAAATGCGTACCACATCGCAAAATGGGAGCCCACGCCACTATAACCAGTGTAGCCTTTTCAATTTAACATACTTCATTGTGGGCATGACAACATCTTGCATAGTCTACGAATGAAAAGGAAAAAAAAAAAAAAAAAAAAGGCACTCTATATATCATTTTACCACCACATTTGCTCCATTTTTCTATTTCTTCTGCTGCGGGGAAAGGAAATTACAACACGAAACAACACAAGAAGTCCATGAGGGATCACATCAGAGACGATGGTCCCTTTGAAACTTTCTATTCCGCACATCATTTCTCTCCGGGTGACAGGACCCTTGCCAAGTGTATCATTTTGTCACAAGGAAATTTACAACAGTTCATCCAATTTCCTTAGTGCGCCTGCATTGTTGTGCTGTGTGCAGGCGCGTCGCAGGCACACTGTCTTGGGACTGCGGGCGATTGGACCCCCACAAAAGTGCCTCCCAGGACGGGCTCAGGTAACATATAATTGGAGAGCCCATAGAAAACGTACACCACAGCGGCATTCACAAAAGCTGTCCTGGTAGCGTGTAAAAACAGACAAGTTCACGTCGTCTTGTTACATTTCTACCACACAAGTATGTTAAAATGACACTAATACCTGTACTGGTAATAAAGGCTTTATGATCAAGGAATGGATTACTTCTATTTTCATGAAAGGTTAGCGTCACGCAAACCTTACAACACGGATTTGTGCTTGAATTTCCATGGGGAACGTTTATTTGAATTCGGAGCTGCGTCAAGGTACCACTTTATTCCAATGAAGGCGACAGGCGCTGACTATTTTTAGAATTGAGTATTCTACCGATTATCCCATCAATTCATCGAGTAATTGGACACAAAAATGATTTTTCATTATTCAACACAAAAACATGTACATGCGATTATTTTTGTCCACTTGAGGTCACCATTCTAACATTCTACTGTAGTGTCTGCGATTTTGAGTGTGTACGGCTTTGAAATGCGGGACCGCCTGAGTCACGTGGGTCAGCGAATGAAAGTGTAGAGTTGGTTGGCTGTTAACTGGCCAGTCTGCGTATTAAGTCACTCAGCGTGAGTTGTGCCCATTGGCAGCTGTACTAATGCGCTTATTACATGTTTTTTCCCCCGTTTGTCCAATAAAGCGATCGAAAGTGCACCGGTGGCTGTGTCTATCCTTGACTAGTTGCAGGGGCATTACAATATGTTCTAACTAGCAATGGTAGGCTAAATTAAATTGGCTAACACTGATACGTTACCTTGGGTTGGCGAGGGTCTACGAGCTGTTGTGGCACACATTGCAAATGAATCTGATGTTCCCGAGTGTGAAATGATCCCCAACTTTGGGATCTCCCATGTTTGATTAGACATGTACACCTGACCTCCTCCATGTTTCTCTATCAACATATCTGCAGCAGAGCAACCCACCCACCCACACGCTCCCACTTTAACACACACAACAAGGTCCCTCCCAAATCGAAACACAAACACAGCTCGGTCAGGAGATCATAACAAGACGTGGCTCCAAGAATAAGTAATGCTCGTTTTTGTTTCGACAGTATAATCCCTCCTCGCTAATGACAGGGCCTTCTGCCCTGTGACAAACATCACGTTAGAAGATCTGTGTTGCCGTTGCCCGCACGGACGCTAGGTTTACATTACGAACCTTTTCACTTCTCAAACTACACGCAATGTGAGACGTAGTCACTCGGTGGCAAGTACGCAATTATGGTAAAAGGTTAATCATTGTGATTTGCTGGCAAAGAAAGCATCACCTTATTGACGAATAAGAATGGTATGAATTTAGAAGGTTGTGAGGGATTATTCTGACTTTTTCATGTGAACAAACGATTTGGTTGATCAACCCGAACTTACTACTGTGCATACCAACTTGCATCAAAATGATTCCAACTATCTTTTTTTCCTGCAACATGCAACTTTAAGATCTGTTGATTAATCGTGTCTTGAAGCAGCTGACATATTATGAAGTGCACAAAATGGCTGCAAGCAAAAGAGTCGCTCACTGCCAATTCGAAGAATTGCCAAAGAAGAATGAATATGAGCTGAATCGGCGCCATGGATGCTATGTATAGCTAACAAAATGTGTTCGGACATTATGGATGAGTTGTGAAATATCCCCATCGCCGATGAAGACATTGAACACCAACATGCTTTTTTTCTGGTATCCTCGCCACTCGGATCAAACACAAAGTCCTACATCAGCACTGTTTAATTACCACTCGTGGCAGCAGTGGCCACTAACTAGTGCAAAAGCTAAAAACTGACTGAAAGTAAACATTTCAGAGCACTGCTGATGAGAATGTAGCTTTTCTTCCAGCGTTTAATTAAATCGCTGCCGTCCATCCAGTGTTGACAGAACCCAAATGCCGAAGCGTCGGAAAACGATAACACCCTGTCCTTCCGGTTCCAGTGCCAGATCGAGCGCTCGCTTTATTAGTCTCGGGAAGTATCGCTTAAGCCCGTGGCAAACAGACAAGGCTGTGCATGATTCATATTATTGTCAGGGAGTGGTGTCTCACCGGGGAAGAAGTATTCTGTCAAGGGATGCAACACATGGCACATTACTCAACATTGTCACACACAACTCAACAGCACAGGCAAGATTGTCTGCACATAAACAAAGTCAACTCGCAGCAGACTCGTCTCGTCTATGGGATTCTTTCCGCTGCTCTGTGATGCCTTTCCCCCCCCCCCCCCCTCCCCCTTTCGACTATACTCGAACCCTTTCTTTCAGATTTGTGCACCCCTTCTTTACCTCTTTCTCACTCCTCCACCTCGCAGTTCTAGCCCACTCAAGGTGTCAGGTTTCTACAGCTGGTTCACATTAGCGCCCCCATACACACACACACACACACACATCAACTCACTCCTCCCTTCCCTCCGCACTCCTTCTCCCTCCTCTACCTCATGCTGACCTCAGCCTGCGCCGGCTGGCCGTGGGGCTTCAACGAGCCAGAGAGGGTTGGCTTGAATCTCACAAATAACGTCTCTCACACTCGGTTCTCTGCTAATTCATATACCAGGCCCCTTGCATAGTCCCCTTGTGTCCCATCCTCTTTCATTTGTGCCAATTTCAACCCGCCCCCACCTCATCTCTCCAGAGTTCAAGCCTCAACTGCAGACCTTCCAACCCCTAATCTAGTCTCAAGGAAGCCTAATAACTCCATCATGCTTTCCCCCCGCGGCAAACACAGAAAAGCAGTGTGCGAGCTCAAGTGTGTGTGTGTGTGTATAAAGCAGCTCACATTTCAAACCACGAATGTGTCTCTGGCTTGACTAAAGTCTGTTCAATGCACCGTGTCCCTGTGTGTGCACGTTTGGACGTCAATAGTTAAGTACGTAATACATTACTGGCTTTTTCGAATGCCTCCGTACGGACAAAATGGCTGCCTTGGTGATGGGGGTAAAATGGAAAAAAAGAAAACGTTAGTTCGCAAATTAGCTGGTGGCCAGCGCCCAGTGGGAGGCTTTGAACTGATATATTTAGGCATAAGAAAGATGCTAAACAAAGCAGCATCCATTTTTCAGCATATTTAACGGCACTCTTCTGTGCTGTGTCAAATTTAAGAAATGTATTTTCGCTTTGCAGGGATTTTAAGCAAACTAAGATCAAATTCCTTGTGTGTTTTTTGGACATACTTGGCAAATAAAGATGTTTCTGATTCTGATTCCGATCTTACTAAGGAGCTGGATTTTCTTATAGATGCATAAAGAAATACCGGGAATGTAGTAGCAAAAAAACGAAGAGCATCACAGAAAAACGAAACTAACCAGAATTAGACAGAAAAAAAGTCTTCAGAGAAAGCAGGAAGCTGAGCAGACTAACTAAAAAAAAAAGTAGCGAGAATAAGAAGTCAAAATAGGGTGGAGTCCATAAGTGGGCTCATGTGGTCAAATCTGAGACTGTTTTTTGTGACTTGGTTGAAAAAGACTCATCTAAGAAACTGTGGTAGAAAGCATGATGTTGAGTCATTATCTTGCCCTTGTGGTTGTAATGAGGCCTAACTATAGACCGTCAAACCTTATGAGCAGTCATTATCTTACTTAAAGGTTTCTGTCAAAACAGACTGTTATTCACATTAGCTGTGCCTGCTTTGAACTGACAAAGAGCATGCATGATGACCTTTGTGGTTCTTGATTTATGTTACCGTTTTGGAGTGTTTCGTGTAAAAATGTACGACAATGCCATTTTGAAATGAGCACTTGCTGCTTAAAAGGGGAACTTGTCAACAAACTACTGTATGTCTCAAACCTGCTAAGCTTTGGAAGACGGGATGAGAGCTACTGCTACTCCCGAGGATGTGCTCGAGTAAAGAGACAACCCAGTTACTTTTGGCACGCCTTGTCATCATCCGTGAGTGACAGGAAGAAACTGTCACTGGGGGCTGGTTGCTACATTCCCCACTGTTTTGCAAGTCTTCTTACTCGTCTCCTATAGCAGCCTGATCTGAACCGGCTCATTAATATTTCAGCACTTGTTTGTTTGTTTGCTGAAGCGAGTTAAGTGCGACGACATCAAATCCCAAAGACCTGGCGTGAAAGGAACGACACAAACCTATTTATTAGAACTATTTGTGAGAGGTATTGTGGGTTTTTGGCCTACTATCAGGCACATCAATCAGGCAGCCCCGATAACTATGAAGTTTATTTATAAACAAAATGGCTGCACGAGTGTGTGAATTTACCCAAGGTTCCACGGAAGCCCTGATTCACCAAAGCGCGATCCACGTCCTACAGAAAGAATCTCTTATCATTGCGGCGCCACTTTCGACCACATCTAGCGGGCTGCGGGAGAGCCACAGGTCTTAAGACACCACAGTTGATTGATTTTACGTGATCTGCCAAACCTCGTTTCATCTGTACAAATGGAATTTATCTGCAATGGATCACGCAAGATATTGAACCAATTAGCCAACTGTACTAGTCAGCATTGCATTTGAAGCTTAAGGCCAACCATGTTTTTGGGTGTCTTGTCTTTACATTGTACAATGCACAACGCTATATACCTAGCGGGGGCGTGCCTTTAGCGTCCTTTTTCACGCGCACCCTTCCCCCTTTAACGTCCGCCTTTCCTCTATATAAGCAGCGTGTCGGCAGGAAATGCTTCCAGTCATCAAAGTCACGCAACAACATTTACAGATTTTGGAACTCGGTGCACACATGAGGCGCGCCGCATTGTAAGGCGCCCCGTCTATTTTGGAGAAAACTTAAGACTTTTAAGTGCGCCTTATGGTTGAGAAAATACGGTAATTAAGTTAGCGATTGAACATGATTGTGGCGAGGTGTTGTGTTGATGTCGGTGCCCAAAAGTATATAATAGCCACTTACTATTAATGTGGTGTTTGGTGACTCAAGAAAGATGGCGCTTTTCGATTTCCTAAAAAGTAGTGGTATTGACAATACGAGAATTCGCCTTGACAGTAACTATATGTTATCATATTTTACTTATTTTTTCAATATTACAGAGGGTCACCGGCAGACGATCTGGTACGTTGTAATGATGCGACAGCAATGACGTAATTAACGCTGCGCCCGAGTAGTGTTCAAAAACTAGTTAAAACAACATGAAGTGAGTTAGCGGTGGATGAATATGACATGCATTGCTATGATAACGCCAAATGGGTGACTCTCTCAGAATGACGGCAATGCCAAGGCTACAAGAAGAGAAGTGGGAGGATGATGAGGCTCGTTTAGTTGCGTCCTGGGGCATCTCAACCTGCAATTCCGATGGAGGGACTCGGCCGGCCATGGATGAATGAGTGACAGTCTGATGAAAGCAGCGTAGCAAGAGGCAAATTAGTCTCCCTTCCCCCGCGCAGTCCTCTTTTTGACATTTGTGCTCTGGGGTAGCGCTTCTCAGATTACCTGAAAAGAGACATCCTCTTCTCTTCCTCTGTCTGCCCCGCAGGCAAATTCTGCCTGTCAGATCAAACAGGCAGCAGGTCTACACAACACCGTTTTTTTTTTTGTTTTTTTTTTTAGTGAACCTGACTGTGAGAGAGTGACCAAGTGGAGGGAAAAAACGATGCATTGTGTAGGAGGTAAAGTTCATCTGTTTCAATCATCACCCCGCCATAGATGTAGGAATCTTATTTTGGACACAACTGAGGTTTGGTAACTCAACAGCTAATTTTCCATAGCACGTTATGAGATTTACATAACATGGCCATCGGCGTACATAGTACTCCACGGCACTCGGGCAAAGATGGTGCTAAGTGGGATTGGTATGTGGCAGTTTTTCACCTTTTAACAACACATTATGGCCGCTTGTGTGTTAAGTGTGAATGAATGATAACCTCGATCTGGCTTGAGCGCAGGGTTAAGGCTTCTTTCTAATTGCGCGGGCGGCGACCACGCTGATGTCACTGCGGCTATCTCGCACTTAGTTTGCCTTTATACTCGAGCGCAACCCACACGCGCAGTTTTGAAAATGTATTGCAGTTCACCTCCAAGTCGGGGGCGTCGCTATGGCTGGTATTGGCGTGGACACTACATTTCCGGTAGCCGTTTTGACTTTCCTTTCCGTAACAAGGAACAAAGCAACAACAATGGCGGCCGTGGGAGAGCGTCTGCTTGAACAAATGGAACGAGATGACCAGACGATAAGTTTAAATATGCTGCAAAATCCATCGAGAAGGCGGCGGCGTAGATGGTATGTCGAACCAAGGGGCACGCTGAGTCCATCATCGCAGCGTGTGACTAAAACGGACCAATCACGAGAGATGATCAAGGCTCGTCAAGTGCTGGTGACGCGGAGGGGCCGGACAGGCGATGCGGGAGTATAAAGACGCCTTTAGGCTTGACCCAAACCCTAACCCTTTGTGAAGCCAACTGTCTCAAACCTGGCTTTTAGGTTGAACAGTCATTTTAAACTGGATCGGTGAATCGGTGCAGTAGTTAAGTCGAACTTTTTTCTTTTCTTTTTTTTTTTTTTTTTTTTTTTTTTTACCTTTTCTTATGCAGAAACATTTCGAAACGATCTATGTGTTCATCACATCTCAGCCGGATTACTGCAATGCACTACACTTTGGAGTCCGCCAGTACCCCCCTCACAATAAATCCACAGTAAGCACAATAAATCCTATTCTGGCCTCACTCCGCTGGCTGCCTCAGCAATTCTGATTTCATTCTGAGATTCTACTATTTGTCTTCAAATCTCTCAATGGTCTCGCCCCGAGTTACGCCTTTGAGCTGCTCCATCCCTACGCCCCTGCCCGCTAAAAGTATTGGGCCAGCATACAACATAGGATTTTGAGAAGGGTTGCGTTTATATTAAACCTCTATGTGAGAACCTAAAAGCTAAAGATGTGAGTTTTGTGTACAATTGAGTCACTGCTGTTCCACTTCAGTCCTTGGGGTGTCAGTTGTGTGCGTTTTAAACTGTTACCGAAAAAGACTGGATGCTAATACGAAAAAGAATGCTGACAATGAAGCCAACAATGGCTGCAGGCTCACTCTGTACACCGCATGGGTAAGAACTTGAACCCTATCCCACTCAGGAGTAAGTCGGCCAATTTGGAAACAGGCTTGAAATGTTTCAGGAAGCACAGTATGCTGTGAGATCAACCTATGGAAGCACATACCACGTTGTGAAATATGTGCGTACAGCATACGGGTGTCATTTGAGTAATGATGGACGATAGGAGCAATTTTGTGACTTGCACGGATCCAATACGCATTCACGACACAAACCTTTTCTTCACAGCCAGACTGATGGCTTGCAGCGACACTGGTTGGGCAGCTTCTCTGAAAGGGAAGCTTTCCTGTTCACTTTTGCTCTTAACGATAACATTCTTACTGTCCAAAATGCGATCTGTGAGTAATTCAAGCTGAGGATTTACATGATGAAAAACAGATGCATACATACGAATAGCATAGTTCTGTTTTGTTTTTTGGGGTTTATGTTTTATTTGTATTTTTTTTTTCATAAGTGGTGCATGGATGCCTCTGGGGGTTAGTTTAGAAGAAGGCCATCACTCACACAGAGATTAATTGTGTAATTTCTCTCTGAATGTTCTGGACTTAAATACCAATGTTCTCACTCTCTTGCTCGCACACTTCTCCAAATAAGAGGCACAGCGTGCTTGCTTCAAGCTGTTGATTTGGCACTTCCAGTCAAAGTTTACTGTCAAAAATAATGCATGAAACGAAAGAGAATTACGCATTGCATAGTTTAACACCAAAATGTTCGACCAACACATGTCATTTCGTATAACTGAAGCCAGCTAGCTTAATGCCAACATATAATGTAAACTGCCGTAGACGAACAGCTAACGGAAATGAACGTATTCATTATACTGATTATAACATTGAACCCAAACGGAACAGAAACAAGGCATGCAGCATATATTGTCATGTCCTGTGTTTCTGCCTGCTTGTGATATCATTGTCCCTTGTCTCAACAGTTCCTTTTCGGAGCCTCTTTGCTGAACCTGTTGGCAATTTCTTCTGTTGTATTTGGGTGTGGCTTCAGTGGAAGGACGGTGCTGGAGTATTACCTTGTTTGTCGCCATAGTCGCTGTTTCACTTTGCTGGTTACCAGCATTGTGTTCATCTTGTTCCTGCCAGAGGTACTTGTGGTTTGTTTGGTTTTGTTTTTTTCTCTCGACGCATCTACCTTGTATCAATTAGATTCGTTTATTTGTTAGCAGTACGACCTTTAGTCGTCGCCGTTTTTCGTTTCTCGGTATTCACTTTTGGATTTAGCAATCCTCCTCGAGTCTGGTCAATGGTCCATCCCTCAGCCGTTTTCTCCGCTCTGTAAGAACGACTATTAAAACAGGAAAACGTGGTACTCTATTACACGGACTCTATATGTCTAGGAGACTTCATCGATGCGCCGCATTGATGCAGCACAACCTGGTACTACGCCGAAGCCGCACAACTTTAAATTCGGACTTGCCTATATACTCTAAAACCTATTTAAAACAATCGCTTAAAAGTCTCGGTGAATGGTTCAGTGTTAACGGAATGCAGTTCATCCAGTCTGATCCCAAAGGTGATCCATGTGACAAAATTAGACTGGTCTGGGCCAAAAGGCTGAAGCGACTGTTGAGTTACAAGCGACTGCCTTAATTCACTGAAGAGACGAGCAAATATAAAATTTGATTTGGTTAACAATGAGCCTTTTGAGCAGCAACACACGGAAGACGGGACAGAAACGGGCAAGTGTGCGTTGAGGGTGTGTATACTTAGCCAATGTCTGTGTGCAGATAGAAGGGGGGGGGGGGGGGGGGAAGGGCGAGAGAGGGGCATGGAAGGGTCAGCGTAAATCAATGCTGTCAAATGTCCACCCTGACCGACACCCACGAATGTCACTTTGTTGCAAGATTTATTGGCAGTCAGTTGATGATCAAATGGCGATGACGGTGACAGATCACAGATGGGCTCCTTCTTCTTTAAAGACATTTGAAATAAGTATAGTCTATGCGGAACTTTGCTGATCATCCTGGCCGTAGCATATGGATCTCTCAAGCCCCCAGAAACACAAATCAGAATGAGACTCACTATCTGACCTTCAAGGAGACAGTAAGAATGTCAAACACTGAGTAGGATATGTGGCTTGCTCCGTCTCCCCTTTTAGAAGCGTGAGCGCTGGCATTGCCAAAGGTGTGGGAACCAAAACATTTTGTGATTCACACCACACCTGATGAAATATGTTTACGGGCCGGCACAGCGACGACATTTGCTCGGTTTTAATTAGAAGGCAGGCAAAGGAGCCAGAAAGCAGAGATCATAACTCAACACGACCACTCAGTTGAGCGCACGCCCCTGAACTGTAGATAGCAGAAACATGCATGCATGCATGCATGCATGCATGGTACTCGGCTTGACACGATCAGGATTTTTGGGGCCAATCACGATCAGAGAGTTTAAAAAAAAAACGATAACCGATCACCGATCTGATCACAAGATGGAGGAATGTGTCTATTGAGATGACCTGTTCATTTATTGTATATATTTGTGTACTTCATTGCTCAAACATTATATTTACAATAAATAATGTATCTTTGTTCCTCTATTGGCTCCTCCGATGAGGCATAGTGACAGACAGAACAAATGATAAATGGTCTTCTATTAGACGGCAGGAAGTAAATACAGTAATTAATGTATCCACTTTTTGTGACATTTTTATTTGTTTGTGTTTCCGTGAGATTTTTCAATTGTGAAATATGTTCCTTGGCTCCATAAAGGTTGGAAATCACTGCTCTCGTCAGATCGTGGATTCTAATCAGTCAGGTCAAACCAACATTACATGACAGAAATAATGAGTGCTAACTTACTGTAATTCAATTACTTTATTTTTAATCGAAACTTTAGAGCATGATTCGACAGAACGGCGACGTGTTTACGTCCAACCGTTCGTGCTACCGCTAGCTTGCTAGGCTCCATAACATTTGATCGCCTGCTTGCGAGCCGTATCGTATTAAAAGTACGCGAACATACCTCAAGCGAGCCTTAAACGAACGTCCTCACCTGTCCTGACCACCGGTGACCACCAACGCACGTCTTTCGCCATTTTGTCCCTATAATACAGTCGGCGCGATCCACTCTTGTTGTCGTCGCCACAGTAACGGGTGAATCCGGTCGCATTTGAGTTGACAAGATAAAGCCCAATGATCGTAAAAAACGGGATGCGGTGGTATCGGAATACAAGGTTTTATTGCAGTCGTCTGACAGTGCAATCGTGAAAGAGCAAATTTGTCTTGGAGTCTGATCCGGGCATCACGTGTTGTCTGTCTCAGACGTGGTGTCTCTCCCACACTGGCGACATGTTTTTTGAATTTTTTTTTTTTTAAATAACATCATTGGCCGTCACATATTTACAGTACTACGTCAAAAGACATGCGACAAGACTAAAAATAAACTAGCTTTTGGATTCAACAATAGCGTGCACGCGGAAATGTCAATGACGTCATTGATCGGATCGGCGAATTATGACATTAAAGTCGATCGGCATAAAATGCTAAATATCGGCCGATACCGATCAGCGCGATAAAATCGGGGTAAAGTCTACATAGTACAACGGCACGATTGATTCAGTCTCAACAAGTTTGGGTTCTAAAGAAGTGATACATGGCATCGGCTGTGGGAAGTTGAGCTACAACCTCTCAAGACCTCCGCGAGACAAATCCTTCAACATCCCTAATTCATACATTGAACCATTTGCCCTTAATGATCTGGTTATACCTTTGGTAGTAAAAGACAAAACTACTATGTGCCTGTACTGTTGTGACTACAGATCTAAATACATTTGACTTGATTACATTTGTTCTAAGAATGTCTTTTCATTGACTTGAAATCACCTGGGGAAAGAATAGTGGAAAGTAAAATGCTCTATTCATGCTGTAGTAACACAAATTAAAAAAAACATTCAAGGTACTAAAAAACAAGTTGGAATGGGAAATGTGTGTGTTGGTATTGTTCCCAGTAGCGGTGCTCTTTCTCACAGAGCAGTCTATTATTCTCCATTCTGGCTGAGTGAAACCTCATGGTGTTGCGGATTGATATAAAGGCCCCCTTTCTCGACTGGCTTTCACATCCAACACCGATGGCGTTCACCTTTGTGGTCACAGTTAGTCGTGTCTTACCTGCAGTATCCGGTGCCATTGCTAAAGGTCTGACAGGTAGCGTTGTTAACACACGGTGCTTTGTCATCCACACACTGAAGAGCTGCAAAAGACAAAGAGACGAGTTAGAGACAAGTCCTGAATGTTGTCGGACTGATGAATTACTCAGAGAAATTGGGCAAAATGTTAAATAATGCCCTCTTTCGCAATATCAACAAAACTGTGTGTGTGTGTGGGGGGGGGGGGGGGTTAGTCTGAGTTTGGCAAAATGTGATATCCGTTTCCTCGGCCCATGCCCCATATTGCAAAAAGATTTGTGGAATTGGGTTTAGTAGTTTTGGGTAATCCCGCTAACACGCAAACCCATCCCCTTTCACACTGACGCCGTCTTTTCAATAGCCTTCGATGACGTCTACAGTGAAGCCAGCATTTAAAACACACTGGAACTTATTTTGGAAGTATTCCTTAAGCCATATTTCTCAACTCTCCCACTGTCAGGAAATGGGAGACTATCGTAAAACATCATTTTGAGGAAATGAAAAGGCTCGCTCGCTCGCATAGTTCTCCAAATATAGAGGCAAGGCATGTTTGCTCCAAGCTGTTTATTTTGTCACTCTCACTTTAAACGCACACAAAGAAGATAATTAAACATTGTATATTTTAAAGGTTCAACCAAACTATATAATTAAGTCTGATGAAAGTCCGCTAACTTAATGCTAAAATATAATGCCAAACGCCATAGACTGACTAATGGAAATTAGCACAGCTGTTACGGTATTTACAAACAACTATGCAAACAACTGCTAATTTAACACAGAGCACCAACAACAATACTTCAAGGCATATATTTTTTCTGTACTGTATCATTTTCAGATTCTAAAATGGAGGCAACAGGAACCCATTTTGATCAATTTTCATCACGGAACAACCCCTTAAGCTACACATTTCTCTTCGCTGTCCTGGTACGAGATAAAGTAGTGCGATAGCCTCCTATCTAACGCGGTAAGGTTGGCCTCAGATTAGCAAATGGTCGCAGGGCTGCCGGATGGGGTTGCAGACAGAAACGAGCCTTGAGGAAAGAAAACAGAGCTCAACTATCTCCCTGCCAATGAAACACTCGCAGCCACACACACCGGCCATTGTGTGGTCACCGGGCCACAGCTCAAGTGGTCTTTGCAGACACCCAAGTGGCACAAGCTACCAAGAAGACATGTAGTGTTCCAGTCTTTCTTAATCAATCCAACATGGCAGCCAAATGAAGAAAGACACTGCGAGGCATGCGAGATGAAATGGAACTGTGATGAATCATATTGCGTTAGCCTAATGGCATCATTTTTCAACGATAAATTCAAACCAAACACTTTCAAGCAACGGGCTCTTCATATTCAACTGTACTTGCATGAAGTCTGGTTGTTTTAACCAGGAGGATTATGCAAAAATCGATCTTCCCCAACTATAATGTAAATTCTTGGTCTATTCCGGTGAACTCCCACTAAAAGTTTCCAACTTGGAAAACTATTGGAATGTTTGCAACCTTAATGGCCTTATTTGTTAAAGTATACATTATGTGATTTAGCATTTTTATAAAAGCTGAGGGTCATCGGATTTTATAGAAACAGCAAAAAGGTAGTCATAGCGATACAGGAAGTACGCTGAGCAGTGTTACTTCCTGCGCCTGCAATTAATCACAGTGTCACTGAAGTTCAAGTGTCTCTGTGACTAGAAGCAGACGCGATAGGATTTGCACCGGTGGCCATCGGAACGTGCGGATAGGCCACTCTCAAACGGTGACGAATAACTTTTGAGACCCAAGTCTGACAGCGTAGTCCATTAGACACGGGGATGCCTGTACATAAACCGGCGTGAAATTCATAATCCTAGCGTACACACACACGCTAACATGCACACATACGGAGCTATATCAGTCCAGTCCGCTGGGAACACTGACCTTTTTCACAATTATTTATGTACAGAGCAGACAAAACACTGGCTAGGTCCATACAGAGAAGCTTGTAGATTAGCTGTACATTTCAGTCCACGGATGTCAAAAATGGATTTACCGTCCTACTGTTTCCAAGAGTGCATCCTGTCTGAAGACTCATTTGAAGTGACAGTCAAACGTTCCAGTTACTTTACGAAATGCCAAAACTGAATGCTAAAGCTAAAGTCGGGCTCTCTTTTACTAGGGATTGCACAGATACTGTACGTCTATATGCATAATGCTCCGATATTACCACTAGATCACCCTGCCATACCTCTTCCTTGAAGGCAGAGCAGGCTGGCTTAACATCGCCTTGAAATTCAAAATGAATATTGGCCGTTTCAAAATGTACTTTCACTGAACGTAAAATGGAAACTCAGACATAGGAGCACATTACCATTATACGGGTTGATCGTCTGTAATTGCTGGTGATCAAGCGTCTGCGCCGCCCCATTTTGATTTCAAATTATTTTCTGTACAAATCGGTAAAAAAACAAACAAACGTGAGCATATCAGATGTTCTGAAGCTGACCCCACTCTCCTCGCACTCACCAATGCTTTGCGGATCCCCACAGAGGGAGGGGAAGTAGAGAGAGGACTAGAAAACAAGGGAGAGTGATTGACCTGCAAGACAGTGAGGGGGAAGTCATTGCGAAAACTACACGCAAAAATGGCCGTCTCTGAGCCCTGGCACACATCCACACAGCTGAGGACAGGAAGTTGTTCACGCTAAGTGAGGAAGTAAAGCCATTTCCTGGAATTGCTGTACAAGCCCCTCAGATCCTACGGTTGCCACGGAAACGCGCAATAAAATACCCTTAGCTCAGCATGGAAGGAGGGAGATGAGGCTCAAACTAAACACCGTTACCCTGAGGGAAGCTTTGCTGGCCCACACAAAACGCACACTTGAAAATACATTTGGTCATCTGACATCACGTTCGGATTGAGAAAGGTGACTCAAAACCAAAACGAGACAACGTGAGTCATTAAACAGCAGCCTAACATTAAAATACCGTGCTAAAATTCTTCAAAACAGGCCAAATGCTTGCTTATTACCATCCCCAGTTGCGTTGATATGTGCAAATAACAATAACAGTCATCATTTTGAACATTAAATATCTTGCCGTTATAACGTATTCAGTTGAATATAGGTTGAATAGGATTTGCAAATCATTGTATTCTGTTTTTATTTACGTTTTACGCAACGTCCCAACTTCATTGGAATTGAATTGGGGTTTGTGTCGGTCACAGAATGAATTACGCTCATATCTGAAAGCAGTGCTCTAGTCTTTATCCTCTACAATGCATGACTAATATTACTGCAGTTTACCTAGTCACTTAGTTGTGAAATTCTTCTTCATGTACTACGTACGTGTGCAATATACTGCCCCCAAGTGACCAAGGACTAGAACGTCAATGGGCATTGAAGCATGAAATCATGACGCACAAACTGATCAAGTCTTTACATCCTATTTAATGATGTTATTACTGTATGTTTTTATGAAGAACAACGCTGTAGAGTGCTATTTCCATTGTCACGAAACATACAACATTTTGTTTGTGTATTTTGTTTTGGGTGGGGCTGCGACCGATTGTCATTTCCATTCATTTCAAAGGAGAAAGATGATTTGAGCGAGAGTGTTTTTAGTTAGGTGCACAGTTACGGAACGGATTAAATTCATAAGTCAAAGCACCACTGTGGCTACACAGAGAGTATCAAAACACTAATTAGGTGGCTGACGCTCCACTAGCATTTTGTAATTATGCGGAGGAGTTGGTAGAGCATATTAGCCATTGTGTGTTTTTTGAGTGAGAGGAAAATCTTTTAAACAAAAACAAAAGAAAAATCAGACAGCAATTGTGAGAACAGAGGAAAGTATTTTCGGGACTTTCCCTCTGCTCACTCAGGCCCAACGTTTGTCTCTGGTTCGAAGCTGTTCCTAGGGAAGAGGATAAATAGAACCAGACTGTGTAACCTTGCTTCAATTGTTGAAACCTGAAGTGTGACTGTGTGTGAAACCATTTTTCAAATGTGTTCCAAAGTCTAACTAGTGCCCCGATAGTTTTTTCGAAGCAACTTAGTGGCATGACTTGTACTTACGACTTACTGAGTGCACCCTGCCTTGCTGTCTCCAGGCTTACGGGCCTATTTGGCTGAGGAATGCAGCTTGCGGTAATTCCCTCTTAATTTTCTAACCCGTTGAACAGGGCAGACACAACGCTCTGTGCAATTCACTGGACCTTCACAAGTTCACAGCCATAGACGCCGCCTCCTGTAGCAGCGCTCACACCTTTCCTCGTTCCACATTTTGACTGGCACCTATTTAATGCGTGAGGATTAAAGGTGTCGAGAGCAAACTAGTTTAGCCGGCGTTGGTGCGGCAAAGCAACAAAAAAAAAAAAAATAAAAAAAAAAAAATGGAAGACTGCCCCATAACTAAGATTTTTAACCATGTCTGTGATGTAAAACTTGACCTTTATCATTCAGGATCTGGTGTTCTAACAAATCACCAGACGATATATAGCTTACAAACATCTGGAGCTGAGTCCCCCATATCAAACTGGGGTCCCGGGACCCCCAGGGGTCCGGCAGCTGTAGCTTAGGAGTCCACACGGGGACCAGCGTGCTTCAAAATCTAACTTAAAAATCATCAAAGAATAAAGCTATACTTTTGAAATTCATGACTTTCTTCCCTTATTAAACTTCAGATTTGAATATCAGAATTTCGACTTTATTTTTGCAACATTATTCAACCAGGTACGACAATTGAGAACAGATTCGCATTTGCAATGCCGACCTGACAGCAGAGTAAAAGGAGGCAAAATGAAACCAAATACAAATACACAAACAAACTGCACAGTGTGATATAATTACATCGTTACATAAGACATTACATTACATCATGGTGAATGGAAGGCAAAACAAGCTAAAACCAGGTGGAGCAATGTACAGAATCCCTCACTAACTTTTTAACACAATGATATCGGGATGACTGAGGTGAGTTTCATTATTTGTGGCAGCGTGTTCCAGTTGTTTGAGGCAGAACATTGAAAACACGATGGAGCAAAAGGAGTGCGGACTATGGGAACGAAGAGGTTAATAAAAGTGCTGGGACGGAGAGTACGGGTGGTGGTATACATGGTGAGTCGACGTATTATCCCGTTAAGTTTTCTCATAACATTACATGCTTTTGTCTACAAAATATACATTTGTTATTGCAATATCCTGACATTTTTTTCCTCAAATAGAGGCAACTTTTTGATTGTTTAATTAATTGATGTGGCTTAATTGTTATTAGGGTTATGTGTGTGTGTGTGTGTGTGTGTGGAGAGGGGGGTGGTCCTTGGAAAAATTTCCCCCCTGTAAGGGGTCCCTGGACCAAAAGGGTTTGAAGATCCGGCCGTAATTCATCCACTATACTCCAAACTATCTGCCTGTGCAACCCTTGGAATGCAAAAGACTGTGAAGTACTGCCCGAGACATTAAGAAGTCAGACGACTTCATGCCACATCAACAACAGAGCCAAAGGGCCGTGGGCAGAAGTGTGTGTGTGTGTGTGTGTGGGGTGGGGGGGCAGTAAATAATGCAGTGTTGTGAGTCGCTCAACAAATTGCTTTGTTTACAGAGGGCAGGGCTGAGGCATTACACAAATAAACCGCATTTCACACCAGACAGACGCACATTTTCTAGAATGCACTTTCGAGAACGCCTACACACTAGCACCATTTGGTCTGTTTTAAATCAAATTCCAACTGTTCCCCCCCCCCCCACTTGGTTTAGTCGTGAACACAGTAATGGGACTCAGGTCGAGACCAGAATCAACCGGCTTCAAATGAACCCCTGATCGGAACAAAGAGTGAACACATGAATCGGGTTAGGGTCTATACAGTGGCGATCGTCAAATTGTGGTACGAGTACCCTCCCTCTAGTGGTAGGCGAAGGAATCACTGAATAAAATGTTCAAACTGTGCATCATGTTGCAGTGACTTCAACTTTTTTTTCACATTTGTTAAGTATTGTTCATTTATATTTCACTTTTATGTACAATACATTTTATCATTTGGAAATGTTGAAAACAAACATTTCCAAACGATTTTTCTTTAACTTTTCTGAGCGATCCATTTGAATTGAATCATTACTAAGTCGTTTTTTTTTTTTTTGTATGCGCAGTGGTAATGATCAATTACAGTTTGTGAGATTATTGCCTTAGCCGACAACATCCCTGGTTTGGCACTTTAGCATTACCATGTAAAGGAGGATCATTTGCTTATATTGCACTCTTGTGTTTGCTGTTGCCCTGTACCCTTTGTGCAGATAATTACAGAAGTTAGCGCCAAAGACCAAGTTTAAGTCATGTGTTCAAAAGCGCTTTCTCTTTCACTACTTACTGATAAGAAAAGGTAGCGATCTTATGTGGATTTATTTGTATGCATTTTGGTTAACTTGTATTTCTTTACAAGACGGATGAAAAGAAAACCAGGACCGAACAGGGTCATTCTACGTAAAATCAGCCAAGAAATTTCACCTCATCGATCATTGGATTTGAATGAAGAGCTTGAAAATGATACCAAAGTCATCTTGATAAGTGATGTAGTTTCAAAGATATATATGTTTGAAATCCAAGGTTCGCTAATTAGCTGAAAGTCTCAGCCTATATATATATATATATATTTCTAATAAAAAGGTTGAGCACAAACCTTTTCCTTTCTTTTTAGAAAGATAAGGATAAATCAAAGTAGAGCAGCCCAAGTCAGCAAAAATACAGACAATCAGATTGGAGCAAACCAATGTGTTCATATTTTGCCTCATGTGTATTGTTGCTGAACACCTTTCTCATAAAGGTGTCGAGATGCGGAAAAGTCGAGAGCAGCAAATGTAGGTCAGGCCAGACGCTACGATGCTATGAGCCGATTTTCCACTGCCATTTAGTGACAGTAAAAAAAAAAGCTCCATTCTGAGTACCTGCATTTGCCTTACTGTGTTACATGGTATGGCTTTTCTCAGACACAACAAAAAAAGCTAATAATGACTAAAGTCTGGGAGATGAGACTCATTTCATGTACACTAGACAGATCTCAAGTGTATTCTTATTATTGTTGCTCCTTAAGTCAGACTGTATTCAATTAGCTCACGTCGATACCTTGAAACCTTGAGGTTTGGACATAGGACATTTGGGAAAACAACATGCAAATGCCTTCCCAAAAAAATAACAAATAAAACACTCGCATCTGAGGTAGTAAATTATCCATTAAGTGTTTTATTATTGAGTTGATTTATCATGCGCTCATAAAAGTTCAACAGCGGCAGAACCAACAAAGCCTTTGCCCCTCCCCTCTGATCTTTGCTGCCTTTATTAAGGGGGACCAGACCCCCAGTTTGCAAACCACTGCATTAGATATTACCTCATTACACAGAGCTTTAAAGCAGGATATTTTAGACCTTGGGCACGATTATCAAGCGGCAGTAAGGAAAATGAATCTGATCAAGAGGAACCATCCCGCCGTTTATAGCTGTAGCGTATGCATGTGTGTGTGTGTGTGTGTGTGAGAAAGCGAGTGAGAAAGAGGGCTGGGGAGGTGGTGGTGGAATGTCAAACACCAACAACATTCCACTGCTTCTCCTTGCACTGCCTGCAGCACTTTCACATTGTCTTTTCTCCTTTTGTTTGATTTCCAGTCACCGAGCATTCATAGTAGCGACGCATGTATCCAGCTGGAGCTAAATGAAATGGCTTGGGACTCGTTAAGGAGCCTCTGCAGCGGAGCGTCGCTGTATCATTAGCGCTAACGACGCATGAAAATAGTCAAAACATAAACAGTTAGGAGGACACCAATTACGCTTGAGCTACAACTAATTAATCGCCATTGTATTTCTAGCTGACTACACTTTGGAAGGGTCACCTGGTCAATCATTTCGAAGTGCTGGGAAGTGTACACAATTTTCAGGTAGCTTTACTTGACTTGAGTGTTTATTTTCCCCACAACTTTTCACTTTTACTCCCTGACCATGACCCAGTATAAGAGTCTGAGTCCGAGTATGATAACTGTGACCCCCCCCCAAAAAATACTCCGCCATCACAGTCTCACATTCATGGCTCTAAAATGGATTCGTTTGAAATGTTTGGGTAACTGACTTTTTTTCCGTTGAAACATTTGTCTGAATACAGTCAAATCAAAAGTACGTCTTGATCACAGGGCATTGAGCAGTGAGGCAATGCCACGCCACGCCAGTTGTCAACAAAGCCTGCTATGTGAAACACTCTGCCACCACAGTCTCTACAACGAAGTACATTCAGAAATCTTCCAAACAAGGGATCGGCATAATCATTCTTTAATGGTTAAGAATTGTGTTTATTGTGCGGAACTAATTGTTGATCAATTGAAGCCACTGAGGTAAAATGGAGCACACTACCCGACTGAATAGTTGTTAATTCGCGCTTAACTAACATGAATCAGCGATGGGACGTTGAGCTCCAGCGTGATGGAAGATTCCAGTAGAGGTACGACAGGCAAAAGCAAGGCTGGGAAACTTCTTAAGATAGCAAAGAAAGTTCCACATTGCTATTGGCTGATCGGCTGCAAACGTAAAATACAAAAAGTGCCCAACGAAAGATGAGTCGTTTGGATATACAGTATGCACTTCAAAAAATGAGGGGATTTGTGTATCACTGAGTCAAAAACGTGAAAGGCTCATGGGAAAGTAGTAATTGTTTGCACTTTTTCAAAATCTAATCATCTGTAAGACATTTATTTTGAAGGGCAATGTTATAAAAAGTTTTTGCTTCCTGTTTCAGCTGCGTTGTTTTCAGCTGAAAACCAAAAACGCATTTTTGGCCCATTTTTGACTGAACATTTTCAGCGGCTGAATTTTTGGTGCATCCCTTAGACAATCATAAACATTTTTCCCGGGCAAATTTTTCGTGGCTTGGTCTCTAACCATTGCGAATAGTGAGGATTCACTGTATTACAGTGGTACTTTGATTTACAAGTGCACCAACGGGTTTTCCAAGTTATGAGTTTTTTTTTTTTTGCTTTGTGTTGTGAGCCATCATTTGCGGTAGAAGATAACTGTAGCTTCAGATTAGATGTTAAACCGGTTAGTCGACGTTTAACACCAAGTCGACTGGATGCTAATCACGTGCTTTTGGCATCTCGTCCTGCAGTCTGAAAATTTACAGAGGACACATGACTTGGTCAAACACAAGATGAGACTGGCTGACTCATTGAAGAGAAAAACATGCGCAGGGCTCCCACAAATTACAATTGTCCTTATCGTAAGCCATATTTGTAATCATTTGTTTTTTACGTTTCTTAGCCTGCCCATCGAAATGTGCCTTTCGGTGCAACCTGTCCCTACTGCAAAAATAGCGGAGGAGGGCTGTACGGTGCTAAAAAAAAATATCAATGACATCATCGATTAATCGACTTCAACTCGACTTTCGTTACATTATAGCCGACTACAAAAAAATCGGTTCAACCCTTACTTCGGATACGTTGCCAATAGCGGAAGCGGATGTCACAAGAGCGTCCCGCATCTCACTCACAATTTGAGATACGAGTAAATTGAGTTACAAGGTCAGTCACCGAACGAATTACTCTCCGAAGTGAAGGCACCGCTGAATTTGATTTCTACAGTTATGTGAAGCAGAAAGTGGACAGGCGCTTGGCTCTTCTTCTCCTGGCCACACAAACAACTTGAGTGAATCAACAGCACCTCCGCTGGTCACAAACAAGTAACGCAGTCCATTTTTTGCCTCAATGTCGTCAAGAAACGGCTAATCAACATTCAAGTTCAACACAAAAGGCTCAATTCATAACAAGCAATAGATCAATTATCACGCCCACACCCTTACTTGGAAGACAACCAAACAAGAAATGACAGCTTCTTGTTTTCATGCACACAAATCACAGGCAAACACATGCAACAGTTTGTTTTGCCTTAGGACAGTCTTTGAGTAGAAAGAATTGTTAAATTATGTAGCAGCAGCTCAATGCGTCCATTTGAAGTGGTCGTTGTTCAACATCAGGCCATGCTTAACACGGCTGTTAGCCCTAATTGTCGGAGGTGGCAAAAGTACTCCCAGTCTGTACTTCTGTCGAAGTACAGGTACTTGTGTCAAAGGTGACCGGCCGCTTTTGACAGAGACAGCCGTTAAAGTACTGATAGATGTTTCCAAATGTCGGAAGTCACAGTGAAGTACAGTGCAGTATTTGCACTTCGTGACTTCCCACAACTGTGCTTAGCACGGCTGTTAGTCCGAATAGGAGTAATAATAATAGCAGGAACAGATACGGGTACCACTAGTGGCACACGAAAGAATCACTGAATCGGAATTGTTAGCCTAATAACATAGTTGCCTCGGTAATGTTTGAACGTCTTCGGAAAATAAGAAAAGAAAAGAAAAGAAAAAAACAAAAAAAACACAACAAATTCAACAAACAAGAGGAGTACAGTTGCCTCGGTATAACCTTTGCAGCTTACCAGGAACTGGATGACTCAGAATCTGTGCAGACATAAAGAAAATACCAATGTTTTGCAAGCATGTAGGTATTCTTTTAATCAATATTGTGACAGTTGAAAAGAACTTATTATGAATATTAATCGTAATAGCTATTAGGCTAACAAAATGTTAAAACTGTGCATAATGTTACAGTGGCTACAACGTTTTCTTCATCTAGACAAGTACATTCATTGAGTACAGTTTGATTGTATTTAACTGACGTACAATACGTTTGCATTTAATCATTTCAAAATGTTTGTTTTCAAACATTTTGTAGGCATAATTTCTCATGAACTGTTATGAGCAACACATTTTAATTGAATCATTTTTGTATATCCTGAGTGTTCATGTTAAAACTGTGCATAATGTTACAGTGGCCCCAAAAAATATAAAATGTATTTTTTAGGAATACAACCTCTGCCTGATTTTTAATTAACACTCGTATTTATTGAGGTGGTAACTGGCGTAAAGAGTTTGAGAACCACTTGATTAGACAACTTGAGCCTAATCGTAGAGGAAACTAAGTCAAATTGAGAAAATGTCGTGTGGCGTCTCATGACTTTACAAAAGGTGAGTAACTTCTAAACTTCTGGATGTCACCATAACACCGCAAAGTAGTTTAAATTTAGCCAGTTTCATTTTAAGACCAACAAAAAGCATGGGGGTCTGTTCATCCATCAGTAGTTTATTTGTTCAATATTTAAAGTGGTGAAAATGTGAATTAAATACCTGGTTAGTTCGAGGGGAAGGAGGAAAAAGAAAAATACGGAGTACCAGTGAACGCGCAGTGATGCTACGCGAGAGAAAAGCGCAGCGGGAGAGGTAAAAAAAAAAAAAAAAAAAAGTTGACCATTTGTGACTTAAACTCCGTCGTAAGAAAGGACACTTACCCAGGGAGAGGTGAAGGAAAGCCAGGACGAAGACTAGCGACGTTCCCGAGGAGAAATCGGGTACCCTCTCCATGTTTTTCGTAGTAAAATCCACATAAGGTCGCGCGAGGCAAAAGTTGAGCTGCCTGCTTGCTTGCTTGCTTGCTTGCTTCCCCGGACCGTGACTTCTCAACTCAAAAAAAAAAAAAAAAAAAAAAAAAAAAAAGTCCGGCTGCGAATTGACTCGCGCGAAATTAGCAAATGAAAAAAAAAACTCAAATAAGGTAAATTCAAGCTTTTTGGTAGTTTCTTTACACGTACATAGCTCGTTTTTGCTCTTGGGTAGCTGTTAAAAGTCGCTGACTCGCTCAGGCACCGCGTCGCACCTCACTACCTCTCATCGAGTGAAGACGTCGCAGCGGGTATCCTTCCGCCCTCCAAGTCAAAGTGGATCTAGTCACCGGCTTGGAAGATGGGTTTTTTTTTTAAAGCCACCCACGCTCATTCTCGACTATATTATTTAAATCTATAAAAAAAAAATAATAATAAATCAGAAGCAGTCGCACGTTTGGCCGAGGGTGCAGTGAAAAAACGAATTTCAAGGCAAAAGTTTTCCCTCTCTCGATGTGTCGCCGCAGCGGAGGAATTTTTATTTTCTCATTTTTCAACTTGGCGGATGATTTCAAATTAACCCGTTCATTGAATCACACACACACACACACACACACACACACACACACACACACGAGAATATATACATAAATTTCCCCCCAAAAAACGTTACTAGTCATCTTGGAACGTCAAACTGTGTGCAGGTTTAGGTGGAGGTGAGTGACAAATAAAAATTAAAAAAATGTACCCATAGTAAGTGCAAAACAAATAATGTGATTAGTGAGACTTTTAGGGGAAATCACGAGTTGACTTTCAAACCACGAGCAACTGTTAAAAAAAAAAATAAAACAAAAATTGAAATTCCTAATGGTCTGCCTCACAGTTTGGAGGTTCTGGATTTGAATCTGGGCATCTTTGCATGTTTGCCGGAGTACCCTGACCCTGCTTGTGTGGGTTTTCTCTGGGTACTCAGGCTTCCTCCCGGATTCTATTAACACCTAAGGTTCATTAAACATTCCTTTCTCTTGCCATAAGTCATCGTAGGTTGATTGAAGACTCTAAATCAGGGGTGTCAAACTCATTTTTGTCGCGGGCCACATTGTACACAGAGGGCCGTTGTGATTGCAAAACCATATAAATGCTTAAACGCCTCATCATATTATTACATATACACGACAAATTGATGGATAACTAGTTTTGAAATCTGAAGTCAAGGATAATAGTTTGTTCTCCTATTGTTCAAATAACTGGAAAATGCGTTTGGAGGCAAAAAATAAAGATTATCGCACTACTCGTCACTTTAAACCGCATCCACTCCTTGAAGTCTCGGCGCCCTTTGCACAATGCTCATTGCACCGGACTATTGCAATATTAGTCATTCGAACTGCTCTAAGTGCTAGAGGACTCTGCATCTTTTTGCACAATTGTCAAAAAAAAAAAAAAAAAAATGTACCAGCATTACCAGATAACTAACAACCCTTTACTGCTCAGTGGCAGTTTTTTTTTTGTCAATGTCTTTCTGTCTCCAAAGTGTTCTGTAAATTGACTTTCTGTTGTCGTACTAGAGCAGCTCCAACTACCGGAGACAAATTCCTTGTGTGTTTTTGGACATACTTGGCAAATTCTGATTCTGATTCTGATTCTGATTCTGATTCTGATTCTGATTCTGATTCTGATTCTGATTCTGATTCTGATTCTGATTCTGATCTGGAAAAAAAAAAAAATTGTGTTACAGCAAAAAATAAATTTTTAAATAAACTGAAAAACTATGCAATAATATACTAAAGCACTCAAATATTGATGAGTAAAAAGAAAAAAAAGTGAAATCTAATAATAATAATAAGAATCATAATAATAATGTTAACCTGGAACCCAAAGAAATTCTGGATATTAAACACAAATCCTAAAATTAGGAGCTACTGCACAAGCTTTTCATTGTACAGCAACGATGAAAAAAAAATACAATAAATTTGTGATATGAGTTCTCAAAAAAATTATATGTAAACGTTATAATTCGGGATATAAACAACAACGAAAACTCCCAAAATGTGTTGATACATGCCCAAGTTTTCACTGCACAGCGACCAAGGTGACAATAAAACATGAGTGTCTACATTATTCTACATGCTAGAGTTTAGATTATGCGAAACTGAGCCGGGTAAACTGCGCAAATGTGCGCATTCATGAAACCGTTTGCCACTGCCCAACCGTTCTCCTTCATCAGCTCACTTCCACACATGAGCCACTGAGAACTAAAGTGGGCTAACCCCGTTTTTGTCATTTTGCAGGGGTGTGATTTAAAATTTGATGGCAGCAGTAACGTCTGGGGGATATTATCTTCTGAATACTTGTTATTATAAAAAAAATATGGTTCTCTTGAGATTTTCGCATTTTACCAAATGTCATCATTTTTATTTTGATGAGGTGTAGTATTTATTTTTTTATTCTTTTAATCAAAAACTGGGGTACTGTTATCATCTCCAGTTTTATTGCCTGAAAGAAAACAAACAACCTCCAATGGGGAAAAAAAATGGTTAGTGCAATTGGAGGCTAAGTCAAAACATCTGTAAAATCTATATCAACATTTCATGAAAGATGATGAATAACATTTATTTACTCTAACATGCAGATGCAACGGCACCCAATGTAAAAAAACAAAAACAAAACCCTACTTACTCTCTGAGGCTTCTATCAATCTTTGAACTTCACTTTCTGGGATGTTGGCCCAGTGTTGTACTGATGAATCAGGAAAACTGGAATAATGGACTGCCCCCTGTATGTCAAAATTGGAACTTAACCTTGGTTGCAAGCAAGAGTCCACTAAAAGAGATTGGGTGACTCACATTTCTGCACTTAAGAATGACAGAAATGGAGCTGGCCCACTCTAGTTCTCAGTGGCTGACATCTGCATTGACACAATCTATTTCAACGGTCGCTAATCCCTTACTCATTATCCCTCATCAATGAGAATAATCCAGGTGTAAATCTGTGGCTCATCAAAAGGTCAAGCCCCCCCAGTCCCCATGTGTCATGCAGCCGATTGTTTGTCTTTACACTCCGTTAGAGAAACACTTGGCAGGTCTCCTGCTGCTCTGTCCTCCATTCGACCACAGGGAAAATAAACCTGATCAATCTGCTTTAACGCAGAATTGTGTCTTTACTGCGGAGCTGTTTTATTATCGTCTCTCTTGAGATGTCTTTATTTATACAGGCGATGTACCAGAATCATCTAAAATGACTGTAATCAATAAGATACTAATCTCGAACCGGATGTCTTAGTTAATTACAGACCAATATCCAGGCTTCTTTTTTCTGTCCAGGTTTCTCGAGAAAGTAGCTGCCAAACACTTACGTGACTTTTTGCGAAGCAATTATTTACTTGATAACTTTCAATCCGGATTTAAACCCTATCACAGAACAGAAATAACACTTTTATGAATATTTTTTCTTGTTTTGTTGTTGTTTTGTTGTTTTTCCCGTGTTTGTACTAGTCCTGTTAGATCTTAGTGCGGCGTTTCACACAATTGACCACCATGCCATTGGAATTAAATTGGTTCAAATCCTATTTGTCGGCTGGTTACAGTTCATATCAATTGGAAATAAAGAATCTGAGCGTGTAGAAGTTAGCCATGGCATCCCACAGGGATCCACGCTCGGACCAGCACTGTTCAGGCTTTACATGCTATTATTATTTACTCAAATCATCAATCAAGCCATTACCCATTCTCTCAATCGCTCTGCCTTGGTCAAATGATATAAAAGGGTTTGTTTACAAGTGGTGCCGTCATGCAGCTATTGTGTGACGTCATGGTGAAAAGGTCTAACTAACATTTCCATGTGAAAGTGGTGGCATTAAGAGGTCAATGAAGTCAGGTTAGTCCCCACTGAAGGCCCGGGTACCGAACGCTGCAGTCATGTGACGGCTTGACAATCCAATCTGCAGCACCGCTTTCTGAATGATGTCACTCCACATGTGGCCTTGGGAAAGATGCGCTGAGAAAGGCCGTGGGTCGGCCTGGTGAGCGGCAAAACTGGCATTGGTCCCCGCCTGCCACGGACGTTGATTAAAGACTTCCAAAGGAAAACAGATCCAAGTCTGAAACTTCAAATCCAATTTTAAGTATGAATTTGCCTTTGACAGGAAGTTTCACGAACGCTATTTCCAAAATGTACTCTATTACATGTTATAAATGATTTTGTTATATTATAATATTACTATTTCTGAATTGTGTTACTTTAACCCCCAAAAAACAAAAACTGCTACAGTATGATCTGACATTTCAATGTAGGACATTTAACTTTGAATATACAAAGCATATACATTGATGGCTTTCAAAAAACACAAGGCAAATGTACAACGGAGTCTAAGGACCACAATGAAAATTATTCTGAGAATGAAGTAACAATCTTACCAAATTAAAGTAGCAAGTCTCCGTTCATTCATTCATTCATCTTCCGTTCCGCTTAGCCTCACGTGGCTCGCGGGCGCGCTGGAGCCCATCCCAGCTATCTTCGGGCGAGAGGAGAGGTACACCCTGAACTGGTCGCCAGTCAATCGCGGGGCACATGTAAACAAACAACCATTCGCACTCACATTGACACCGAGGGGCAATTTAGAGGCTTCAGTTAACCTACCCTAGGCTAGGTAGTAAATCTTAATCTTGAAAAATATGACGTCATTCTTGGAAGATTCAAAATGTTCTTGAAAACGTACAACGAAGAAGCATCTTTTTGGAACGATTTTTGGATTCGATGCAAATCCCTAACCCCAGAACTGTCATGCTAACTATTACCCCATCTTGAAAATCAGAGGTCAACCAGCGTCCCATAACAGATTGTGTTTGACCACTGGATGCTTCCTGACTTCTTTGGTCGGTTTTGCACACTTTTCCACAATTTCGAAGCCAGACTCTCATCAAAGTTGAAGCGCTTCACGCTAATTCGGAGTGTATCGGTCAGGGCGACTCCAGCTGTCAGACGGCCGATTTATGCCGCAAGGGGGGGGGTGCTTGTGGGAGGCAGATAGGAGTGACTGATTATGCGCCAGTGTGTGTGTACAAGCACAAAACCATAAACACGCCGTCTTCCATAGCCATGGGAAACCAAATAGGCACCTGTCATCCAGGAGGAACTGCATGTGCTGTATACATGACACATTTCTATAGTTAGTATTCACCTGATCATAAACAGATTCAGTATGACGCAGGCGTTCAGATTTCTGTACTAGCAGTCGGTTTGTTTTTTTTGTCGTCGACTACAACGCGATGAGAGTCAATTCAAAGTGGATTTAATGATGACGTCGTTGATATTTTTGCAGCCACGGTCCAGATTTTTTTTGTAGTTGATGCCAATCGGCGAATGTGATGAATGTTGATTCGAAGTCGATTAATTGATGACGTTGTTGATAGTTTTCAGTACAGTACAGTGGTCTCCAACTTTTGAAGCACCACGGACCGGTTTCATGTGAAGACGAGAGATTTTTTTCTAGTTTAACGTGAAGACTAGAGATTGTTTTTCTAGTTGACTCCAATGTGATGAAAGTCGAGTCGATTAATCGATGACGTTTTTTAGCAAAGTACTGCGGTCCCCAACCTTTTTTGCGCCACGGACCAGTTTCGTCGACGAAGATGGAGCTTCACTTTAATCCGCTGCCCTCATTCCGAGGTACCAGTACCGAGGTACCGGGGCCATAAATCCTTTAAGACTAGCGGCAATTGGAAGAGCCAAAGCTAGCGAGGCGAAACGCTAATCTCATCCACCACCATCTTATTTTTCGACTCTCAGACCCGCACAGACGTATGAGGACTGTGTCGCCTAGTTGGCCGGACATTTCGCTGCTTCACAGAGGGTTATAGTCCGGCGACACCAGCAGACCCAGACCCAAGTCAAACTAAATTTGCAGATTGGAACAAGAGATGCCTAAAACATGTACTTAGCGATTAGTCGACATCAGGCTTAAAACGTTGATGCGAAAACGAGGCGACTCATCGGTTCAACTCCTAGATTGTACATCATACTTTATATTTTGTGACTGCTTAAGTAAAGTGACCAGGTATCTTTACTCAGCTGGAGTTTTTATTTTTATGAGGTTTCTTTCACGTGGGGTTTTGTTTTAAATTTCTACTCAAGAGTACAAGTACATTTGCCATCTCTGCTTGTTTTTTCTTTTTTTTTAAAGTGCACAGAAATGGACACGCATGCTCCTAGACCTGGAGCAGATGGTGTGAGATTTCCAACAGGCTGAGACGGAAGCATAAACGATCTAATCTCGCCCGTAGCCTGTAAGCAGATCCCGCGGCGACAGGAAACTACAGGGGGGTATAATTAGGACTGATTATCACCTCCTGAAAACTGACCTGAAAATGCACGTTTCCGCGAGGGCTTCCCAGGCAAGCAGGGCATGCTCAACCATTGATAAGGGCTTCTTCCCTGATCAAGCTTTGAATTAAGCAAGAGACCAAGGAGCTGTGAAATAAAACTCACCAGAATGGAGTTCAAATCCAGCCGAACCCAATATATATATATATATATATATATATATATACAATTGTTAAAACACTTCAACTTCGGCGAGACTGCGTGTGAGTGTTGGGGCGTGAGCCGTGGTCTACAGCAGCCGTGTGAGTGTGCTTGCTGTGTTTTACAGTTAAAAGTGCATCGGCGACTGTGGCTCTCCTTTCCCACATGCGAGGGCACTACAGAAAGTATGTGTACTGTGCAAGTCATTCAATAACAATGGCTTGGAAAAAAAAACATGATACATACATACATTTTTGGTGCAGGAAAAGGTCAGGTGACCTATGGCGCTGACAGGTGTGTGGGACAATTCCTCTGTTACCTCACACTTGCCAGCTATTTATACTACGCCACACTGTGGGAAAGTACACCGGCAGACAGCAAAGTTCATCCTCCGCCACCCACGTCACCGTTCATAACATTTTTTGCACTTCTGCACGTGCCATTTGAGTTTGGAGCAAGACGACCCTGAGGCCACTCAGATTTGAGAAAACCCCTAGAGAGGATTTTCAACATACACGTCCAAAATGTTCATTTGTGTGAGCAGCCCAAGCACTCGCCACCTTGCACAACAGAAATCAATGCAAAGACTAGAAATAATCCGTAGTCTCCGAAAACAAAAACAAAAAAATCAAGTTCACGCCACAAGCACACACAATATATTGAGATGTCTTTTTCCTCTCCGTACCCTCGATATAAATGTTTACACCCATGAATGTACCATTAAAAAAAAAAATCCTAAAAATCAGGATTCTAGTACAGTGATGCTTTAAAATACGCATTACCTGATTTACGAGATTTTCGAGCTACTCGTCCGATTTTTTTTGTGCTTTGACTTGCGAGCAAAAACGAGGATACGAGTACATAGTTTTGTTTGCCTTTGCGTTTCGCTTAATGCCAAAAACAATGCAAAACGCCATAGATGGGCTAACAAATAGCATCTGTGTTGCAATGCTATAACCCCTTAAGCATGAAATATTTGAACACAAACGGTGAAGCAACACATGTAGACAGATAGTATAACAATAACTACAGGGATATATTCTTTATCCTCTGCGAAGAACGACTAATAATGCTGCGACTTGCCAAGGAGGTGAGACCTGCTCCATGTACAGTGCACTATATGCGTTTGGCTCTATTGTACTGTATTTGGCCAAGGTGCACACCAGAAGGAGCAGCACAGTGTCCATTAAAATTGAAGCAAAAAATGTGGCAAAAACTGTTTACTTTCTTTACATTCTATTTCATTGTTTGTTTTTATAACATACAATGTTTTAGAGCCCACGACCTGTACCACGTAATCCTCACTAGGATTAAGCGGTACAGAAAATGGATGGATGGATGGATGGACAATGTTTTAGACAGTTTTCCATTTCCAAAGAAACTCTGTCAATTGTGACTTCAGCTCCAGAGTCTTATTTTATTTGGGCCACTCTCCTGCCAGCGCGTTGTGTTTTTAGTGGTGGGAGCCCGCAGGACGGATTTAACCTAAAGGAGACCGAAAGGTAACAGCGTGACCTCTGTCAGGTTGCAAACCACCATAACGAACGCACACACTGACATACATATTTGGCTTGAGCAAAGGTCTCGGGGCGGGCAAGTCTAACCTTACCCTCAACCGCCCCCATTTCAAGTTGTTAACGGCAAAACATAAACAGGCAAAAACACTTACACGCACTATTTATATCGTACCTCGGGTGGACTGTGAGAGCATTTCAATAGTGCATGTGAGTGGATCGTTTTTAAGTTTCTAAGTTTATATTATATGAGTCTTTCAGTAGTTTGTGTGAGTGTTTCAGTGTAGCGTGTGAGAGCATTTCAACAGTGCATGTGAGTGAATGTTTTAGTTGTGAATGTGAGAGCATTACAGTATTTGTAACAGGTGCAGTTGTTGTTGCTCATTAGAAAATTGAGTCGCGATCGAATTATATGAGAGCGTTTCAGTAGTAAGGTTGATATCCTTTTATTAGTTTCTGTATCAGTTGTTTGTGTTAGAACATTTTAGTATTTTACATGAGATCATGTTCGAATATATATTACATGAGAGTGTTTCAGTAGTTTCTGTGAGAATGTCTCAGTAGTGTGCTTGAGAATGTTTCAGTAGTTCATGTAAGTGTTTCAGTTGTGTGCATGTGAGAGCGATTCAGTAGTGAATGTGAGTGAAAAAAAAATTGTGTTGCACGTGTGAGAGCATTTCAGTATATTAAGAGAGCATTTCAATATGTTATAGGAGAGTGTTTCAGAGTTGTGTGAATGTGTTTTCGTAGGGTGATTAAAAGTGTTTCAGTTGTGTGTGTGAGAACGTTTCAGTATATAATATGAAAGCATTTAAGTAATCACATGAGAGTTTTTCAGTAGTGTGTGTGTGAGAGAATGTTTCAGTAGTGTGGCTGAAAATGCTTTATTAGTTTGTGTGAGAATGTCTCAGTAGTGTGCTTGAGAATGTTTCAGTAGTTCATGTAAGTGTTTCAGTTGTGCACGTGAGAGCGATTCAGTAGTGAATGTGAGTGAAAATAAATTGTGTTGCATGTGTGAGAGCATTTCAGTATATTAAGAGAGCATTTCAATATTTTATAGGAGAGTGTTTCAGAGATGTGTGAATGTGTTTTCGTAGGGTGATTAAAAGTGTTTCAGTTGTGTGTGTGAGAATGTTTCAGTATATAATATGAAAGCATTTAAGTAATCACATGAGAGTTTTTCAGTAGTGTGTGTGTGAGAGAATGTTTCAGTAGTGTGGCTGAAAATGCTTTATTAGTTTGTGTGAGTGAGCATTTCAGGTGTGTGTGTGTGTGTTTCAGTGGTGTTCGCGAGTGAATACATTTTTTTGTTGTGTACGTGAGAGATTGTTTTATTATATTCTAGTAGAGCATTTCAGTAGTAAGTGTGAGTGCGTTTTCAGTTGTGGGTGAGAAAGGCAGGGAACATTTCTTTGTATCGAAAAATGAAATGAAAAAAAAAAGATTTCAAAATTACAAATAAAATAAATGCCTCAAAAGGTGTACTTTCTTGCCACCGCGTCCCAAAATTATAAATCATTCTAAAATAAATGGAATAAAATAACAGGCAGTGCAAGTATGTTCGTGGTTGAGGTGGAGAGTGATGAAGTTGTGGTGATGCTGGTGGCTGATGTTTACCAGATGGAGGCGACGCGGCGGGCGGGCGGGCCGGGCAGGAGCGAAGAATGGACAATACAAACACTCCGGAACACGACTAAATCACATCATCTGGTGACAATTTTGTCAGCTACCTGAGAGCAGTCAGAGAGCTCTTGTTTCACACTCACTGTGAGACGTTTGTGTGCGCGTGTAGAAGGTGATTATGAAGGGCCGTCAGCACTAGAATTCAGGACGACCTCTCGCATTCACTCAAATAAGATTAAATAAAATATAATACAATTTAGCTATAAATAATTTTTTTTTAAAAATCAAATAAACATGAAGGAAAATAAAATGAGTACAAATAATTAATCACAAATCAATCAATCAATCAATCAATAACAGCTATTCACCAAAAAAAAAAAAAAAAAAGTGTGTCTCTTAGTCTGGCCACCACCCGTAAAACAAAATAAAAGAAATGGAAAAAAGATAATACATAAATACCAATAAAATAAAGCAAAATAAATATGACTGTAAATAAACAAAATAAGCACAGTGTAACAAATAATAAACAGTTGTAAAAAAATACAGCAAATAAAATAGATATAAAATAAATGAATAAATACATATTAAAATACAAGTATGTGTATTCTGGCCACCGCCTAAAGAATTAATGGGGAATAGTTATAAAATAAATAAAAAAGTGTGTGTTCTGACCAACAGCTCAAATGTATAACCTGCTAAGAGTTAATGTTGACGGGGAGATGTCTAACCCTGTATAATATAATATAAGAAAATAGTCAAATTAAATGTGTTCTACCCCCCCCCCCCCCCCCCCCCCCCAAAATATCATAATTTCATGTCCTGTTGACGATTGCATACTGTATGTTAAAAAAAAATTATCCAAGTGCCAGGTGTAACTTTTTGGAAACATATTTCCCATCTGTCGAGGCTGTGTATTGGATGTGTGCCCACAACTGCATATGATTCTCATGAACTGTACCCTGAAGAACAGTTATACAGCATTTATGCAAACATGTAGCGATGGGAAAAAAAATAAAAAATAATCATTTACCTCAGTGATTTTATTACAGTTAAATCTCTGCTGCTTTTTGTACTGTATATTGTGTTGCAGCATTATGACAGCAAGGTGTGATGTGATGAACATGATGAGGAGATAAGGAGCACACAGAGTTTAGCGCAACCTTTCCAATGCCCTCCTGCCGTGAGAAGTTCCCTGTTCCCAGGACCCGGTGTGTACGTTTGGGGGGCAATAACTCACCGGGTCCCCTTCACTTCCTCTTTCAGGGCCCTGTGCTTTTTTATGATCCGCTCCTCTGCCGCACATCTGCCGTCCTCGCTGCTGCAATTGGACAACACGGGAGCTGGAGAGACGAGGAGGAGGAGGAGGAGGAAGAGGATGCAGCTGGGATGAGGTGGGAAGGGAGGGAATACACCTTACATGGACAGGTAGGACTATGAACAGCAGCAAGAATAGTTAGTAGCACTGTAAGTAGTCCAAATAAATGTTTGTTAACACATTTTGAGAATGATTTGACCCCCTGCTGAATTTCTAACTGTGTTCACCTGCAAAGAAATGAAGAGGCTCCATTTTTATGGTTGCTTATTGATTATGGTAATCGCTAACCAGCTAGCTAGCTTTTTTTTTTTTTTTTTTTTATGATCTTTTTTTTTCTCAGGAGTGTTTCCAACTCCCCTGTGGACCTCATCCCCACTGTTCCACATAGAGCAGTTGGCAACTGGAGGACTTTTCTCCGGTTGGGCATGCTCTACTAATTGCAGAGGTACGAGGAGAAGTAAAACGTGAAATAAATAAATAGTCATTCCGGCAGACAGCGAGTAAAGGAAAGTAATTCGATGACCACCGTCAGTGGCGGGCCTGCACCCAAGCGCCCTCTATTGACCAACCGCCACTGATCGACACTTTACATGACGTGGCCTCTTTGTGACCCTTCAAACACCGACCAGTGCCTGTTTCTGTGGGAACCTCTGCAAATGTGGTGAACACCCAAACAGTTCTCGGTAAAGTTCCAATCTCTCCCTTGGACACTGTTCCCACCGTCCCATAAAAAAAAAAAATAATAATTAAAAAAAAAAATATATATATATATATATATATATATATATATATATATATATATATATATATATATATATATATATATATATAAATAAGAACGAACGCCTTTGTGGCCCCTTTTTCAGCGCCTGTGCTTCATGCGTGCGTTTGAACGAGGCGCTGTGTGTTTAGTACGCTCGCCGTGTTGCTGACCCCCTGATCGCGGCAACTATTTTAATCCAATCAGCTTCCTTTTCACATGACTGTCACACTCGGGCCGTCGCCATGGCGACGCGGCGAGAGGAAGGGAAAAGAAGACAAGAAAGGTCTGCCTTGTCCTCGCTCTCAATCACTGTGACTTTTAAACGCACACGCGCGTCCTATATGTTACTTGACTGTCACTTTCTTGGGTTGCGTTAGCGCCGCTGAAGTCAATCAAATCAACGTTCCCCATTGAAATGTATTGAAATGTCATTAATCCGTTCCAGCCTCCCAAAAAAAACAACTTTTTTTGTTGTTTTATAAAGAAAAATAGTGAGTAACATCAAGAGCTCGAGTCGGCTCGGCCGGTTAGTCTGCGTGTGAGCGTCTGGGGTGAGTTGTGACCTACAGCAGTTCATTGCAAGTGTTCTAATTTTGCATTTGTGTGTTTGACTGTTTTTTACATATATATTGTTGTTTTTTTTCTCCACTCCATTTAAAAAAAAATTCCCCAAGGAAATAATTAACATTTGTTCAAAAATGCATTTAAAAATTTCAAGGCAAAGAAAACATAAAAACTTGTTTGTGTGTGTGTGTGTGTGTGTGTTTTTTTATAGTGCACTAACACCTCCAAAATTGTCACATTGATTGTACTCTAGGTTGATTCCTGTCTCCAATTAATGTTTGGAGAAATCACTTTTCCACATTTGATTATGTTAAAGCCTTATTTCAAAATGTAAAATCTGAGATATCGAGCGACCTGTGCTCATCCATCACATTCTGGTTTGGTGCTGCAACAAAAAAAAGGACAAAATCCGACTGCAATGAAAGCCGAGAGAATCATTAGTACCCCCATACCCACTCTTGAGGATTTGCACGCTGCAAAAAACTAAGACAGGGACAAGCAAAATTGTCTCGGACTCACCGCACACACTTTGTCGCCACCTTTTCCAGCTGCTTCCCTCGGTAGGCGCAATCGAACAATGTACACGAAAACCGGCAAACATTCGAACAGCTTCTTCCCCTTGACATTGTTGCCATAATTTCATAGTGACACTTTGGCAATTTTGCACATCTCTGAAGTAACATACTTGGCCGATAAAGATGATGTTGATTCTGAAGCTTCAAACAAATGCGACTTTAACACACGCAAAACGGAAACACATACAAACAGGCATACATTCCTCTTTGCTCTGTGGGCACAGCGGCTATTACTGGGGCTTAGTAGGGGGCCTTCTTTGCCTCTTCTTATTCTATTACGTGGTATGTCTTCCAGTAGAGGTCAGTGCATTTTACACCACAATGTAGCACTAAACTCTAAATTCACTTGTAAAGATCCATAAAAAGCGACGACTTAAAAATCCGCAATTTAGCGGAGGCGCGAAAAATGAACTGCGATATAGCCGGGGTTCACAGTTTTGCAAAAGGAGAGTTTGCAAAATGGAGCCTGAAATTAAAACACTCTGGTGATGAAAAAGAAGGCTCTCATCTTTCATTTAATCAAAACCGCACAGTTGAAACAAGATTGCACTGGCAAATAAACAGCACATAAGTGAGACTAAACATTAAAACTCACTTCCCCTCTGTGCAGAGGTGAAAAGTTGAGCCTGTGCCCTGTGGTTTTGTTGATGTTCTTGTTTTTTTTTTTTAACTTCGGTCTGCCAACTCCCACCCTACCAAGTGCAAATTCCCACTTCAAGCAGCTTGTTGCTACTTGCACGGATGCAGTAGAAGGTTTTATTTGGTTTGGTTTACTTTTCTTTCTCCTGCACCAGAAACTGCTGATTGGAGGGTTTTGTTTTGGTTTGGAAACTTCAATGGTTTGATGCGCCACAAGAGTACTGTGCTCGCCGCCATTGACTCACGCGTCCGCTGTCCAGTTAAATAATAATGAAATGGCTCCATCTACTGGTCGACATGGAAACACGTGATTATGTTGACTTCCATATCTAATAAAGCAGCTATTTTTTTTTTTTTTTATCACCACTCCCAGTTACATATTTTAATAGCTAATAGAAGCGTGTGTTTATAAAGTATTATTTTTTTAAAGGAATTATTTTTTAGAATATTATTTATGATTTGCATGTGGTAATTTGCTAGAACTAATTTTGAGGGGGAAAAAAAATCTGGTAGATTTGTATGAATATTTTATAGATTTCGTGTGTTTTTTTCACAATGCAAGCAACGTTGGTGGGTTGCTTACTCAGACTATTTGAGTAATTAATTAATTAAGTATCAATTAATTCATCCATCTATTTTCTGAGCCGCTTCTCCTCACAAGGGTTGCGGGCGTGCTGGAGCCTATCCCAGCTATCGTCGGGCAGGAGGCGGCGTACACCCTGAACTGGTTGCCAGCCAATCGCAGGGCACATACAAACAAACAACCATTCGCACTCACATTCACACCTATTAATTACATTTTTTAATTTAGATTATTCAATTAACCTACCATGCATGTTTTTGGGATGTGGGAGGAAACCGGAGTGCCCGGAGAAAACCCACGCAGGCACGGGGAGAACATGCAAACTCCACACAGGCGGGGCAGGGGATTGAACCCCTGTCCTCAGAACTGTGAGGCACAATCCCATTGATGTTTCTTGTGTTGTTGTTGTTGTTGTTGTTTTTTTACTCCATTGCTGAAACCAACGTTGGTACAAAGTTGCGTACTCAACTATTTGAATGCAATGACTACCTTGCGCTGTATTAAATAAAGTACACATTTTTAAAGATTGGTCATAATATTTTATAGATTTTGATTTTCTTCTGTTGTTTTTCCATTGCAAGCACTATTTCCTACTATCCTTCTTGAATGCAAAGAAAAAAACATTTCTCTATTTAGCGAGCTAGCTAGCTAATCTGGTGAATCTGTCACTTGATGGTTATCGCCCTCGCCACGGGGTTTATGGGTAATGTAGTCATTTCGTTTGCTCCATGTCGTCTCCGCACTTTCAGTGGCTGTCGGTAGGGGTCGCAATGGCGGCGTTTTCCCAATCTACGGTGGCCAAATGGGGGCTAATGCTAAGTGAGCTAACCGCTGTGTGTATGTGTGTGAGTGAGTGAGGCAAGTGCGTCGGCTGTTTGTGCCGCCTAAGTGCAGCCCCACAACCAGACGAGCCTCTCGCATTATTTGTGTCGGGCGAGCGACGTTCCAACCACATAAAAGGATGAAGAATGCGTAAAAGCGACACCGGGACATTTAGCGAGCAGTGGCACCCGTCCGGACTGACTGACTGAGCGGCCAACGAGACGACGGGGACGGTCGGTCAGTGATCGCCTACCGGTTGATCCACAAGTTGCATTCCCAGGTAAGGCGACGCTTTTAAACACTAAATCCGCCGTTGTTTTGGGTAAAACTTTATTCGCAGCCTAGTTTAGCGTTTCCCCCCGCGACAAAGAGTTTTAGTCAAGGTGTTTGTTGGAGTTTTTGCTGCGTTTATTGCTGGACAAGATGGTCTCTCCCCCTTCTTTGTGTTTGTATTCGGACTTTCTTGTGCTAAGAGCATTAAGTTGCCGTCTGGCAACTGTCTGACAACAGGTGTTTAAACACAAGAAACACGGTGATTTATTAGGTTTTTATGGTTAAAAAAAATAAACGAGGCATTTAATACCCCCTTAAAAAATTGTTTCCAACGTTGAAGTCTTTTAAATTAAGAGCAAGTGTAGTTGTAGTGTTAAAATTACTTTTATGGAGAGGTGGAAAAAGTACTCACTAGGTACTTAAGTAGAAGTACAGACAGTTGTTTAAAGTTAAAAAAAAAAAGTGCAGACTTGTAATTGTACTGCTTAAAAAATACAAATGAATTTTTACTAGTGCTGCAACGATCAACCAAAGTTAAGATTCGATTCGCACTTCTGACCCACGCTTCGATTCATGATTCGATTTTTTATAAACAACATTTTTAATAAGTAAATTAATTTAAAAACATGTCTTATTAAATAGTTTTTTTTGTTAACATATTCATACAAATATTTATTGTATTTATAATCCATATAATTTATTAATAGATCATGTTCACGTGATGTCACGCAACGCCATGTTGGCGGTCGACACATTGTTTTATTGTTGTGCTTATTGAGGGTTAGAAAATCATTCTGATATCAAACGTCAACATGGCGGACATACAAATGCCGATTACGTGATGGAACGCCATCTATAATAATAATAAATGCATTTGTTAGAGTTGACAGAATTTCGGACTGGTGCGTTTCAAGGTGCATTAACACGTTCGACGTGACTTTGGGAAGTTTTTTTTGAAACACTTTTGGCAACTAGTCTGTTGTGGACAATGCAATTTTCATCTTTGTTCATAACCAGGTAGTCGAAATGCGCCCACACTGCTGACCTAAATGAGCTTGGATGAAGGGTCCGCAATTTAAAGGGATTTTAGTAGTACTAGTCGTGTTTCCTCCTCTTCTCAGTTCCTACTTTTCTCAGGTAGTTGAAGTAGCATTAGCGATGGCCATGGTTTTGCTCAGTTCGGTCAGATGAGTGTCACCGCATAATGTAGTGACGAGATGCAATTTGAGAAGGCTTGCTGCAGAAATTTGCATTTGAAGAAAAAAAAAACATTTTAAATAATGATAACAACAACAATAATAATACTAATAACATTAAACACATTAACTTAGTTCTGCTGTGGTCAAGTGACGTAATGTTTACTAGTGGTGTCAGCGTAGCTATTGCCACCCGGATGTATGTGCGATATCGTAGTGGAAAGGTCTATAGAACATGGATGATCATCATTATTTCTTCCGCTTCTTTAGCGCCATGGATTCAGAGCAATACAAGGTAGATCCACACTACATAGACGGCGGCGGCCACTGGCACGTGACGGCGAAAGCGGGAGACTCGGACTCCAGGACGCGAGACGGGGACGGCGGCTGGAGGCTCCTGGAAGTGTCGCTTTCCGGAGGCGCGCCGTGGGGTTTCACGCTCCGCGGCGGGCTGGAGCATCGCGAGCCCCTGCTCATCACCAAGGTAAACCGGCCCAGAACTCGGATCATTTACAGGGGGCATATTATGGAAGAGTTTCTTTTGAATTGCTTGTATACTGTATAGAAATACAGTGGTGCCTGGACTTTCGGGTTTAATTCTGTTCCGTGACGCAATTTACTCGTACTGTGAACACCACCCAAAAGTTTCCTAACTATACATGCCAGAAGATGGCGGAAAATATCATTTTTTTTGTCTATTTGGTAACGCTGTAGCTTGATTAAATGAAGCTCCTCCCCCCACGTCAACATAGTTACTTGGCACCAAGACAGCACAAAGATTGTGCCAAAATCACAATTTTTATATTAGACATAGCTTTGGCCTGAGCACAAAAACAGCGAATAGGTGATTAATACGAATCATTTTTAATAAATTGGGATACGTTCCCCCAAAAATCCAGTGCAAGCGAATTTGTGAATGCCAAACTGTGACTTTGCGGGTGTTTACTGACTGTGTTCCAAATCAATTTTCCTCATTGAAATAATTTTTGCCATTAATCTGTCCCAGCTCCCAAAAATTGCCACATTTTTTTGTGTTTTAAAGAAAAATAGCACTGTATTGTATAAAAACATAAATATTTTAAAGGGAACGTAAAGTCTGTGTGTGTGAGCGTCTTTGCGTGAGTTGTGGCCTTCAGCAGCTCCTTGCGAATGTTCTCATTTTATATTTGTATGTTTGACTGTATGTCCCATTATATAAAATATGCAACTTTTTTTCTCATATAATTCCAACTTTAAACAAAAATATACAAGTTTCGAATCACGAAAATGTACAACTTTATTCTCATACTATTACATCTTAAATCTAAAAAAAAAAAAAAGCATGACTTCAAGATTAAAGATGTAATTTTACAGAAATAAAGGTATATATTTTTGACGAACACATTGTAATTGTAAAAAAGTTTAAGATTTTTTAGGTGGTCGCTTACTGTACGAGAGCAAAATCGTGATATAAGAGAGAGAGAAAAACAACAACATTTTTTAATTGTACACCACATGCACGGATCCGCTACAGTAAATGTAACTGGGTGGCTTGGTGCTGAAGAGCTGCTTCCATGAGTGAAAATGGAATCCATGCTATCTATCGGTGAGCTCGCGTGTGCTTTGCAGTCACTTGCCTCTAGTTGTCATGGTAACGAAAGCCATACTCAGCATTGGCCTCGCAGTACAGTGGGGCCGGTCCCTCAAAACGGGCTAATTTTCACCTGGTCTTTAAAATCGCTTAATGAGTAGATTTCAACATGGTAGTTGACCAAAACGCTCCATAGCCAATAACGTTTGGTGTTGCAAGAGTTTTTGTCAGTGTTGTTTCCTCTCGTCCGTGTCATTTGATAATTGCCGACAAACACTGAATGACAGGAAATATGAGGGGGAAAAAAAAAAAATAAAGAGCGGAACTTATTTTCCTGTAACTCATTAAACTTTATGTCCGTGCTATGTGGGCTGCATGTGTAAGCCACTAAATGCACCGCAACCTTTTCCCTGAGGTCGCGCAATTCCAAAATTTGCCAGTTTTGCGTGTTTTCCTGTGTTTCTTGCTCCAAAACAAGGAGCTGCGTGCGCCCTCAACAAAGGCTGTTAAGGTTGATGTGGCACTTTCCTAAAAAGAAAACAAACTATTGATGTTTTACATTGGGAAAAGAAGACACAATTTGAATGTTGTACTTAAAAAAAAGACAAACTATTGATTGCCATTGTACTTTCCTAAAAATATGACAAATAATTTTGTTGCTTTTCTAACACAAAACTATTTAAGATGTTATATATTATTAAATATTTATAGTTGAATGTCATTTTTTACATTCTATTTATTCGAGAATTTACTGGTAGTGATTTTGATTGATTGATTTTTTTTTGTCATTGAATGTCTTTAAATGTGCTTGTTTACAGAAAAATAGTTTTGACATTTTTCCACTCGATAAAATGTCATAGACGGAACTTGGTGAGTGGTATTATACTGTATGTTGCTACAACGCAGACTACAGGGTGTTCCTGTCACAGTGCGATCCGTGCGTCCATGTCGCCTGTGTAATCATTTACCAAGCAAGGCCTCGCTGGACGCTTAATTCCCGGTGCTAAAACGCCATCACCTGTCATCAGTTTGTGCCTGTCGCTGCCTTCAGCATCGACCCGAAGGTGGTACAAAGTTCAAGCCGGGGGGGGGGGGGGGGGCAGGGGGTAGAACGCTTGTTATTTTTTGTTTTTTAACTGGATGCCACGGCCACCACATTAAAAAGTGTGCCTTAATATGTCACTGTATAAAATGATCAGTGAAGACTGCAGTTTGATATTGACACCATTTTGCTGTTAATATTTCATTACCACACGCATACGAGAAGCAGCAGCCAAAGTGCACCTGCTGAGAGTTTAACCTTTTCAGTGCAGCGATATTTTGTTACACTGTAGACAGTGGTGCCTTGAGATACGAGTGATCCAACTTATGAATTTCTCTAGTTGGGATCCGTCGCTTGTTGAGTTTTTTTTTTTTTCTCTCTCTCTCTCTCTCTCTCCTCACTTTCGGCCGGCCGGTCATTGAACGGCACAAGCAGTCGAACGTGCAAATGCAAAATGACAACACTCGCTGGGAGCATGGAGAATAGCCAGCCGGAGCTGAAGTCATTCACTAGTTTAGGAGGTTCTGCCATATTGTGGACTTGGCCATATTGTGCTGAGCAGCCAAGACAGGTATGTACCACATTGCTGCGTCGCAAGAAAGTAGCTTGTGGGACCAGGGGCAAGATGATAGCAGATACCAGATACTGTTACCCGATACAGAGTCAAGTGTTTCTATTTGTAGCGTAGGGAAAAATAAAGGTACATAGATGAACCAATCTATTCCATATACTGTCGCTCCAAAGTATGTATTTTCTGCCATAATGTTTTTTCTTTTATAAGTCAATTGTATTGGGTTCTATTTAATGACATTGTAAACTGCTCTCCGGCACAGTTTTACCTGTTTAATCTGTGTAACAATATCACAATTCATTCCAAATTGTCTGGTTTTTTTTTTTTTTTTTAAATCATCTGTACAATATACAACCAATTATGTCAGAATTCATATTCCGGATTCAAGTCAGGTGAATGGCTGAGCCATTCTAGCAGCTTTATATATTTTTTTCTTTAAAAGCAATTGAGAGTTTCCTTGGCAGTATGTTTTGGATCGTTATCCTGGTAAAATGTCCACCCTCATTTCATTTTCATCATCCTCGTAAACGGCAGCAGATGTTTGTCAAGAGTGTCTCGGTACATTTGCTCATTCATCCTTTCTTCAATAATGTGAAGTTTACCAGTACCATTTGCTGAAAAGCAGCCCCACATCATCATGCTCCCACCTCCGAACTTCACTGTTGGTATGGTGTTTTTACGGTGATGTGCAGTGCCATTTCTCTTCCAAACGTGGTGTGCATTATGGCATCCAAGCAGTTCAATTTTGCTCTCATCCCACCAGACTATATTCTCCCAGTATTTAACTGGCTTTAAACGAGCTTTGACATGCTTCCCCCCCCCCCCCCCAGCATTGGGGTCGTGCGTGCTGAGCGTGCATACGGGCCATGGCGGCAGAGTGCATTACTCGCTGTTGTCCTTGTGACAACATTACCTGCTAATTCCAGGTCTTTTTGCAGCTCTCAACAAGTGGTCCTTGGCTCTTGGACAACTCTTCTGATTATTCTTTGCACTCCTCAGTCAGAAATCTTGCGAGGAGCACCTGATCAATACAAATTTATGGTGGTATGATTGGCTTTCCACTTTCGTATTATGGCGCCAACTGTGCTCACTGGAACGTTCAGAAGCTAAGATATGCGCCTGTAACCAATGCCATCGTTATATTTTGCAACAATTAGTTTGCGATGGTCTTGAGACAGCTCTCTGCTCTTACCCATCATGAGATGTGCCTTGACTCACACCTTAGCAATGAAACCTTTTTGTAGGCCATCAATTAGGACTGAACCAGCTGATATTCATTTGCAAGGGCTGGATTGCTGTTTGATTATTGATAGATGTTAGGTGTTGTCTTGGCTTTTCATGCCTTTCTGCGCCTCCCTTTCTTCATGTGTTCAATACCTTTTCCGTGTATTGTTTCACCTTTTTACACACAACTTAATTTCTGATCTTATTTGTTCTACTTTCGTTGTATGTATGGATTACTTGGGTTGTTCCCACCATCTGGTGAAATTTTCAGTATATTTAGGGAGAAAAACAGTGACGTGTTAAATACTTATTTCAGCCACTGTGTGTGTATGTATATATATATATATGTATATATGTATATGTACGTATATATGTATATATATATATATATATATATATATATGTATATATATATATATATGTATATATATATATATATATATGTATATATATATATATATATGTATATATATATGTATGTATATATATATATATATATATATATATATATATATATGTATATATATGTATATATATATGTATATATATGTATATATATATATATGATAAGTCACAGTTGTAGCGGCCCTCTGACGGAAACAATAACTACAATATGGCCTGCGACAAAAAAAAAATATTTTGACACCCCTGCATAAAAAGCAAATTTTTAAAATCATTTATACAAAAGAATTCAAAGTCAAGTCTTATTATGTATTTCCATGAAGACGTGTATATATAAAATGTATGCACAATGGTCCACAGTGCGAGAAGAGGTTTCGGGGGGGGATCGGTTTCCTGGATCTAATTAAAATTCTTAACATTCCTCTCATGACTCAGGTAATGCTCGAGGTCTCGGCGGCCCTAAAAGTCCTCACTCAGGATAAACTTAAATAATCCCGTTTTACATGACCCAGCTGGGTACGGCGCCCCGTGCATACGTTTGCATTCCGCGGGATGACATATTGTTGCAGAACGTGGTGTCTCGCTTATCGCACGCAAGGATAAATCAAGTGCGTTTTCAACACGTTGGATTCATTGTAGGATCCTTTTGTACAGAGACTTTGTGGGCTCACACAAATGAATGTGGCTCATTGGAGATCATTTTTCTGGTTTGGAAGATTTCAGCGATTTAAGAATTTATTATTTTTTTTATTACAGGTCGTGTCGGGCAAGAAAATCCAGTGCACAGCACGCAAACATTCAATCAAATAGTGACAGTGGTGGAGGGGTTTTGGACTTTTATAGATTTCATATCATATGGGGGAGTAAATATGCTCCGCTTGCCTTCAAAAATCATGAAATATACTTTGTATTTTCTTCCCTTCATGGCCAGACTTAAAGGAGAGGAGACATGCATTTTTTTCCCATAATTTAAAGTTTGTAGGTGTCTTTCTAAACTTAATACTCAGAAAAGGAGTAGCTACTTCTCTGCTTTGCTTTGAGCCGTTTATTTGTGTTACTCCGAGTTTCTTGTAAAACTGACCCCGCCTCTCACCCGACGTCAGCTGGGATAGACTCCGGCTCACCTGTGACCCTAATGAGGACAAGCTCTCAAGAAAATGGATGAATGGATCTGTTTGTTTACCGGTTGCCTGTCAAGCGTCATTTCAACCGAGCCCCGACCACATGTGAGGTTTGATGTCAGCATCCCGCCAGAAGACGAGGACGTCTCGTCAGCAGAAAGTATGCATTCCTTCCCCTCGTCCCCACACCACATCCTTCCCCTCACGTCCCCTCCGAGAGACTATTTTCACAGTCATCCAGGGTAGCTGCACATTGACTGATTGTAGCCCGGAGGAAGAGAGTCAACAAAGGACACGCTATGTGGCTCGCGCCGATTAGGCGAGTGCGGCACGAACTGTTTAGAACAGGAGGTATAAATCTCCCCGAGAGTCAGCCTTTATTTTTGTTTGTCTGGCTCTTCGCTCGTACCGTTCACCGCATTCTTTACGTATTTACGCAGTTGTTTGACATGAAAGCCAAACTGCTTGAGGCTGGCGAGGTGTTCGTTCTTTTGAACACCTCGTCCTCTATCCACGTAATAAGCGGCTGCTACGAGAAGAATGCGTTTTACAACTGACGGTTCCACGTGCGTAACCCCGTGTAATCTGTTTTGCAAATGTGCTAATAAGAGGTCTTCAGTTTGGCGTCTGAGAGCAGTGATTAAGCAGCACTCGAACGACCCCAACTCTCGGTGCTGTAAAACACTTTTGCGGGACATTCAAAACCAGGTCCAAGGCGCTCTTAAAATGCACTCTCGTACCCCCTTTTTCATGGCAGATCCTCATTATCACCTAACTTTAACATGATGTAGTGTCGTCCATTTGTCTGAGACAGTAATTCGCAACAAATGTGCCAAGAGATCATCAGATTTGCCACGGGAAATTTCAATCCATTGTTCCGAAAATGATTACCGGTATTCATTTACGACAAACAATGTCAGAACATTCTGAGTTATTTACTACAAACAACAATGCATCTTTACCGACTCTACCGACCAATCACGATAACGCTTGTTGATGACGCCATTGTGTGAAAACGGCTTCAAGCACATCTGCCAGCACCATTGTTTTGGACCAGCTCCCAGCTAAATAAAAGAATTCACCGCTTGCACCACTGCTCGGGAACTATTGGGGGGGAATGCTAGGCATTAAGCTAACTTGCTCCATATGAGTTGCGGCTAGCTCGCCATCGCGGTTGAACACTGTCCTACCACGGCTTCTCTAAGTCACTAATCCTTGCCTTCATAGTGGCAAACAAGCAACACTTTTGACCAGTATCGTAATCACTGAGGAGTAGCTGCATATGCAGGACCAAGCAAGAAGAGAATGTTCTAAGGCTTCAAGCGGAACATTAGGATGCTCGACTACTTGAAGTTGACGCATTCGCCGAGTGGAGCTTTGTTGTTGTTGATGCTGAGTCCAAGTGCAGCCCTCCGGAAATACTTTCCTGGGTTTTGTGTGAATGTCGGCTCTAGGAGTTCAGCGTTTTCATCCGTGGTGGCATTAACATTGTTGCCAGGCGGTAATTTTGCAACGCTTCTGCGATGTCCATTGGCGAACCAATTTTGTGGAATTTTTCTAGAAAAAACACGGCACTAAAAAATCCTCCATGACAAATAAATTGATGGAAAAAAAAAAAGCACTGATTACTAAAGTACCGGTACATGACCTATTCGACTGCCCACACTGTTTTTCTCTCAAATAATGTTCCATTTGTGCTATTTAAGTTGTTTTTTAGGGCAAGTGACACCGTTTGGAACGCCACGGTAATTTTGATGGATCACCTTGGAGAACCGCTCGGAATTTTGGCTGATACGAGCTTATTGGTGGATATTTTTAACTGAAACTTGGCAGACAATGGGAGAAGGGGTTCTCCGAGTAGCAGACGAAACGAAGGGGTCGGGGAGCTATGTTGAGAAACTATGAAGTTGTATTGTTTTACTCAAATTTCTATCGGTGAAATTACACAAAAACCTTCCCCAAAAAGGCCATTTCTTCCAACATAAAAAACAAAACTCAGTTTCTCCGGACTCCATCATCCTATTTTCAAAATTCTTTGTGCCTTGTACTCAACTCGAAGTGGCCATTCCAATTTTGACAGACTCTTGCCATTGCTACTTATAGCAAGGCAATTTTGAAATGCCAGCCAGTGTTTAGGCCAGCAAAGAATGCTTTGTTCGAGTCCCAACTTTTACATTAAAAAGTGTTGAGCTGGTTTGCTAAGTCACCGAACCCGTAAAGAAACCAGAAAGCCACAATTACGGTCCTCAAATTCTGAGATGTTTTAGAAGAGCCTACTTTGATGCTGCGGCAACTTCTGCGTTTGGACTTGTCAAGGAGTGTTTATTTGATGTTTTAGTAACACATTTAAATATATCCAAAGCGCTGTTTTGCAGTTGGCAGCGTGCGATCCACCGAGAATGCATCAGCCATCGATTTAGGCTTCTTCCACAGAATACATGACCATATCGGGCCCGGGTCGGGAACCCGGCCAACCTCCATAAAACCCCCCTGTAACCTTGTCTCGTAGCGGAATGAGGAAGGAATTATGAAAAGAGGCTAAGACGGTGGGCCGTTATTCGGGCTCCCTCGCGTTGAGGTTAAAGACCACGTCATGTTCTGTAAATGTACACATGCCTGCATCATTGAGTCATCCGCACAGCCCCCCCCCCCCGCCGTACGGTTCACTGATAAACTGAACAAGGTTGGCACATGCTATCGTGTCCGTGTTTTTTAAATTTTTTTGTAGACAACCAGTGGTGGGAAGTAACGAAGTACAAATACTTTGTGACTGTACGTACCGTCAGTAGATTTTTCAGATGTCGGTACGTGAGTGTTTCATTTTATTTTCATACCCTATATCTGAAAACATAACTGTACTTCCTACTCGTTACTTTGTCAAAATAGGCTTGTTGCTTTTTTTTTTTTTTTTTTTTTTCCATTTTGTCATGTTACCAAAATGAGTAGTAAGAATTCATTTTTACTTCTGTACTTCAGCACATATCAGTGTCTGTACTTTTTTTACTTGAAAGTAGAGGGGTTGAATCAGTCCTTTGACTTTGACTGACGGGACCTTGTTTCCTGCGAGGACAGCTTTGACCCGTCCCCTGTCAGTTTAATATCACCGTTCACCACCAGCTGACCTTGCGTCCGATCGACGTTTCGTGCCAGGTGTCTGCAGTCAGTCACGCCGCCGTTTTGTTTTTACTTGCAGTGTTTGACAGCCGTAAAGACGCTTAGCTGACCCGCTCCTGGCATCCATCCCTTTTAGACTTTGTTTTTACGTTAAACACATGTAGCACACATTTGGTATCTGGGTCTTCAATTGCTGACTTGCCCATCTTAATACCGCCGCTATCACATCGCAATTATTATTATTATTATTATTATTTCTTTATTTTGTTATTTTCCCAATTACAAGTGATTGTTTTTTTTCTTGACATTTTTCATGCCCTCACAGGGGTCCGTGTTGAATGGTGCGCTGTGTTTGTGTGTCAGGTGGAGGAGGCCAGCAAGGCGGCAGCTGTGGGCCTGGAGGCGGGAGATGAGCTCGTCAACATTAACGAGATTCCCCTGAGCGGCTTCAGGCAGGAGGCAATCTGCTTGGTGAAAGGATCCCACCGGACACTCAGTCTCATGGTGAAAAGGTGAGCGCGTCGCCCGCGGCAACATCCCCCCCGACAACAAACCCGAGGTGACGAAAGAGGAGCTCCCTGGTATTTTAGCGCGCGTGCGGCCGGATTTCCCACCGGCACCGCCGTCGAGTTTCTCGCGAGCCGGATGATCCTGTTTGGCAGGGTTGCGCTGAGGTTGCGCTTTTGTGACGCAGCTTTCCGCTGCCGTGAAGGAAGACAGGTTGTGGGTGACATCATAGCCTAAACGCACAGCTTTTGGACTCAGTTCAACTATGATGCGTAGGCTAGTGGTGGGAAGTACCCAAATACAAATACTTTGATACTGTACTCAAGTAGATTTTTTTTTTTTTTTTTTTTTCCTCAGGTATCTTCAGTAGTTTTACTTTTTACTTTTACACCCTACATTTGTAAACAGATGCCTTTACTTTCTTCTCCTAACTCAGTCAGCAATAGGCTTTTTTTTTTCCCCCAACCTCCACCGATGATGATGACGACGACTAAAACAACAACAACAACAACAACAGAGAGGCAAAAGTCATCCGCAGTTGAGATTTGAATTGCTCGATTGAGATCGTGATCTTATAAGCTGCAAGATGAACCAGGTAGCATGACCAGTGATGCGACAGGTTCGCTCGTAGCTTCCGTAGCCTGCTGACGCACAGCCTTTAAACTGACGACATGGCGGTAAACAGAGAGGAGCTAGTTGACTTACAAGGCACCATACATACTGTACATATTCATCCCCAAGGGAATATTTTGGATTTATTGATGTTAAACTGTCAAACAATTACAATGATTTATTCAAATATATTAAGGGTTGTGTTTAAAGGGCCACTTTCTCCAAATTGTGAATGTCGTTTTCATTTGCATTTCCTTTTTATTGAAGGGGAAAATAGATTTGTTTTTTTTTAAAATTGTTTAACCAGCAAAGCCATCAAAATTGAATGAGTACTTCCACTTTGACCATCTTTTTCTGTGCAAGTATCTGTACTTCTACTTAAGTACACACTGTGAGTACTTCAGCAAGTTAAGATTTATTTCAGTGTCCATCAGAATCAGAATCATCTTTACTTTGCCAAGAAACACACAAGGACTTTGTCTCCGCTAGACGGGGCCACCCTTGTACGACAACAGACAGTCAATTGACAGAGAATACTTTTGAGACATAAAGACATTGAGAAAAACACCGAGCAATAAAAGGTTGCTAGTAATCTGGGATTTTTTTGGGACAATTGTGCAATAAGATGCATAGTCCTCTAGCAATTCGAGCGGTTTGAATGACTAATATGCCACCATTGTGCTTCACCTTTACGCTCCCTGACACCGTAAATATCTCTGTGACATTCTCGCGGCCTTTATATCTTCTTTAAACAGATGAATCATTCGTCAGCTCCTTCCGACAAACGGCCCGTGTGTGCGCGCAACAATGGTGGCTCTGTCTACCCGTCGCCGCCTGCTTGTCTTTCTGTATTTTCTCATATCATATCATAACGTAATCGCCCGCAGCCGGGCCCTGCCGTATAAGGGAGGCCACTTGCTGTTAGTCTCGCCACAAGCAGGAGGCTTTGAGTGGCAACCAGCTCTGTTAACAGTTTTATCTTGGAAACAACAAGGCAGATGTCGGTAGAGCAGCCAAAAATTGGACTCAAGACTCAACTAAAAGTAATCAATAGTCCTCCCAAAAATGACTGGTGTAAGTGAAAAATAATCAAAGTATGAACATCAAATAGACAATTTGCAAATTGAGGTTTAGCCCAACAATATCACTTTAACTGAAACAATAACAAATCACATTTTTGTCAAATAATCTAAGGCAAACTCAGCCAAAAGAAATGATCGTCAATTTATTTTCTTTGTTTATACTCGGGGAAACACCGCAAAGGGCTGACCAGGCAGAGACCACACAGTCGGTTGTTTCTGCCATGTTTCACGTGAATTTGTGCGGTCATGTGACTGCCAGGCTCAGTTTATTGGGCGAAACTGTCATTTGACAGCGCCCAAGGCAGAAGTCTGTCAAACCAAAACAAATGGATCACGCAGGCAATAAGTGATAGATAAAAATGAAGGTAGCGAGCATGAAATAAAAAATCCTAAAATAATGGCAACAGTAAAATAGCAAGATTTAGTACTAACAGCTTGAATCGTTTCTGTTTAAGTTAGTCCAACATGGATAGTTTGTCTTCTTTTTTTGAAAAGTGCTAAATCAGTAATTTGTCCTTTTTGGGAAATTACGACATCAAGTTTGTCTTTTTAGGAAAGTATAATATCAATAGTTTGTCTTCTTTTTAGGTAAGTACAGCATCAATAGTTTGTCTTCGTTTGAGAAAAGTGCAAAATCAATCCTTTTAAAAAAAAAAAAAAAAAAAAAAAAAAAAAAGTATAATATCAATAGTTTGTCTTTTTCCAGCAAAGTACATCATCAATAGTTGTCTTCTTTTTAGGTAAGTACAGCATCAATAGTTTGTCTTCGTTTGAGAAAAGTGCAAAATCAATCCTTTTAAAAAAAAAAAAAAAAAAAAGTATAATATCAATCTTTTTCCAGCAAAGTACATCATCAATAGTTGTCTTCTTTTTATGAAAGTGAAGCATCAATAGTTTGTCTTCTTTTTTAAGAAAGTGCTACATCATTAGATTGCCATCTTTTTTTTAATTTTTAATTTTTTTAATTTTTTTTTTTTTTAAAAAGTGCAACATCAATAATTTGGGTGCTTTTTAGGAAAGTGCAACAGCCAATTTTTGGCTCTTTTTAGAAAAGTGTAAGAGCAACATAGTTCGTCTTCTTTTTCGGGAACTTTACAAACAAGTGCAATTTCTGTAATCCGAATTATTGTACTTGAATTACAGTTTCAAACGAGTGAATGTTTGAAGTACTGCCAAAAGCAATGTCGCTGGCGTCCGCTAGCCAGTGGCGGAACCGCACTACATTTGTTTATGGAAAAGTAGCGCAACTGGAGGGCCAGGTAGTCAGTTAGCCGTTCTGTCCCTTTTGTGCGCTGTGTTTTAGAACACAGGAAGCCTCTGTACCATACCTATAATTTTCAAATGAAAATGTGCTTTTGTTGAGGTCACTTGTCCCACCCTGGCTGCTGCTGATTTGCGATCAATACCATTGTTGCGAAACAATGTGCGCTCTTGTTGTTTGAACGCATCGCAGCGGGAGGCGTCAAGCGCTCATCTGCTTATTGTTGCCTTTGCCACGCTAAATGGAGAAAGATGTTTCCTGCCGTCACGATCCCATTGTTCTTCTTGCGTTCTCGACGGCCTCCGAGCCGTGTGGGACCGTCGGCTTTCCTTCCTGCTCTTGGTCCGCGTTCAAGAATTGACAGTCTGCCTGGACGAGCATGTCCAAGGTTATCCAGACAAGTTAGCCAGGGGGTAGACATGACTCCATATTTGCTATTTCGCATTGTTTGCGGCACACCGTAGTCATTTTATAAACTGTTGTTTATCAATAGACATTTTGTTGTTGTTGTTGTTGTTGTTGTTGTTTTTAAAGCCTTATGACTATGTTATAGATTTTTATCATAGTTCTAGGGCTTTCAGGGAAAAAAAATACACTGTAGAAAAGTAATACACAGAACGACTGCGAAATGTATTACTGTAGCCAGTTTTTTTTTTCAGGCTGAAACGATTCATCACATTACTCAAACAATGAAATTCTTGTTTTGTTTAAGGATGCACAATCAGTTTTTATCTGAAAAATAGATGTGGTAGTCGGTCAAATACTCGATTCTAAAAATATTCGAGAGCTTCAACCTACAGTGTTTAAAATGACGTCTCTAGTTATGTAACACAACAGACATTAGGCGTTATAGATAAATATATGATCAAATACAAAATGTATATCCTCAACTGTGTACAAATACATTCACATTTGTATTACAACATATGCAAGTATTTTTTTTTATATTCTTCTCATATTTTTTAATGTAATCTGTTTATGAATGTGTTTGTTCACATAAAATAAAATATCTTGAATTTTGAATGACTGTTTTTGCTATTAAGTATTACTTTCAGACATAGTTGACATACTTTTAAATCCAAATAATGGGAAGAAATCCAATTCTTATGCTATTTTTGTACTCTACCTCATGTTATGTCATCTTTATTTGCCAAGCCTGTCGAAAACACACAACGAATTTGTCTCCCGTAGTTGGAGCCGCTACAGCACGACAACAGGACATTTACAGTTTTTAAAAGCTCTTTGCATTCACGGATTTTCACGACAAATCTACGGTGGGACTTTTTCCTATTAAACTATCATAACTATTTATATTAGGGGTGTCCCGATCCGATCTCTGAGATCGGAAATCGATCCGATGTCAGCAAAAAACGAGTATCGCATTAGATTGGCCTGGATCTAAAATGTGCCATTTGACCAGTCTTCTACAAGCAATCTATTCCATGCTCCACTCCAGCACTTTTACCCAGCAGCGCCCGGATGACATGCAAATCCCACGCGATCACATCAACAACTTGCTAAAGTGCTAACATAGTAGTGAATGCTGCTTGCTTAAAGTCGTTTATTGACACTCCAGTTGAAGTTCATTCTAAAACGATACACACACATAACAAAAGACTTAACACCTATTAAATGTTCAGATACATCACAGAGTTAGTTTCTTTCCTCGTTTTTGTTTACAAAAATCGCGGCACTTATATCTCTAAAAACAATGACTATATGTACACAAACACTGTATAAACGCATACAAACAGGCAATCTAACGATACTCTCTGGCGTATATTCTTCAAACTGTGAAAAACGAGTTTTATTAACAATATTCGATCGTGACTTCTACTTTCTTTGTATCTCATTGCGTGCACCACACTGCCCCTCAGAGGTCAAGACGTGCACAGCAGTTAGTATATGTAACCTGTTGGTTAATAAATAATAATAAATACCTGCTGTTGCTGATTATTGCTCTTTGTTTGAGTGATGTTACTTGAGCTGGACTTTTATAAGGTAATAGCTGTATCGGATCGGAAGTGAAAAAGTTGGATCGGGACATCCCTAATTTATAGTAATAATAGAAATAAGAATAATAATTCGATGTGTAAGCTTTGTACATCAATACAACAACATTAAAAACAGAAATGTACAGAAGAACTAAAACAAATAAATAAATAATACAGCGCAGTGCAATTAGAGTTGAGTGAGCGATCTTAAATGGGTGGGTTTTGAGTTTGGATTTGACAGTGGTGAGAGCGAACGAGCCGCAGAGGTCCGGTGGCATCGGGTTCCAGAGCCGGGGAGCAGAACGGCTGCAGGTTCTGCTCCCCGAGGTGCTGAGACAGGCAGGTGGAACAGTCGGGTGGATGACGGAGGAGGAGACTCAGACAAGTCTGGAGTGGGCAAGCTTGTGAATGGCCTTCAAGGTGTAAAGGAGGAGCTTGAATTGAATTGTACATTTCAAGTTGCTGCTACTCCAAATAATATTCGGAATATAGCCCCGTGTGGGGCTCAAAAGAGAGGTTGAAGAAAAGGGGGGGAATAAATATACCCAATCAAATATCATGAATCTGTTCATAATATTTCTTGAACACATTGAAAATAAAAAAAAAATAAAAATAAAAAAAACACACTCTTTTTTTAAAATTTATTTTTCTAACTTCCATAGTCGTAAGATCCCAAAAGCAAACCCAACTTCAAAAGAATCCTTTTGTAGCATCGCTGTGCTCGTTATCTCGGGGATCATGTTGAACAGGAAGCTGTCGGAACCTGCTCCAGACTGCAGGTGCGGCCTCTTTACAAACGGTGCGGTAACAAAACAGGGATTGTTGGTGAAGTGCCATCCCAGATACCCACACACGTCAAATATGAAGGTGCGGTGTACATTGGAGCGTCTGCGCCACATGCCTCGACATGGCAAATTGACGCTTTCTGCAGGACTATTAAGTACATGTGACAGGTTAGCAGCGTTGGATCTGTGTAAAACTAACGGCTACATACAATCTAATGATAATTACTAGGCTTTACACGATTCGTTTATTATATATACTTGTGTACTGTATCCATCCGTTTTCTGTACAGCTTATCCTCACAGGGGTTGCGGGCTTGCTGGAGCCCGTCCCAGCTCAAATTATTCTCTACACCAATGACCTCTAAGGGGCATTCAAGGATTGGCCACTGACATAGGTTTGGGTCAAATCGACATTACAACATGACAGAAATAATGGGTGCTACCTTACTGTAATTAAATTACTCTATTGCAATTCAATTACTTTAATAAATACTGTTAATGACAGGCTTACTCTAACTTCCTCAGTGTCCCAGCTATATGGACGGGTGTTTGACTTTTTTTTGTTTCTGGCTCTCTCGCTGTTTCACGTGTAGCAAGAGGGAACGCTGCCAGCCTGTCCTTCAAGCTGGATGGCATGAATGCAGAGCTTGAAGATCGATGTAATGAAAAGTTTGTCCAATTGCTACCCAATTTGAACCATGAAATTTAGATAGACGGGTGACAGTCAATTGGGAAAACATTCGAGTTTCTGTCACTGAGTGTGGGCGGACCATGGCGGCAAATCTTCTTGACTCACTAACACTATAAAACAGGACATTCTGATAGTTTGGTAATGTTTGGAAAATTCAGCCCTCAAAGCCAAGTTTCACTCGGCAACGTCAAATTTGGTGCGTGTGTCTATCATGAGTAGGCCCACAAAAAAGAGGCAATGTCCATAAATACACGAGAAGTCTTCCGTTTTGGTTCGTGATTGGTGGCGCGTTTGGCCATGAGAAGGGGTCCTTCAAAGACCAACTTGTCCGAGCGCACCAATTTTGTAAATTCAGAACCTGCAGCCAGTTTCACTCACCAACGTGAAATTTGGTAGGCCTATCTATGATTGGTAGACGCACAAAAAAGCCTCATGATGCTATGCCTGAAAATAGTTTGCTAGTTTTGTTGAAATAGGCATTTTTGAGGAACTGGATTGTCCTAAAGATCTGATGATGCGTTTCACTGCCCCCAGAGGCCCAAACATGTAACTGGTGCAGGTGTGTAACATTTACCCTTCTTTTTTTTTTTTTTTTTTTCCATGATGGCTTCACTGTTTAGCTCTTTACTTCAGTGGACTTTACTGTCCACCAGCCAGACCCCTGCAGCCTGGACTCTCTCGCTCCGTTCTTTTCCCTCTCTCTCTCGGGGGTGTTCCCACCATAGCCAAGCAACTGTGGGAGTCATTAAAACTTTACAACGTGAGCTCTTGTCATGCATTGCAGCGGTTGGCTTCCCCCTTCTGGCGTTTTTGCAGAAGTGCACTTGTCATGTTCTCTTACATATTTTTCTCCTGTTATTTGTGGTACACAAAGTGGTTTCATGGTTGCGTTTTAAGGACTTGTTTCCAACCGAGCTTCGGTCCACTATCCAGTTCTACCTGGAAAAGCTTAGTGGACACATGTACACAGCAGGCGAGGGCAGAAGGAGGGCAGGGGGGCTTTGCATTTACTGCGCTTTGTTTTTTTTTCTTAATAAGCTCATGCAGCATGTTTGGAATGTGCTACGCTGAATTCCACCCCTAAGTGGATTTCTTGAAATTGTTTGCTTCTCGGCTGAGGACATTCTAGTGACGAGCTCGCAAGCCCTTTTGTGTGCTCAGTGCAGTCCAATTTTTAAATTTGATTACTATTTTGATCTATTGGACCATTTTGTTTAGAATGCAAGGAGACGGACAGGACTGAGGTTACTCAAACAGGTAACGGCTTATTTTACCTTATCCATAAGTGGCAAATAATTGTATGTGTAAGGTGCTGTAAAAATGACCTACACCAAGGGAGGTGTTGCTTTGATTTCATTGACCAAAACCCAACACTATCAAGACCAAAACTCCTCTAACCTACCAGCGAGGTAATCTGCTTTAATTTCCAGCCAGATGTAAAAAAAAAAATATATATATATATATATATATATATATATAAAATAAAATTGTCTCGCTCGGTGTGCGTTGTGGGAATTTGCGGTGTTGCCAGATAATTGGACCTCTTCGTGTGCGGTGGAATCATTTGGCGCTGTCGTTCATCTTTCAAAATCAAAATCCTGCTTGAGCCTGTCTTTTGCCCATGCTTACTTACCAAAGCTGCGACTTCGAAATAGAAGGCAATGTAATTTGATTAAGGTAACGGACTAATTTCATTCAGCACCCACTGCCTCCTCAAGCCAAAAACACGGGATTGGCGACTAGTCAGTGTCACGGTCATTGTGAAGTAATAAAGTCGATTAGTCTCTCCAACCCTGACAGAGTACCTGAAGAAAACCCAGGCAAGCACGTGGAGGATATGAAAAGTTCACACAGGAAGCCCGGAAATGCAGCCCTATGGGGGGCACAAGCCAGTGCAAACTGGAGGCCGGTCCCAAGCCCGGATAAATGCACAGGGTTGCGTCAGGAAGGGCATCCGGCTTAAAACTTTGCCAAACAAATGTGAGCGTTCGTGGCCCGGGTTAACAAAGTCCGCCACCGGACTGTTGGAAATTCAGCTACTGTGGGTCGAAGAAGAAGAAGAAGAAGAAGAAGAAGAAGAAGAAGAGGTGAAAAGCGGGTTCTTCGGCAGAAAGAGAAGAGGAAAGCACGGAGCCTAGAACTGAATGTGGGGACTTTGAATGTTGGGACTATGACAGGAAAATCTCTGGAGTTGAATGACATGATGAGTAGGAGAAAGGTTGATATATTGTGTGTCCAGGAGACCAGGTGGAAAGGCAGTCAGGCTAGAAGTTTAGGGGCAGGGTTGAAATTATTTTACTATGGTGTAGATGGGAAGAGAAAAGGATGTTAGAATAATACAGGTTTGGACACGTCCAGAGGAGAAATAGTGAGTAGATTGGTAGAAGGATGATGATGAGAATGGAGCTGCCAGGCAAGAGAACGAGAGGAAGAGCCAAGAGAAGGTTGATGGATGTCGTGAGGGAAGACATGAGGGCCGTTGGCGTTGGAGAGGAGGATGCAGGAGATAGGCTCTCATGGAAAAGGAGGACGCGCTGCGGCGACCCCTAAAGGGACAAGCCCAAAGGGAAAGAAGAAGAAGAAGACACAGGGAGGCCGGATCTGAGATTAGAACCGCAGGATTGCGAGGCCGACGCGCTAATCACTTGTTCCACTGTGCTGCCCTAACAGCAATATGATGATTTCAAACCAAACCGTCGCTCGGTGAATCCGCCTTGTCGCCGTTACCCCGAGTGCTTGCAAAGCTCATTAGCCGGGCTTTCTTGAAGTAGGGTGCGCCCTGGAGATCAACCGGTTGCCATAGCGATGAGAGAAATGCACATCCGCCTCACAACGTGGGGTGAGGGGGTGGGGTGGACGCTAAGCGAAGAGTTCGGCATTAGCATAGTAGCCACTTTTGAGCCAATGGGGTTGCAGAACCTCCGCGAGGGGACTGTCTTGGACAATAGCCGCCTTCCTCCTCTTGTTCTTCTTCCACTCTCTCTCTCTCTCTCTCTCTCTCCCCCTTCCAAGGGTAAGAAACTCCTTAATCGCAACGGAAGTCTCCACTTCTTTTCTTCAAAATATGTTGTAGATATCACGGAGTTTGTGGGCGGCACAATGGATGCGCTCTCACCTTGTTAACCAAGTTGCTCTCGATGTTGTCGTGTTTGGGATCGTGTGTCCTCCTGTTTGGTGAGTCAAAGCAAACTTTAGTTTAGCCCGTATTTGGTTTATGACCCTAATACTTGATTGTTTTGCGAGGTCGCCCTTCATTTAGGTTAAGCCACGATCAACTAGACTTAGCCTTTGCAACCCAAATTAATCTTTAGCGTGTGTTTTGAAGAGCTTATATCTGTGAATATTAACACATTTCTGTTGCGAGGTGACAATCGTGTTTTGCAACTCCTTTCGGGACGCCATCAGAATCAGAATCATCTTTTTTGGCCGAGTATGTTGGTGACACAAGGAATATGTCTGCAGTGGTCGGAATCACTCGAGGACATTGGTGTCAAACTCAAGGCCTGTGGTCAGAGCCGGCCCCCCATAATTTTGACTGTTAAATACTATAATAACACTAAAGAAAACAAAGTGCGTTTACTTCATGTTTCTCGCTAAATGGTAACTCAAACTCAAAACACTCGTATCGCACATCATCTTTCCCTGCTGAAATGAACGGAAATGCCGTTAATCCATTCCAGTCTCACCAAAAACATTTTGTTTTAAATATGAAAAATAGTACTCTGTGATATCTCACTTTATGAAAGTGTTCAGTAATGGCATAACTAAATAGAATGTAAAGAATTGAACAGTTTTTGCCACATTTTCTTGCTTCAATTCAATGGACATTGTGCTGCTGCTTCTGATGTGCATCTTGGACACCTGAGGGCCGTATAATGCAGACGAACATCGAGACGTTTCAAAGTAAGATGCAGTTATGAGTTGTTTTCAGAGAGGCTAAAAACATTGCTGTGTGTATTGTTATAGTATCTGTCTATGTGTGTTGCGCCACCGTTTGTGTTCACATAACCGTTGCTTAAGGGGTTATAACACCGCAACACTGATCCTATTCATTAGCCTGTCTATGCCATTTTGCATGTTTTGTTAGCATTAAGCTAAACAAACGTGCCAGTTTAAGCAATGTGTTTGTGCTTGTTTGAAATGCACATAATTTAGTAAAGTTCATGTTTTGTTTATTTTGACAAACTTTGTCAATAAAGCCTTTTTGAAGAATTGTTTACTATCTGCCAAACTTTGTTGTGGAGTTGTATCTCAAAATTTTGCTCGCAAGTCAAAGCAAATGAACTGCCAAACGACGGCTTGTCGGATCGCTCGAATTTCAAGGCGCCACTGTATAGCAAGCATTTTTTTCCCCCCCACCAAATTCCTTCTTAGCACAAATGTAACAATAGTATTAAATATCATGAAAATGTAATGCAAACATTTGGGACATTTTCTAGCCCTGTGCACACCTACTATTGTGTTCGCCCCTGCCCCCATCGCGCTGCGTCCTGACTGATTCACTTTCTGAGCATATCTGCGCCAGGCCAGCTGTAGCCCTGACGATAGGCCTAATAAAGCCGCGCTGATTTGCATACCAATGGCCGGCTCCATGTGTGGCTGCCTGCGAGTGCCCCAGAGACGCCGGAGATGGGAGTTCCGCCGCGCTAGCTTTTTCTTTGTCTTCCCAATAAGCTTTTAACTCTAATCCGCAAAGACTTTTTTGTTTTTTTGTTTTTTTTTCTCCCCTCGGGCGGAATCGTCCCAAATTTTTTAAATTGGATGTCTTTTTAAAAAAATAAATGTATATACTAAAAAATTTCAACAGTCATGCACCGGTTTTTCAAGAATGAAGGCCCTCCATGTCATTGGCTCACTTAAGGCCTTTAGTTGAGCTGACCGAAAGCGCACAACCCCCTGAACCCAACACTTTTGTTTGTCGGGTCCGAGTCTAATCGGAGTTGAAAGCTTTGTCCGAAATTCTTGACCATCGCAACATTATGCGGACTTTTAATGACTTTCTCATTCTCGAAACGAGTTACCACATGCGTACGCCAACACTAAACAAGCCGAGAAGTCACCAAGCCAGTGTTCACTTAAAACAGTGGTTCTCAAACTTTTTACACAAGAACCACCTAAAAAAAAAAAAAATGCTGAACTGCCCAAGTACCAACATGATAACCGACATTAAAATGTAGTAGGCCTAAAAGTGTTCATCACACCATCGGTTCTAAAATATTTTATGCAAATATATTGAACTTAAACGTTAATTACAACTGAACTGTATTTAGTCAGTGATTCCTTTGTGTACCATTAGTGGTACCACACAAATTGCTGACTTAAAAAGTTGTTTTCAGAAGTTAAATGATGTAGAAAAGTGTGGTAAAGTTGGAGATAACCTTGCAAAATAATATACTTCTTTAAAGATATGTTTAGCCAACTTTAGTTCAGTCAAGCAAAACGCTCTATAACAACAGAAAACAATTGTTTATGTACTTTAAAAGGTTTATGTACTTATGGTTTTAAGGTCACAATTGGGTTAAAATTAGGGACAGTAAGGGGACAAAATGCAAAGCATAAAACAGATTTAACATACATAACAGCTTAAGTCTTCTAATTTTAGCAAAGTGCAACATAAATTGCGTCTTTTTTTAGGACATTGCAACATTAATAGTTTGTCTTCTTTTTAGGAAATGAATGATGAAGAAAAATGCAACAGTAACAGTTTATATTAGTCTGCATCATCACTGGGATTTTTTTCTTTTTTATTTCTCTGAATTGATCGGAAACGCCAGGAGAGGTTGTTTAAACGTGTACATTTTGTTCAACAAGCTAGCCGTGGTTTTCGCTAGCAAGAGACTGAGCTGCACTGTGTTTGTTCACTGAGTAGACGTGTAGCAAGAGCGCAAGATGGTACCAATTGTACGTTTCTGTACTGTATAGTCTGCGTGGGAAAACCATACCCATATCGGGTCGTTGGCTGCCAACTCGAGTTATTGGAGGCTTTGAGTTTAATAGCTGGTGGAGGATAGAAAGGCTAACCGGGAGGCAGACGACAGCTTGCCGTAAAGGGGTGAAGTGGCTGATCTGATAGTGGAAGAGATTCTCCCATCACTAAGCCCCCCACGCTGGGCTCATGTTCCCATGCGGACCATATGTTCCATCCATGTCCTGTTGCCATAATTACGAGTCCCATGGTGGATACATGTTATCTTTGCTGTGTCAATCAGCATTCCGGGAGTTGGACTTATTTTATGCACCAGTAGGGCCACCAGAGGGAGCTGTAACACTTAATATTGTTTCTGTAGAAGTACAGTAGTAATTTGACTTAAGTTTATAATTTGTTCCGTGACCAAGCTCTTAACTCAATTTACTTAGATATCAAATACAATTTTCTCACTGTACTTTTCAAATGCCATTCATCTGTTTTTAATAGACTTTACGCCGATCTGATCGGTGTTATCAGTATCGGCCGATAATTAGCATTTTATGCTCATCGGCTTTCATGTCATAAGTCAAACTGACTTAAACTCTGGACAACACCTGTCCAAGTTAAAGCAAGCATGTCATTAACAGTATTTATTAAAGTAATTTAATTGCAATAAAGTAATTTAATTACAGTAAGTTAGCACCCATTATTTCTGTCATGTTGTAATGTTGATTTGACCAAAACTTATGTCAGTGGCCAATCCATGAATGCCCCTTAGAGGTCAACGGTGTTTTAACTTTTGTCTAAAATGCGAGAGAATAATTTGAGCTGGTACGGGCTCCGGCACGCCCGCAACCCTTGTGAGGATAAGCTGTACAGAAAATGGATGGATGGATACAGTATACAGTACACAAGTATATACAATAAATGAACGAGTCATGTAAATAGACACATTGCTCCTTCTTGTTATCGGATCGGTTATCCTTTTAAATGAAAAAAACGCCCTCAACTTATGACTGACCCAATTTACAATATTTTTTCAAAATACGAACCGTTGCTGAGCTTATTTTTTTTGTTGTTGTCTTGAATTGTGAGGAAAAACTAAGTTATGAGCGCTAGATGGTGACAGCAAACACAAGCAGCAGTTTGGCAGAGAGTCAAAAGTTCTTCAAAAAAGAGAGTTCTTCAACTCTCCGTTGAAGTTTTACTGTACAGTTAATTACACGTATATTTAAGAAACCACAGACCGCTAGCTTAATGCTAACACACAATGCTAAATGTCTGAGACGGGCTAACGGAACTCGCCTCGATGTTTCGTTAATTATAAACCTTTAAGCAACGAATATTTGAACACAAGCGGTAGCAACACGTTCAGACAGAGCACACAACAACACAACTCACGGGCATATATTCTAAATCCTCCGTGACAAACGACTGATATTCCTGCAGCTTACTGCGATGTGGCGACGGTCTCCATGTAGATCAGTAAGTATTATACCGCCCCCTTGTGGCCAAGCTGCACAGCCGCAAAATCTATTGAGTGAAATCATAATGTCCAAAGTGTTTTATACTTTATTCAATTCTGTTATTACTTTGTTTTAATAAAGAACAATAGTGTTGAGTGCTATTTTTCTTGTTTAAAAAAAACAAACACACACACGTTACAATTTTTTTGCTTGTTGTTGGTTGCGAGAATGGCTTATTGGAATTTCCATTCATTTGAATGGGGAAGATGATTTGAGATACAATTGTTTTGAGTTGCTCGTATGGTCACGGAACCCACTTCATCCCTAGTTTGGGAATTTTGGGAAAGTTTGAGCGAAAAAAGTGCGACGCCATGTCTCGTGATGCCGCCGACACAATTGTTGCTGAGTTCTTCGTGTGTGTGTTCCTTCCGTTGCTGCCCAGGAATATGAAAATGGTGGACATTGTAGCTCACAAAATGCCCTCAGAGAATGACGTGCATGTGGCCCGAAGCTTCCTTACCAAGATTTTGCGAAGTTCCATGAGGTACAGTTCCGTGGCGTCATCCAATGAGCATTAGTAGCTTAACCCTCATGTCGCCGCATACCCACCACTACCCACCTCCTCCCACATTCATCTTATTTTTTTCATTTTATCCGCTGCTTCTGTCCCTTTTCCGTAGCGACTTGTAGCCTTCCTCTCCGGCATGTGGATTGTCGCTAGCCTCATTCCTCATGTAGCGCATGTACGCAGGTTTTACTGGTTGTCATTTGATGTATGTCGTCACTGTTGTCCTGACACGCATCTCAGAAAGAACCACTTCATAGGGTATGTTCTGCGTCAATAATCAGAGAAGGAATGTGTGGATGTCAGTAGGATTGCAAAGTGGTTTTTAATTTCCATGGGAGTCTAAGAGTAAACCTTCAAATTTGTCAATTCCATGTTTATTCAGGAATTCCCATGGAAAGGTTCCAACCCTAGATGTCAGTGATGTGATACATTTTTAAAATGCAGCATAGTTAATACACCCGCTAGTATATTATGCCCCTTTTCCACTGCACAATAAGTAATCTCAACAGTTATTTTTTTTAAATGCTTTTTCATTAGTAAACACTGCTAGACGAGGTACAGCACTCCCAAAATCCTGGTTCAATTCATACCTTGGTTTTAAGGTTGGTTTGATTCACAGTGGGAACAGTAAAGGAACAAAATGAAAAGTGCTTATCTTTTGTGTAAACAGGAACTTACTTAATTTATAATGAAATGTATAAAACTTCATATTGCTCTTCATTTAGCAATGAATAACTACAGATTCCCAAATCCACAAAATGACAGGACACCGCAGTGTTAGACTCCACAGTTTCCAAAAATAAAAGATGTCCACTTTTTGCTGCCAACTGCCGCAGTCAACGTAAATAATTCCACACAGTCAACTGAGTTCTTACGCTGTGCTCTTAGTCTCCTCTTGGATCAAATATATTTCCTTATCGTGGCCAAATGCCAAGAAGTAAAGAATTGCTCTCCATTGGCTGTGGACGTCTCCGCTTTGCAGCTTTGCCCTTATTCTCCCCTTGGATAAGGAGAATGCAGAGCCGTAAATACTTGTTTCCCTCCATTGTTCTTTGTTTGCGTCTCATTCAGACTGATGAATTCATGCAGCGTGTTTTTCGCAGTTTCCCACCGTACCATTGTGAAGTGGAAAACCAGAAACCAAGGCGAGTAGAGCCGAGCAGTTACTGTGCAGCGGAAAAGTGATTCTAGGTAGCTGGTAACATTTAGCCTGTATTCATCTTTATTCTTAAAAGCAGAATTTCAACATTCAACAAGTTACTGGAATCATTCCTCTGAACTAGGACAAGCAAGTTTTTTTTTTTTTTTTGGTCCGAGGTCTCTAAACCGACTCGGCATTCTGTTTTCTTCTGTGTTCAGGCGCAGTGAACCCATAAGCAGGCCGCACTCCTGGCACTCCACTAAGTTCAACGAAGGCCAGTCCGAGTCAGCCAAAACGCAGCCGTCTCCACCCTCGGCGGTAGTGTGGCACACCTCGTACGATGCGAGGTAAGGCTTTTCGGAGACGGAGAGAGTTTTTGTTATTCTGACCATTGAAATAAGTGCCTCATAATATTAATACGTGTGCACAACTGCCAATCCATTTCATTATTATATATATTTTCAACAACTAACGAAGGGATTTGTGGGGGAGGGGGGGGGGGGTGCTTGCAATTTCTGTAAAAACGGAATAAAAAAAAATTCACCTTTTTGTATAGGATTTCATGACTATATGAAAAAGAATAAATCCATTTGGAAATAAACATGAAGTAGACCAACTTGATTTGCTTTAGTGAGCCACAAAAACAATGATGCGGTGGGCCTTGAGTCCTACACGTGCCGGTGTAGAGAGTGGCAGGCAGCCTGCAAGACCTGGAAAACATCACAGAGTATATTTCTACAGCAGTTTATCAAAGGACGGAAAATAAAATGCATATTAGTGTTTTACGGGAGCCAAACCATTATGGTATCTCTCCACTGACACGTTCCTGGTGATTAAGGAGCACCAGTGGCACTTTAAAAGCCAACCCACAGCCAAGAATGCTACCCTCCGCCACGCCACCAAGAAAAGCAACAGTCTCAGCGGAATGTTTTATTCGGCTAATTACAGCCATTAGGTCTTCTGCAAAAACACACAGCTATGCTATGATATGTCACACTTGAGCGGAGCAAGTGGAACATGTTGATAATGAATTTCTGTCCGAATGTGACTTCAATTTTGTAATTTGTTTTTAACCTCTAGTTCATCATCAACTGACCTCTCCTCCGGTTGGGAGCAAACCAACCTCTGCAGGGTTTCCGATCAGTTCAGCTCTCTTGGCAGCATGGACAGCCTTGAGCACGTCCCCCACCCGTACCTGGCCGGTCAGCTGTCCCCAGCCAAGTCCAACAACAGTATGGAGCACCTCGGCGGCGGCGGCAAACGAGACTCTGCATACAGCTCCTTCTCCACGAGCTCTGGCACTCCAGACTTCACGCTTTCCAAGAGCAACGCCGCTTCCACCGAGAACGTCCTGTACAAAGTCAGCCAGTGGGATGCCGCAGCCAGGCCCATCAATGGCAGGATCGGCCCAAGTATGATAGAGGGAGTCAAACAGGACGACAGGCTGACGAACTCTCAGATGCCGGGAGGCTGCGACAGCCCCCAAATCGACGACCAGGCTGACTCCCGCCACTGTGCTTCTGGTAGAACGAGTTACGGACCAGTATGGCACGTTCCTGAGAAAAAGAAGACCTCCTCCCCTTCACCTCCACCGCCGCCCCCACCGGCTCGCAGTGACAGTTTTGCAGCCACCAAGGAGCGAGGGCTCGCCGTAGCTAACCCTGAGCCCAATTCACGCATCCCAGTAAAGCCCTCCGTTGAAGATCGCAGTGGCCAGAACCCATCCCCGAAAAACGACAAGGCTAGTTTTTACTCTCACGGGCAATTCAGCTCAAACAAGCAGCACTCCCTCTCCAGCTGTGATGTCCGGCAAGGTCATCCCGCACATCATAGACACCATGGCGACAAAAGTACTTTTCCCGCACAAGCGTTTCCCGCTACTGCTCCCCAGCCGCTAAACGTCGGGGGCTACTTCTCCAGCATGCAGGAGCTCCCCACTAACGGTTCTGCTCAACCCGCCGGCCAGAACCTGAGGAGGAATTTAAGCACATCTCAAGCGATTGCTCCCAAAGACCCAATTATTGACAGCAGCGGGCACAGCCGGTACTACTGTGTCACTACATGTCAGCCTACTTCGGGGAAACCGGACGACAGGAAAAGTTCTGACACCCTCAACTTGGCCCAGATTGGAAATGAGCAAAATTCTCTTAGCCCACAAGTAGTCACCAAAGCAAAATATCATCTTTCTCCACAACAGCAGTACTCCTCGAACGGTAGAGAGACTAACGGATACGGCAAACACCATGCTACCTCTGCTCTCGACACCGTGCCCCCTAAAGCCACTGGTGACGACCTCAGGAGCCAGAGGGGACAAAGTTTACAACATGAAGAGGCTCCGTACACAAGTTGTCCCCCGATCAGACTCTCTGAGCAACGGCGGTCCCTTCCTCTGCAGCACAGAGAATTCAAACAAGATACGAGACACCACAGCCAGGCCAGCGAGAACATTTGCCCAAAGGCTACGCCCATGCTCCATTCGTTGTCCATGGATGCCAAGGGCGAGACCTCGAAAGGCGCCAACCCGGCGGAGACGGTCGAGTCCAAACAGATGCGACGCAACGACCGCTTTGCCACCACCCTAAAGAGCGAAATTCAGATGAGGAGAGCCAAGCTGCAGAAGAGTAAGAGTGCGGCGACTCTGCCCGACGAGAACCAAGACAACCAGTCTAATCAGAGCTCCACCCCCAGGTTGGCAGACAGCCCCTTCACAAACACCTACAAGGACAACTTGAAGGAAGCACAAGCTCGGGTGCTTAAAGCTACTTCCTTTAGGAGGAAAGATCTGGAGCCTGTGTTGGTGGAACACCCGTCAGCTGAAGCCATACCCAGTTACCCGTCCTCAGTGATGGCGAAGAAAGATGTCACTCCTCTTCCGACACTGTCGGAGGGCGGCGCCAGTAAATCTGGGCCTTTGCGCATTGGTGGACGAAAGCGCTTTGCAGCCGAAAAGAAGGGAAGGTCCTTCTCTGAACCGGACAAAATCCATGAAGTCGGAGTACAAGAAGAAGAAGAAGAAGAAGAAGAAAACACAAGCTCTTCCCAGGACCAACAAAATAGAAAATTGACTGACCCCAATCCCAGCAGTTCCACGGTCCGAGGTTCTCCCGGTGAAACGGAAACCGCGCTGAAAGGGACAAGAAGCAGGGACGGCGCCCAGAGTGGTCCAACGTACTCCCTTCTGGACCAGCAACGATTAGGCACCTTTGCCGAGTACGAGGCCAGGTGGAACGTCCAGAAGAAACCTCCAGAGACGAGGGCCTCTGGACTATTCCGGTCCGCCGACAACATTCTGGATCCTGGCTCGGAGGAGAGGGTGAAACCTGCCTGTTTCCACGAGAGGTCCCGATCTTCACCCTCTGCTGACTTCTACGGACAGGTAAGGGTTACTTTTTCTAAAGTCAGGATCATCAGTCTCTTGAAGACAAACCTGCAGCGCAATCAATGTTTGTTCTTCACGACACACCTCAGCTTCAGGCAGACTGCAATTATGCTTGTTCTCATGCATCTTATTACCAACCAAGAAACTACCAGGAGCTGCCTTGAAACAAAAATGACTATTCTGCTGATTTTCCTAGACAACTCATGTCCCCGCAATAACACCGGAGAAGCAAAATTCCCAGATGGACGTTCAACCTGCTGGGTCACTCAACTCTGCCTCAAGGTAATCTGCTTTATTGTTGCTGATTGGAACATATTACCATGCCATTGTAAATATGCACATATCACGTGTGGTGCAAATTGGTGTCACGAATTTGAACAGAATTTTCCTTTTTTTCTCTCAATTTCTCCCTTTGTTCATTATCATCACTGGTAAGGAAATGATGCTTTTGTCGGTCGTATCTTCAGTTTTCGGATGCCCCCAAGAGTTGAAGCAAACTCGTGTAAAATCTGTAAAAAAAAAAAAAGATGGCAGACGGTCGCTCGTTGATTGCTCCTCTTGCGGAAGAACAGTGATGGCTTAATAATCTGCCGGGGGCAACGCGGCACGACGGCCTTTTGGCACCGCTGTGCCAACACGCGGCGTCTCCGTGGTACCGCTTTGTGTCGAGCGGTAGAGGTTCTTCTGTAGGCCCTGAGAAGGCGTCCTGGTCACATGGTCCTGATGCCTCGGTGCACGTTGAACCAGTTATTTGTCTATCCCCCCCACCCTGACACACACACACACACACACGGGTGTATCTCGTCTTGAGCGACCCTCATTGTGTGTCTTTGCACGACAACGGTCATTGTCATCAGGGTGTCTGTCAGGAGAGCTCCACCCACTTTTTGATACTGATACAGGCATAGTGAGGAGATGCCTACAGGTGGCTGCTGAGAGACAGCAAAGTCCCTTGCTCTTACTTCGCAATGGAAACGACGGGCCTAAAATGTCCTTTCAGGCGAGTGCTGCAACTTTTCTTGTTTGTTTGTTCTTCTCTTTGTACGAAAAAGAAATACAGCGGTGCCCTGAGAATACGACTTTAATTTGTTCCGTGACCGAGCTCGGAACTCGGTTTCAGTGATGGTTAACACATTTATAAACCAGACAGTGGGGTGTGTTATAACAATTACGTATCCCCCCGCAATAAACGGGGGTTCACCATATGAAGCCTTTGCTAGGTTCTGTGTAAATGTGTGCGATGCCATGCGAAGATATTTTGTTACGGCTATGATATGGCAATTTTATGTGGTGTGTGTGTGTGTGTGTGTGTGCAAAAGAAGGACAGCATGTGTTTGTCTGCGAGTTGCCCCAAACTGTATCTCGTGACTGTGCCGTCGGTACACTTCAGTGCTTCCTAATTGAGTTTGCGTGGAAGCGCTCACATGCGAGCCAATGGAATCTGCGTGGCCCTGACGGATTGACGTTAGCATGTCTGGTGACTCACAGACGTGTATTCACTCTGTACTTTAGAAGGACAGATAAATGGTAAAAAAAAAAAAAAAAAAGACTAGTGAAAGTAGCAGTACTGATTTTAAACAATGTACTTTAGTCCCAAAGTAATACAATGGCGCCTTGACCTGTGACCACGCTCATGACTTATAATATTTGTATCTCAAATCATGGTTCCCCAGCGAAATGAATGGAAATGCCATTAATTCGTTCCAACCCCACATTGTGCGCCTTCTGATGTGAGCGCCTTGGCCATCAGAGGGCGGTATAAAACAGTCAGCGAGCCGCACGAAGAAGAGTTTCACAACACGGTAATATTAGTCATTCTTCGTAGACAATAAAGAATATTTTTGTATCTTTTGTGTCAGCGTTGAGCTAGTGGAAATTCCAAAGGCGAAGTTGTGTGTTTGATTCAAATACACGTGTAATCCTCATGGTTTGATGTTTAGTTTGACTGTAAACTTCAACTTGCCTGTTGTGAAGTGCGTCGAGGCGAGTTCACTGCCCACGTAGCTCACATTTTTGCTCGCGAGTCAAAGCAAAACATTGGCAGAGGGACGTCTCGTATCTCGACGAACTGCGGTCGGTTCGCTCGTAAGTCAACGCTCCATTTTTGAATGCAAAAATGAAAAAAAGCTTATTTTCTCCGCTTTTTTGGGGGTTCTGCTGCTGATTACGAAAGAGCGGAAAAAGCTAGACACGCTTTTTTTTTCTGGGAAAGAAGAGTCTTTGGCGCTTATGTTGTCACAGAACACAATATTCCGTGGGTCTTGAAGGAGCGGGTCAGAATGCTCTAAAAGGGGCACGCCGCTTTGAAAACAAGTCAAGTACAGTAATAAAGTATTTGTACTCGGTTACTTCCCACCGCTGGTGACACGTGTGCCACGCACCCAGACACATTTCCTTCTAAGAGTTGAAAGCGCTCAGGAGGATTATTTATTCCTTCTCGCAGGCTTTTGGTGGGAGCCGAAGTATTCCTGGCAGCTCCGGTCAAGGGAGGAGACGAGAAAAGTTTTTTTAATCACAGCGGCTGCTGGCGAGAGGAAGACGACGGCCTCGGAGGCTGCAGATGATAGTTTGCGCCGTGTGTAATTAAAAGCTTTTTTTTCCGTTGTCATCCACAGCCGGCCGGAGGACTGCAAAGTGAGAGAGAAGCCTGCCGAGTGCGAGCGACCTCCTCCGGCGACGGGACACGGTTTCTCTACGACGACTACAGCCGCCGTCGACCGCAGAGCGGCGGAGCCGAGCCGCTCTCGGGTCACGGAGCGCGCCGAGCCTCCCCCGCCCAGATGCCCCGACGACAACCCCGACGAGTCGACGCTTGTCCAAAGTCACGCCCCGACCGGCGAGGCTAAAAAGGCAGACGGCAAAGCGCGAGTCGGCGCAGTAGCGCGTCACACGCCGGCGCCCGCTTCCTCCTACCGGACGCCGGCTGCCATGGAGGCGCGGCGCTCTCCTTCCCCGCAGTTTTCCCTGCAGCGACTCAGCGACAAGCCTCCTGTCTCACTGCAGGACCGAGACTCTAACGGGTAGGTGTTGTTCTGACCTTTATTAGTACAAAGGAGCTTATTGACTGTTGAAGTCTCTATGGGGGTCCTCCGCAAAATTTGATCTTAAGCCGCATATTCGCAGTTTAGCATTCGTGACATACCGTATTCACAGGTTTTGGGGGAGCCTATTATGGCCAAATGACCTGAAACAAATGACTTGAAGACAAAGTTACTTGTACAGTTACTTGTACAATTCCAGATGGACACGAAAAGGTTCTCGCCAAGAGAACAGATTTTGACACTCGCTACTTCCAGCGGGCAAATGTTCACTGTAGTATTGATTCTTTATTATTTATTGCTGAATTTCTCCATGAGGGGTTTTAATGTGTGTAGTAAATTGAAAAATAATATCTTCTAGGCCAGTGGTATGAGTGCCACTAGTGGTACGCAAAAGAATTACGCAATTGAATACAAATCAAATGTGCAGCTTTGAAAACATGCAACACAAGCAAACATTAGAATGAAGTTTATAGCTATGCGAAGAGCGTGTTTAAAATTGTTTTTTTAATCCAGTACAGAAATGGTCCAGTATATTTTTGACGTACGGCACAATACAGTTGCATTTAGCCCGTCGCATTTTTGTTTTTATGTATTGCTTTATGTATGTTTTTGTTTTTTCTTTTGGCTGGTGTGTAAGGGGCTACAGATAAGGGAAATATTTTGTCAAATTAAGGAAAATCCTCCAAATCAAGGACTTTGATGACTTTGGAGAGAGGAAAAATGCCCCAATTATGCCCGATTATGCAAAATGTTTCAGTGTATTTGCTTTGTCGTGAACTTCAGACTGGACAGTTTCATAAAGCCCAGCACTGCATTTCCATATTCTCGTCGCTGGGCATGGAAAAACACTCTACCGTCATGCAGTGACATTTAAAATCAGCATGCATGTGGCCACAGAAAGTTTTTCCTCCTCCTCAAACGATTCTCACCGTGTTTTTTTTCCATTCCAGGATGGAAAACGGGACGGAAAAGCCAAGCAGCGTGGTGAAGAAAGTTCCCGTCAGGATCGTGCGCTCGGAGGGAATGCCGGAGAAGGAGAACGCGGGGACCTTTCCGCGAGCCGACGAGGCATCTGTGGCCGCAACGGGGGGTCCTGATATTAGCAAGCTCGGCAGCTTGGGAGCCGGCGGACAGGATTCGGTCTTCTGCGCTTTCACCCGGCAGAAAGAACCCGACGAACCCGGTGTGACTTGGGAGGAGCCCAAGACGGACGCGACCCCGAGAATGTCGGAGGAGCAGAAGAGAGAGGAGCTGGCCCGCGACATCATGGACAAGGACAAGTCGCTGGCTGACATCCTGGACCAGAGCAAGATGAAGACTACCATGGACCTGATGGAGGGCCTGTTTCCACAGGGCGAGCAGCTGCTGGAAGGAGCTCACCAGCGCAGGAAAGCGCCCCCCAAACCCCCCAATGCCGCCCGGCACGCTGAGGAAAGGTCAGAAACGCGTAATAAGCACATTCACACACTCAACATTAACAACAGCCCAACTTTGTACAGCCGTACACATTCAAAGTCACAGCTACTACGGTAGAAGGTGTGGATGGTGACCCCTGGTGGACATAAATAATACTTGCACCTCGCAGGCACATTTATTGTTCAATAATGCAAACCCAATTTGTATTCGATATGATGATCAGTAGAAAACTCGATTCTAGAAATATTTGATGGTTGACATTTCAACAGATTTATTTGTCAGTTTCTCAAGTTTCAAATATTGTATTGCACAAACACTGATTTTGTTGAAGCGTGTTGAGTTAAATCACATTCAAAAGGAGTGGATTTTCATATGGTGAACCCTATAGCTCACTAAAAATAAACATCGAGATTCCGGAATGCGTGACTGATGCTGAACACAGTCGCTATTTAGGGATTGTTTTTCGGAAAAATGGACTAAAACGATCATGTGATGATAAATTGATGATCTAATTTCAGGGAGAAGGAGGACAGTATGGCGGCGGTTGCCATGGTGACCAGCTCCGCGTACTACAGCACGTCGGCCCCCAAAGCCGAGCTTCTCATCAAGATGAAAGACATGCAGGAGCATAACGAGGACTACGACGACTCGGAGGACGAACTGGACATGGATCTGGCCAACAAGAAGGTAGGACGCGCTCGGCGTGTTTAACCTTGAGGTTTTACTGGGGTCAAATGAGCCAGAAACGACCATAGTACTTTAAGTTTTATCAGAGGAAAATTACTCTGTAATGAGTAAGATGTTAAGGGAAATTTATTGGAGTAGTAGTACGTTTTTGTTTAGGAAATGTAGTGGACTAAAAGTCAAACAGTTACATTACAAGGGTTGTCTGGCGTAGGACAAAAAAAAAAAAAAACCATGTCATTTAACATTGAAGGCCTTTGATCTGGTGCAGCAAGAACTGATGGACAGCCTGAGCAAGAAGCTGCAGGTCCTGCGCGAGGCCCGCCAGAGCCTGCAGGAGGACGTGCTGGACAACAACGCGCTGGGAGACGAGGTGGAGGCGCGCGTCCAGCAGGTGTGCAAGCCCAACGAGCTGGACAAGTTCCGCATGTTCGCGGGCGACCTGGACAAGGTGGTGAGCCTGCTCCTGTCGCTGTCGGGCCGCCTGGCCAGGGTGGAGAACGCCCTCAACGGTCTGGACGAGGACGCCGCGCCCGAGGAGAGAGTACGTACGAAACCGGAGGCGGGGGAGTCGCGTCGCGTCGCGTCGCGTGACTCGGATTTTACAACTCGGGACATGCTCGGCCGAGACTATTGAACGATTCCACTTGACTTAGACTTGAACTACATGACTTGACAACTATTGCGTCTTTATATTAGAAAATCAGCAAGCTGATTGACCCGATAAGTTGTCGGCCAATCGACTTTATCACTCCGCGTCGGCATTCAACACTAATCGCGTGTTTTTGGAATTTCTTCTTCCAATCGACCGATTTACAGACGACTTTCGACTCTGCCGTCTGCTTCTGTCGCCGGAATATAACGCTGTGCGGAGGAGCGAAATGTCCAGCCAGCGAGGTGTTCGCACACGTCTGTGCGGGTACGAGAGTACAAAACAAAATACCGGTTGTCCGCGCGAATAGCAGTTAGCCCGGCTACCTTCGGCCGTCTCCGTCGCCGCTAGTTTTAAAAGATTCGTGCCTGCGGTATCTCGGGGCTGGTGGCGAGGAGCGAGGGCAGCGGGGTTAGGTCAAACTCTTCATCTTCGTCGCCAAATTGTTAGGAAAATAACATTTACCAACAATGCGCAGCTTTGTGCTTCCAAGAAATGTATTCATCATCGCTTGCACTCACCGACATCATCGCAACGTTTCTATGACGCTGAAAGTGACACTTCGATGTTCCGTACGGTTGCTACGAGCACGCGGAAATATTTGACCAAACGGAGAGCAAGTTTTCCGGAACTGAAATAAAATAGACAAATCACATGACGATATCCCATCTTACAGCAGACTGTGCTGTGGAACACAATATGCGACTGGCCAGCAAGTCGAAAAAAACGTGCGCAGTTTTGGCCACTAATGACAACAAATTGTTTCAATGGCTGCCGGTCAAATTGTGTTTTGGGGTTGGGGACCGCAAAATATCAATGGCGTCATCGATTAATCGACTTTTGACTAGACTTTCACCGCGTTGTAGTTGACTTGCAAAAAAATCATTAGTCGTTTAACACCGAGCTCCCAATAATGACATTCAGCGTATATATATATTTCATTTGGTTTTGTTTGGTTCCATGCCGGTCCGTTCGTCGAAAATCTGTCTTTATGTGAAACGGGTACGCGGCGCAAAAAAAAAGGTTGAGGACCGCTGCTGTGGACAGTACGGAGACTAGTTTGGGACAGAAAAGCAATCACGCGATTGTGATTCCGTTAGTACAGCTAACTAACTAACTAACTAACTAAAGTACAGTGCAAAGTGACAAGATTGCATAACTTGACTTATGACTTGGTTATTAAACCAAATACTGGTAATTAGTTGGCTTGATTGAAATTGAGTGCGGACTTGCTTGACTTTGGCCACTCTAACTTAAGACTTGCACATGCAAGTACATGTGACTTACTCTCCCACCTCTAGCACAACCCCCTCCCTGACCGATGTCCCACGGAATGGATCTCCTCCAACCTTTTTGTCCTTTTTACCTCCAGCGCACGCTGACGGAGAAGCGCAAGCTGCTGATCCGGCAGCACGAGGACGCCAAGGAGCTGAAGGACAACCTGGACCGTCGCGAACGGGCCGTCTACGACATCCTGGCCAGTTACCTGCCCGAGGACGGCATGGCCGACTACGAGCACTTTGTCAAGATGAAGTCGGCGCTCATCATTGAGCAGCGCAAGCTGGAGGACAAAATCAAGCTGGGCGAAGAGCAGCTCAAGTGCCTGCTGGACAGTCTGCCCATTGAGCAGCGCTTGGACTTTTGAGACGCGCGAAGTGCACCTCGCGTCCACCGGGGGCCGCCAGAGACTTAAGTATTTCCCAGTCGGCCCCGGCAGAACTCCCTTGAGAAAAATGCTGCTTGTTCCTGGCACCTGCGTTGAATACAGTGAACCCCTGTTTATCGTGAGGGGTACATTGCAGACCCACCCATGATACAGGAAATTCCCACGACATATACAAAACGTTTTGGCTTTGTAAAACAAAAGAGAAGTCGACATTGTACAGTGGTGCCTTGAGATACAAGTGCCCCAATTTGTATTTATTGAAATGTTTAGTACGGTGGCACGGTGGACGACCGGTTAGAGCGTCTGCCTCACAGTTCTGAGGACCGGGGTTCAATCCCCGGCCCCGCCTTTGTGGAGTTTGCATGTTCTCCCCGTGCCTGCGTGGGTTTCCTCCCACATCCCAAAAACATGCATGGTAGGTTCACTGAGGACTCTAAATTGCCCGTAGGTGTGAAGGGGAGTGCGAATGGTTGTTTGTTTATGTGTGCCCTGCGATCGGCTGGCAACCGCTTCAGGGTGTAACCCCGCCTCCTAACCAATGATAGGTGGGATAGGCTCCGGCACTCCCGCGGCCCTCGTAAGGCTGAGCGGCTCCGAAAATGGATGGATGGATGTTACCGTCCAACTCAACGTAAAACAAAATAGAATTTCACATTGTGTATTCAAAACAACCGCATAACTTTGCCTTCCGCTAGCTTAATGCTAACACCCAATGCAAAAGGCCATAGACGGGCTAATGAATAGCATCGATAGTGGTGCTGTTACAATTCTTTAAGCGACGGATATTTGAACACAAACGGTGGATCGACACATAGGTAGACAATATAACAATACTCCCAGGCATATATTATTTTATCCTCTGTGAAAAACGACTAATATTACTGCAGCTTACTGCGTTACAGTATCTTTGACACGATTCTTCGTTCGTGTCTGCAATCCATGACACAACTCCAAATTTGCCAGACAACTGTAAAAACCCATTTAAAAAAAAATACAAAATCAGCCATTACGGCAAGGACGTACACGGCGATACACCGGGGGTTCACTGTATCTTTTTTTTATTTAATTTTTTTTAGTAATTTATTGTAGCCTTTGGATTGGCACAGCAGACGGACAACTTTTTTGCGCTTTTTTGCCGCCACGTGACCTCGAAATAACCACTATTTATCATCTTTTCATGCCACGCATTTCATTTTTTTTTTGTCAACAGTTAGTGGCCTTGAAGCGAGATCCCCGTGTGACTGCCTCCCCCTTGTTGTTGACAATTTAGAGAGCACTTGGCCACACAAGAGACGCACTTGACATTCAGCGACAAGTGCCTGCCGCCCGGCGCCCACCGCACTGACGCCAACGTCCTCCCAAGGCCGTGCTAAATTGAAGAAATGTTTATTGTTCTATGTTATGAACACCTGTGACTTTTTATAACAGTTCCTCCGAGTTTTTTAGAATTGCAAAGTGGTACATGTCCCACGGGCTGTACGTTTCGCACCCCTGTTTTCAAGGCCCTCCTGTGCGTCGTTTTCACTCAGACATTAGTTGCCACACCAGAAGCATTCCCAACCTGCTTGAAGATTAAATCCAACTGTCAAAAAAAATCCTTCCTGTTGTGTTTTGTGGGGTTTTTTTTATATTATTTTTATTGTGTTGCATTTTTCCAGGTGTTCAGCTCATCTGCGTCACTCATTAACTCAGCCAAGCCCTGCCGGGCTGCTGATAGCGTGACAGTTACACCAACATCTTTTCCAGTTGCAATGCGCGCTCGCTGCCGTCAGGAGCTTATTTTAGCATTCTTCTCTTCACAAGACGCCAACATTTGGGAATTTCACCTTGGATGGAACTGCACAGGTAACTATTGCCACTTAAGATTCGTCATAAGTGTAAATGTAATCATATACGTAACAAAACAAGCATATACGTGTTCATATCGTTTGTGTTGCGCTGCTATTCAACAATAGCTGTAACATTAGGGCCACAATCTAATAAGAGCCAATACAGACAAATCCGTATTGATACACCAGCATCAAAAATGGATACCGCAATGAATCGTCGCTTAAGACACAGTATAAATCACTAGCATCAAAATTGATATTGCGCCGTATCGTCTCATGCGATACAGTATCAATACACCAGAATCAAATGTTTGCAAATTGCAATGTGACAGTCTTTTCACAGTATGGTATAAGTACAGCAGTATTTAAAAAAAAAAAAAAAAAAAAAAAAGTTATCTCTTATGATCCAATATCGGTACAGCGGCATCACAGATCAATATTGCGATGTATCCTCTCTCATGAAACAGTATTGATACGACAGAATCAAATGTCAATATTGTGAGGTAAGTATCAATATTGCGATATCTCTTTTGATACATCGATGTATCAATGTCAGCAGTATTAAAAATCGATATTGCTTCGTATCGTAATGTGATCCCTTACGATGCAGTATTGATAATATCAAGATTGTGATGCTTTAGGGTACGGTATTAATACAGCAGCATCAAGTTTGAATGTGGCGAGTTAGCAAGCCGACTGTGTACTGTTTAACAAATACTGTTGGAATTTCTGAAAGTTTTTTTTAATTTTTTTTTTATTTCAATTATTTCACTTTGTGGACATGTGAAGCTTGACAACGACTGCACGCATATGGTGAAATTTACAAAGCATTACTCTGCAAGAAAGACAAAATGCTGTTTAGGATTCCACCATATTGACGGCGTGGAAGGGACAAAGTGGTCAATATGATCATGGAAATAGAACATACTGGATCAAAATGACTCATTGTAGCAAACAAAACTGTTTTTGATATAATACCATTTGTTGCAAACTAGTTAGCCAAGCAATGTGCGGGACATGCCAAAATCAAGTACATCTAATGAAAAAGGTATCAAATGAAGGAAACACATTTGAAGAGACTTATCGTTGTCCTGGTATGTGTGCAAGTGTTGGGCAAGACTACAGAGTTTCCTAATTTTGCTCCATTTCCATGCTGACTGAGTGCTTCTGATGAGCACACCCAAGGCACTTTACCACCGGAAATATTTCCACCAGACAAACTGCAGTGAAAGCAATTGTCATCTTTTTCCATTTCATATTTTTGTACTGTGCCTAAAAATTGAAAAACAAAACCTGGCATTTTTTTTTTTTTTGTGTTGAGCAAAAAAGGAAAAAAAAATCACTTTTTTCTTGGGCTCCAGCTATCGAATATGTTTAGAATCGAGGCTTCTGCCGATCATCTAATCGATTAATTGAGTGTTCGGATAAAAATTGGTGATGCATAATCAAGCACAGTTGCCTGCCTTTGAGGTGCTGGTACTATTTTGTCCACTTGGGGTCACCAGCCACACTTTCTACTGTAGTATCTGTGAGTTTTAGTGTGTATGGCTTTAAAAGGCGTGGGCCTAGCCTGGTGAGTGACGTGGGTGTCAGCGAATGAGAATGTAGCATTAAAGAACTGCTCTTACACGGAATGTTGATGAAAAGTTGCTTGTACTCATATATGCAGTTTTCCCCGTGCTCCGAGCCAAAATTCTCTTTAGGGAGACGAATGAAGAGGAACCTTGACCCTTGACCTCCTCATCATCACCATCAGCATCATGCTGTTCCTGGCGCACACGGCCCATTGGCAGTTTGTGGGCTTGCTGGCCGGCTGCCTGGCGTGGATCCTCATCATGGCCACGGCGGGCATGGACGAGTGGCGCCTGTGGCACGTCGACCCCGAGAACCGCACGGCCCTCATCGCCTCGGGCGTGGCCTGGGTTGGCATCTGGCGGGCCTGCTTCCACAGCCACGCCCTGCCCAAGATGGAGAACTGCCAGAGCATGGGCGTCTCGGACGGCTTCGTCCCGGTGGAAATCCGGGTGGCGCAGGTTCTGGTGGTGCTGGCCATGCTGGGCGGCCTGGCTGGCAACGCCGCCGCAGTCGAGGCGGTCAGGCGGGTCTACTTCTCCATTGAGGATCGCGGCGGAGTGCGTGCGGCCTTCGTCCTGGCGGGGGCGCTCTATGTCCTCACCGTGGCGCTCGTCCTGGTGCCCCTGGTGTGGAACATGAGCTCGGTTTTGAGCAACGGCACCATCCCCTTCCCGCCCCGCTTCGGGCTTCCCGCCGCTCCCGCCAGCCAGGGAGTGGGCACGGCCATCGGGGTGGGCTTAGTGGCCGCCGTCCTGATGCTCGTCAGCGGGCTGCTGTTTCTCAGCTACCGACACGTGTGGAGAACCCTCAAACCCGAGCTGCACGGACGGAGAGTGGCAGAGGAGGACAAGCAAGGCAGGGATAATCTCACTTTCCATGCTGATCAAGTGTTGTGATGGCAAAATGAAAACATATGACAGCTTGATTAGGGTTCTAAAATCAAATACATTTCATTTTCAGACGGAAGTGTTCCGTGGGAGTTAATGGGGAATTTATGGGAATCAAGGAATTATTGGGAATAAACCAGGAATTTACAAAAATGAACATTGGCTCTTACTAGGGATCATAAATATACAAAGCCCAATTCCAATGGTTTTGCAGCAACATATGCTGCCATCCAAGTAATGTCGTTTTCAAGGATGTCCCTGCTTATTTCAGCAAGACTTTGCCAAGTCACATTCTGCATGTGTTTACAACAGTGTGGCTTTGTAGTAAGAGTGCGGGTGCTAGACTTGATTTACAAGTGCCCCACTTTACAAGCTGTTGTTTATAAGCTGTCGACTGGTCAATTTGATTTGTATTATTATTTTGTTTTTGTTTATTTTATGTTTGCGTATTTTGCGTGTGTTGCGACTTGCGAGCCCAAATTTGACTACGCTTCTGGACGGCTGCCGTCGGAAAAAAATGTTGTATTTAAGATGTGGACAAGGAGAGCTTTGTATTTTGCATGCCTGCCTGCTTATGACAAAACAAAATGTTTATAATTAGGCTCGAGAATGACACCTGTGCGTTTAATTACTGTCAGCCCTATATTGTCAAAATATCAATACTGCAAAGTATACGCTTTTTTTTTTTTTTTTTTTTTTTGCAACACTATCAATTCAGTAACATCAAATATCGAGATGGCCCTGGATCATAACGCCTTCCCAAGAATATTGTATCAATACACCATATGGCTATTGTGACATATTATCCTCTGTTTTACGATACAGTATCAGTACACCATCATCAAATATCACTTTTGCAATGTATTTCGATGTTTCGTATGAATGCAATACGGTGATGTATGAGGCGTGTCGGTGGGTCAGCTTGACAATGCGAGCGTGGATGTGGGAGGCGGACACGTGAGATTTTTGGGAGAAGGGGGAGCCGCCGACCGGCCAGCCGGAGATGAAAAGAGAGGAGTGGGGAGCGGCGGCCCACTCTGGGGAAAAACAAAAGGCCGTTGAGTCGCTGTCAGAAACACAAGTTCAGCAAGAGTGGAGCACGAGTGGCCCTCGAGTGGCGCTCGGAGCGCTGGAGGAAGAGAAATTCCCAAAAGTGAAGGAGCACAACGGTTGCATATTCTCCCAGCCCCATCCCCCCCCCCCCCCCCCCCCCCCCCCCGACCCCGGCCCCCCCTTTTGCAGATAAGACTGACATGACTTGTTTTTCTTATCTAATCGGCTGCGTCGTTTATCAGCAGAGCAACGCTGGGCGCTTTAATGCAAGCAACCAACCAACATGGACATGAAGAACAGGATGTAACAGACTCTCAAAAGAAATGTTTTTTTTTGTTTTAAAGTGTAAACTCAAGGTTCATAGAAAAGGAACAATTAAGAAAAAGAAAGTAAGTGTGAGTGCAAAGTCAGTGTTAGCGCAACATTTTCAGGCTTCTGCTGGAAAGCAAAGACAACTGTCTAAAAAGCCTACTAGAACAGCTGAACTTTACTTGCGGGATATAACACATTCACTGCCATTGACGGCTTTAGAAGTCAAATGTCCATGTTAACCGGGAAGGCTGGCAGTGAATGAGTGTGTGCTGACTCCCATTTCACATGAGTTGGAATGTGATTGGTTCGTTCCGAACACGGCCACAAAACTGCATTTTTGAAAGGTCTAATAGTATAGAATATTTGTAAGAATTTTTTTTATTGAATTTAAATACATGTTTTTGGGGAATTTCGTAACTTTTAATAATTATTAATACAAATAATCCAATTTTCCAATTTAAATATATAAACCATAAAATAAATATACAAAAGAATAATAAACAGAGTTACCCGACAATTTTTTTTTAAGTGTTTTTAATCTGAATACAAACATATTGGAGTCAGATGTGTTTATATTAAATACCATTTTGTGGAAACCTTTGACAAGGGTTAGGTAACTCAAATTATTCAATAGTTGGGGGGAAATCTATGAAAATCATGTAAATGTATGAATAATGAATGATCAAATATGACAAAAGAAATCTGGATTGCCGATTTGTATCTCGTTGCGGATGCAGTCCAGCGTGATGTGCGCTCCTTCCACGTGTACTTTCGGGAAATAAGCCCACGAGATTTGTGGCGACGATATTCCCAAATTCCCAAACATGCTCTCTGAACCCCGCCCGGCACGATAGCTAGCGTGTATTATCAAATCGAAGCTTTCATCTTTTATCTTTTTACGGCTCATTTTACTGTCCACGCAAAGATAAAGGCTGCTGATGATAAGGCTCGGTTTCCGTGTAACGTTTCAATATCGGGCTTTTAAGAGGGCCGTCATGGCACTTGAGTAGATGTTTCTGGTATCTGTGCTGAAGTATGTTTCTACGAAGTATTGTGACGGATCTATGTTCGTTCTAGAGGTCGGTCACTTTTTTCAACATGCAGTCATGATGATAGAACATAGAAACAGTGTCAATGATTATGTTGACAATTAGTCTGTATATCATTAGCCTTATAGCATAGTCGCCCAAGTATTATTTGAAGGTTTCATGAAAAAAAAAAGATCATTTTAGCAAATATATTTGCAGGTTTTTTTTTTTTTCTTTTCTTTTTCTTCATAGATTTGGTAACAGTAAGTTAAAAATGCTATGAGGGTCACGATTTGATGAGAAAATGAGAGAAATCAAAGACATTTGTGAAAAATGTGACATTTTAACGGGCCATGTTTTCACGTAAGCACGTAACGCTTCACATCAAAAAAAGTTTGGATGAATGATTTCCAGGTATGCCGGGATTTTGTCAGTAAGGCTGTATATTGTTTGCCTATCAGCGTAAGTGTCAAAGTCGTATTTGAACATTTTAGGAAAACAAGAACGTTTTTTTTTTATTCTCATAACAGTAACAGTAAATTAAAAATGACTTCATTCTTCCAGCAGCTTGTATTTGTTTGTGTTCCAGTTCATGTTAGCGGGAGGCCATTTTCAGAGTCCGCATGGGTCTAATAACCCCAAACTCTCGAGTGTGTTTTGTTCCCGCACTGCCAAAACCACAGCGGGGAAGACGTGCAATCTGCTAATAGATGTCCGCTTGTGTCCAATCTATGCTAATAGAGAGAGTTAGCGGTCACATTGTACTCCAAACAATACAGTCAACTACTTTTTTTTTGTTGATCTCTGACTAGAACTGCCCCAATCCAGTACAAATGGACGACTCAAGTGCAGTCTGTGGTGGGCTGTGCGTTTGGTGCCTATGTCATGTCGCCATTATCGAAACCATCAAAACCATTCCCCAAAAAAGAAAAGAAAAGAAAATGCATTGCAACAGTTGTGCCGCGTACATCACCCGGAGCAGTTCACGCTGAATATTTGTCGAATCACGTGACAAAAACATTTTTGAAAAATGTAAATAAAAGACCACGCACCAAAGATGCTAATTGCAGACATTTTTAATTGGCAGACATTTTTTCTCCAAGCAACCAATCAAAATCAGTTTGCGACAAACCAGGCGGAGTCACACGTCAAATGCAAGGTCTTGACGAGGGCTTCGCACGTGTGGCCTTCTTCAGTCGATATGTTGTCGTGCGGTGCCGCAATGACCAGAAAAGGTGGCATTTTAACAGGATGATGGCAAAAACAAAGCAAAGCAGAGCGATTGAGAAAACCAGGGGAAAGGTCTCCAACGATGATTTTAGTCTTCTTCTTAAGTCGTCAAAAGAAAATGCTACGTGAGCTAAATTGCTTCCAAGGGAGACGGAACAGCGGCCGTCATTGAGTGACTGGCTAATTCACTGAATTTCCGCTAAGCGCTGATGTTAGCTAGCGGGCTAGGCCTTATGTTTTTGCTAAATTACTTCAAGACACTCGCTTTCTGCCACGTCGAAGTTCCCTCTTGCCTTTTGTTTATAAACATTTAAAAGATGCTCAATTAGCTTCCTCTCATGAGAGCGAAGGCCACGTGGAAAATAGCGTGTGTAGCGTTGGGGCAAAACGGCACACGTGCTTGCGTGTTTGTGCGACTGCCGTCTTCCAGCCAGGCCGGCGGCCTCCGACCTTTTGGCCAAGTCGCGTAATTAAGCGAAAGCGGGGGGAGCCGCGAGGGCGAGCTGCTCCGCATTCTTCGCAGTGCGCGTCGCCCATTAAGGCGTTCATTAAACGCAGCTTAACTCGGCCGGCGAGCAGGAAATGCGATGGAATTAGCCTCACGCTGCGTTTCCACCGACGGCGGGGTCCGAGCGGCTGACGGGCCAATCGGAAGACGAGGGACGCACGCCGGGATTTTTGGTGGCGTAACGCGCCGGAAAATAACACAAACCACTGGAGCCGGAAAACTTCACACTGATACAGTTAAGAAGGTTTCAATGAAAGAAAGCAAACTCTAATACAAGAAACAGTTTTAGCTCGAGTGGCGCCTGGACAACATCCCTTTGATGCCAAAAAGGTTTGAATTGACCGAACGCTCACCATATTTCCGACACGGTTCTTTATGGTGCTTCTGCATCCTAAACAAACGAACACGATGTACGGTTTTATTGCTCACGTTCCAATCGAAACATTTGAGCTGGAGTAATGCCGAGAAAACGTTCCAGTGACACAGGACAAGGGAAATTTCAATGACGGACACGCATGGTCTCTGTGATATGATTCTTTATGATCATTTTGCACAGCATACAGTTTGCGCTCGTTGCACTGATGCGGGACCAATCATGATTCAATGACTGATTCAAATGTCATCTCGGTGATTCTTTTCCATTTTTCATTGAGTACATACAACAAATGACACTACAATATACAGTTTTCAGAACATCGGAACAGTTTAGCAAAAAAAAAAAAAAGACATGATTTGATTTCTTCTTTTTGCTCGTATGATCCTATAGCACATATACTACGCCACGATATCGAGTTTTGGCTCGAGTGCCGCCTAGAAAGCATCCATCCCACTCATGCAGGAGGAGCAAGCGTTTGAAAACACGTTGATTTTTGCCAGCAGTCTCTCGTTTCCAAAGTGAAAAGGATCGTTTATCGCTGGGTTCCGATGTGCTCCGGCGCTCCTCCTTCATACGTACTCGGCCCGGGCCAGCACTGTGTTCATCACCTGGTACCTCCTCTGCGGGCCGGCCGGAAGGGGCGGCGCCCGGGCGGCCGAGCGCGACCCGAGCACCAGGAGGAGGCCGGCCACCACCAGGAGGAAGCCCCCCGCCCACCCGCAGAACAGGGAGTCGCCGAACTCCCAGCGCGGCACCACGTCGGGCAGCGTGTCGTCGAAGAAGCGCACCACGGCCAGGTGGGCCACGTACGAGACGGGGATCAAACACAGGACCCCGGAGAGCATCCCCATCAGCCCGCCCGCCGTGCCCAACGTCCTCTTGGCGCCGTCCTCCTCGCACCCGTTGACCAGCGACAGCCCGGGGATGGCCACCAGGAAGCCCAGGGCGCCCAGGGCCAGGGAGGCGCAGGTGAGCACACGGCCCAGCTTGAGGTCCGGGGAGAGGCCCAGGAGGCTGTCGTAGGCCCGGCACTCCATGCCGCCCGTGTCCTGGACCACGCACGTCTCCCACAGGCCCAGCTCGTAGCTCTCCACGGGCAGCAGCGACGTGGACATGCTGAGCCAGCGCGGGGTCACGGCCGCCCCGAGGACGCACAGCCAGGCCCCGGCGTACAGCAGCATGCCCAGCAGCTCCAGGGCGCGGGCGCACTCGTCCATCGGATCGCTCGCTAAGAGGTCGGAGGGCCCGGGAGCTCGTGGCGCCGAGTGCTGCCGCTCGGACTCGGAGGAGAGCTCATCCTCTACTGCGGGGAGGGAGGGAGGCGAGCCGGGGGCCGGCCCTCCCCTCTGCGGCCCTCCTGCTCCCTGTGCCAATGGGCGGCGGAGGGGGGGGGGGGGGCAGAGCTGCTCATTTGACCGTAGCAAAAGTACCACCGTTCTGTTCTTAAGTTCGACTGCGGATAGATTCTGGAAAGAATAATGGCATTTCCGTTCGATCGAGGGTCGTCCCGGAAAAAATTCAACTGGAAAACCATCGTCACGATGTTTCATTTGAGGTGTGACTCCATGTGCTTTGTCGTTTTTTGTTTGGAAATAACGTAATCGGTTCATTCATCGGTTACAGCGGGGGGTGTCAAACTCATTTTTTGTCACCGTTTCCCTCAGAGGGCTCTTATGACTGTGACACAACAAATCAATGGATTATCAAGAGCTCAAGGATAAGTGTTGGTTCAAGTTACTTTGGTAACAACAAAAGCTTGCAATATCTCAACATTATTGATTAAGTATGACAATTTGTGGTTCGGTCCTTCCCCCCCTCAAGCGGCGTTGTTTTCAGTCATTACATCATCATATGGGGAAAAGAATAATGGCATATGCAGAAGGTCCTCATCAAGGCCTTTAATTTGAGCTGTGACTCGATGTGGTTTAATGCACATCGCTTTTGGAACTTATTCAGAGATAAAGTAGGAAGTGAATGTGTTTGTCGCAATTTTGAAACCAACGAAGAACGTTTGAGCCATCATTCCGAAAAGTATGTTTTGTGCAAACACAAAGCATCATGTTTTTTTTCTTCAGCCTGAGTCACGTTAGCGGGAATTGTGAACAGTTCCAAATACAAGTCAGTGTTAGCACAAGAAAAAAAATCGAAAGGGGGGGGAAAAAAAGCCGACTGGAACATCCGAACTCTATTTGGGGTTAAGCAGAGGCTCTTTAAATGGCCGCTGGTGTGTGCTGACTCCCATTTAACATGGGTTTGAAAGTGATTGGTTAATTCTCAACACAGACACATCCCAGTTACAAGAGGGTGTGTACACTTGTGCAACCACATCATTTCCGCTCATTTTTACTTCCCCTCTGGATTAAAACAATTTTGTCCAACTGAAGTGCACATGTTAAGTGTCACATGAATGGCAGAAAAAGACCTTTTTATATCACAAACACGATGGTGCTTGAACAAGGGTGTGTAGACTTTTTTTTGTTTGTTTTTTTTACAAAGCCCAATTCCAATGAAGTTGGGACGTTGTATAAAACCTAAATGGAAAAAAAAACCATCTACTAATGGTTGTCCGTCCATTTTTTTTTTTTTTTTTACTCTTCCCTTTCTTTGACTTTCGTGTTGCGTTTCCCCTGAAAATGTCCAAATGGTGCTCCCAGATTCTCAGCAGGCCGCAAACAACACTGCGACGTATTGTGTTGCGTTCACGCGCGCGCGCACAAACGCTCACCAGTCACGCAGGAGATCAAAATGCGGAGATAAACTCCCCCTCAGGTGGAGAACAAACGCTCAGCTGACTCAAGTGACGTCTCACACACACACACACACACACACACACACACAAACCAGTGGTGGGTAGTAGAACCAAGTAGAAATACTTAGTTACTGTATTTACGGTACAGAAAATGGATGGATGGATTTTTCAGGTGTTTATACTTTTGAAACTTTTTGTCCCTCCATTTAAAAATGATGTGTACTTTTTACTCATCAATAAAGGCCTTTTACTTACAACATTAGAATATCACAAAAGCAAAAACATAAATAAATACAAGATATATCATTTATTGTTATTATTATTTTATTATTTTTATAATTGAATTTAAAACTTGATGACTGTTTTAGATATGTTAAGATTTTTTTTATAGATACTAGATAAATGCAACATACATAACTTAATAATAAGTGCCCATTTGTATATTTATATTTATAAATTTGTTTTTAAATATTAGTAATACAATAAAAATGCCACTTAAAAGCAAAATATGTTCTTGTTTCATATACATTATGAATATAAAAAGTAAAATTTATAAAATACCACACACAGATGAATAATGAAATAAAAAAGTTGCGCGTAATAAAGCTGTGGAAATGTTAAACTATATTAAATGTTGATTGTTTTGATCAATTACAGTAAAAGCTTGCCTTGGTCCCCCAAATGACTAACTCTGAAAGGAAAACATGACGTCATTGAGTCGCTCAGTGGCAAATTTAAAAAAACGACCGGTACGATACTCATATTGTGCGCAAGGTGGCGCCAATGTACAACAGAAACGATTCAAGCCCTCAGAGTTTGGACTGGAGGGAAAACTTGTTTGTTTTGAGGAAACTTTTTGCCCCGAGTTGACATTTACGTTGCTTTAAATTGACGAAACGGTCAACGAAAGTGGAATGATCTGCGTGTAATCAACAGCTTGTGGTGGGAGTACAAACAAAAAAAAAGAACAATTAGCGAAAGTCAAGTCGAGTGACCGACTTTCAAGAAAAAAAAATAAAAGCCTTTTTTTTGTTAGGTTTTTTTTGGGGGGGGGGGGTTAATAGAGGAGCAGTTTTAAAGTGGACACGGAGAGGGAGACGAGAGCGAGGAGGAGGGGATTGGACGGAGGAGCCCAAACTCTGCCCGCACGTCCGTCCGTTTATGCAAATCCGCCCCGAGCCCGAATAAGGACAGGGAGGAATGAAACATGGTGGCGGAGGGAGCAGGCCAACATGGAGGCGAGAGGACCGTGAGAGCGCCGCCGCCGCCGCCGCCGCCGCCGCCACCACCACCGCCGCCGCCTGCTTTGTAAAGCCCAAACTTTGCGCTTTTCTACCGCGGGGCCGCGATGCGGTGAAGGGGAGCGACTGGCTGGCCTTCCCGGGGACAGAGTGAGACGAGGCGGCGACGACGACGACGACGACGAAGGAAGGGAAGGAGCAACGGGGCTGGAGCCCGCCGCGATGCCGTGGCCGGGCGGAGGCGGCGGCAAGCGGCGAGAGAGCTCCGAGCTCCCGCTGCCCGCCGGGTGGGAGGAAGCCCGAGACTACGACGGGAGGGTGTTCTTCATCGACCACAACACCCGGCAAACTTCCTGGATAGACCCGAGAGATAGGTGAGACATTTGCACCGTTTGCTTTGTTTGCTTTGTTGCTTTGTTGCTTTTCAACAAGCAATCGCACAAGGTGATGCTTTGGGCATTTCTCAACGAATTTGCACAGATTTAAACATCATCATCATCATCATCATCATCATCACGCAGCCTACTCAGCTGTCCGTCTTGTCTTTTCCTAAAAGTGACATTTTAAATGTTGGTTGTGTTTCCACTCGCATTCACACATTCCCCTGTTATGTATGCATGTGTGTGTGTGCTTTTTTTGTTTGTTTGTTTGTTTATGACCTCCAGTGACCTGCAGCATTCCAGCATCTCTATTGCCCCCCCCCCCCCCATTCTCCTATTCTTTATTCCTCTCCAATCCAGCAAAACGCGTGTGTGACTGTCACTTTTTGGTGTGTTTGCGTGCGGCCGCCTGAACTTCAACTCCCAGAAACCAGGCGAAACTATGCCAGGAATGCTGCTAAAGTTGGGCCGCTGGGAAAAGCGGCGAAGAGGATGCGCGCCTCCGCCGGGGACTCACTTTTTTTTTTTTTTTTTTTAAAAGGAGACACATTATGCTTTTTCTTTTCACGATTGAAAACAATTCCCAGTGGTCCTAAACGCGCGTCTCGGGGCACAAAGGCCCAAGGATCGAGGACGACGATCCACTTTTGACCCTATTCCTTCTTTTGCTGAAATGACCCCCATTTTGAGGAGGCGGTCCCGTCTTTGCGAACTCGGCGGACGAATCGATTGCATGCCGCTGATCGTTACATTCGACAAAACTCAACGCAGCTCAGATTCGCCTTTGACTGACGCGATAGTGTTTGGGACGGTTTGAAAGTGACTCCGAATCTTCGCCCGGCCTAGCTGATCACGTCACGGGCGGAGAAATTAGATGTGTGGGCGGTGTTCTGCAAATGAGCTGCGCTGTTACGAGGCAGATCGCAAAACTATTTACTGGGCCCCGCCCCTTTTTTTCGCATACACAAGCGAGCTTGAATCCGCTCCGAGCGCGACCGATCTTGTTGCGGCTGATTCAAACGAAGGGAATGCAGAAGCAGCGCATCATCCAGACTCGGAAAACCTCAACAGTTTTTGCTCCTTCGTCATTTTTTTGGGACTGTTTGTCTAGTGATTCATAGATGATCTCCAGCAGAGGAATGCCCCCTGTGTCACAACCCCTTTTGCTGATGTTTCACTAAATCACAGTTCAAAAGAATACATAAATACAACACATACAGATGGTGAGCCGCATTCAAATTATAGTAAATTGATATTTGAAAAGCTTCCACCCAAATAGTTTGGTCTCTGGAGTGCATGTCCACCCATCGAGTGGAAGATGAAACAACCGAGGACATTTAATGTCAGAAAATGTGCGTCAAATTCCCATTGCCATTGCCATTGCCGTTGCCGTTGCTAATGCAGTTGAAGTTACATGGGTCAGCACTACTGATTGCGAAAACCCTGGGCAGATTCGATTGACATGGCAACATAGAGGCTGAACTCTAATTGGACGGAAAAAAAACAAAAACAAATCCAACGTCCACATGTGTACTAGAAGCAGTGCAGCCAAGAGAAACTTGACGAAATCAAGAGAATAATGGACTGCCGGGGATAAATTCATACAATTTGAAATTTGAAATGATAGAGTTTAGGTTATAAATGTAGGTTAGTGCTTCTGATAGTGTTGAATTCAGCGGGGAAGGCCGGAAATTGGGCTTTTGCTGACTTTGATCAAAAGGGGAGGAAAAATTCTCCTATTAGACCAGCTTGTCAGTATGTGTGTACACGCCTTTTAGTCAAGCGACAAATAGTATTTCTTTACTTTGAGAGGAGTGAGAAATGGCAATGTCGAGAGAATTCTTTTGGGCCCGATGGCAAACTTTTTATCCAGGAAACATTGGGATATTTTGCTCGTGACGTTTGGAAAGAATTTTTATATATATGTATATATATATATATATATATATATTTATTTATTTATTTTTTTTTGCTTTGTGTCGCGAGCAAAGATTTGACGTACAAGTTAGCTTCGGACATTCCGCTAGATGGCAGGAGCCAAAATTGGCCACCATCAGTTCACGCCGGTTACCCGACAGTAAAACTTGTTGTGTACCTGTTGTGATTTGATCTTTGACTTTTGATGTCTTACAATAGATTTTCCAAAATAAAGACCATAGTTATCCTTAAAAGTGTGACTTAGTCCATAAATCTGTCGTTCCGAGGTCTGAAAAATCTCGCAGATGCTCATCTTGACAAAAATGTGCTTGTTAAGCCACTTTTCCCCTGCTTGTAAAATCCGGCGTTTTTACGTTAAAGTGCTTTGCTGATAAATTCCAGCTCTACTCTCATGGCAGAACTCATTGCGAGGAAGTGTGAATGGTTGTGTGTCAGACGTTCGATGGGTCACCAGTCCAGAGTGTGCGTCCCGCCTCGTACGCAGAGTCAGCTGGGATAGACTCCGGCTTCCCCCGTGACCCTGAACAGGATAAGCGCTGTAGAAAATGGACGGATGGTGAAAATTCCAAACATTCTTTGGCTACCCGCCTGCAGTGAGTGCTGCGTGACACTATACCATCAGCAGAATGCATTACAGCGCTACCTTACTTACTATATATATATATAATATGAATTTGTTCCGTCACAGACCACGTAGTTTCAGCTCATTTAAAATAAACAAGTTCACAAGCAGTTGTTCAACAGCGCTGCGTTTGCTGTTAGCCACGTGTGTCCGAAGCTCACTGGTAACTCGAGTTTGGCGCGCAACATAAAAGCAAATAAAGAAAACAATTTGGTGTTCCCTCGCTATGTCGCCCTTCACCTATTGCGGACTCAATGCATTGCATATTTTTTTTTTTTTTTTTCCATATTCATCTCGCGGATAATTCGATTGTGCGTCCCGTGTCTGAGACGCACAAAATTTAGCAGGGACACATAAAGTATGATCAAGCTGCGTCTTCGGACGCATGGCTTAGTACTCTGGTGTGGTGCGGGAAATCCGGCGTATGAATGATTATTCTTTTTTTGACGAGACAGGGCTCTAGAGTGCGACAAATTTGGTCGCCTATGCGCCCTAAATTCCGAATGGTGCCAGGAAGAAAAAAAAAAACTGAGGGTGCGTACAGGTGCCGGTCATTTGAGGAAGAAAAAAACATTCCCCGCGACCTGTAAGCAGACACACGATGGGTTTCATCGTGGTCTCTAAACCAATCAGAGATAGTGAAGAGCGGGGACCCTCCGTCTGATTGGCCGCGTGCGTGTGAGCGTATGTGTCTGAGCTTTTGAAATGCGGCCGCTCGCGTACACAAATCGAAGTTTTCTGAGAGCGAGCCAGTAGCTTACGGAAAGTTGAGCGGCACAGATGGAATTAGTTCCAAAGCCCAACGCCACCGTGACAACGTGGGAACATTTTGGATTCAAGCCAGATGAACACGGCCATCACCAATGAGCTGCTATGTCGAATTTGTATGAATTTGCAACAAAGACAACACAACTTAAAAGCGCAAAGGGACACAATCTATTTTAAAGACTCAATTGGGAACAAAAAAAACACGGTGGGACATCTCCTGTTTCCCGTCAGCTTGCAATGATGCACCCCCTTTGCCCAAACAATGCAAACACAAACATGAATATGGCGCACGTATGCTCACATTATATACAGTATGGCGTTACTATTGGAAGAGAGGCCACCATTGAACAAGTAGCGGGAAATGGCGGCGGATTACTGGATCTGTATTCCTTGATGATAAATTGCAGGGACTCACTCTTCCTGGGTTGGGACTCATTGTTTCCATGACATGTGCATCCCGGGACTCACATAGTCTCAAGTGTAAAAGGATCTATGTCGAGTATAAGAGCATGGTAGACGTTTATAGAAACGTGGGCAAGATTAATAAGAGTCTGGTGAGGTTCATACGGCTTTCAAATTGGATGAATAAATAATCCGCAAAAATATGCGGTCGCTACTTCGCAGATTTCACCTATCGCGGGGGTGGTCCGGAATCTAACGAGGGATTACTATAACTCGAAAAACTCGTAAATCGGGGCGCTTGTAAGTCGGTCGAACCGGCGTACGCAATGTGGAAAAGCAATAGTAGTCAGCAAGGACACGGAGATTGGTCTGCTGACGAGGGCGTGGCCCGCAGTCTGCTGACTGTCTCGCTGGCTAAAAAACACAAGCGCCATTGAGGGCCAACCATAATCGCGCCCGCCGCACGTCGGCCCAGGGTTCATGTTTGGGCGCTCGCTTGCGTCGTGTGGTCCTCGCCAGCGGCCTGGATGTTTGTGTGAGCTCACGGCATGTCGTGAAAAATTGGGCTCACGTGCGAAAAACGCATTCGTCGCAAACGCAGACGGGGTTCCTCAGGGCAGCAGATGGTTGTGTTTACATTGTCCGGTTTCCAATAATAATAATAATAATAGTACATTTGAATCATAAAACATATTTTAGGATTTTTATGACTACAGTAAAAGGAATAATGTAATACTTGATTTAAACCAAAAAAAAGAATTAATAAATTGATGATAAAAACCAAAATAAATAAATCTAATAAATATACAAATAAGGAATATATTTTTTATATTTGAGGACATATGTAGCCTAAAATTCCACATAATTAAAAGTTATAAATAAATATATGTACTTTTACATTTTGGGATCTTTCAAATATACATATAAATGATTAAATGAATCAATGAATAAAATAATAATAAAATAAAAAGTGACCTTTGGTATATTTATTGGCATAAAAATGATTTTTTTAAATGATATATTTTCAATATTTGAAATTCTAAATACAATAAATAAATATAAAAATATAAATATATTTTTGAAATATTTGAGGATTTTAAAAATTTATATAAATTGTGAAATTAATGAATGAATAAAATAAAAACTAACAAATGTCCATTTAGTTTCTAAATATAAAATAATAAAATGCCACAATTAAAGAAAAAGCTATAAAATAGTTATATATTATAAGTATTTGAGTAAATAAATACGATAAATAGATACTATCACAATAAAAATATAAATACACTTTTATTTTTTAGGATTTTCATAAATTTAAATAATAGAAAGTGTCAAAATTCAGAAAATCTTTGCTATAAATATTTTGTAATCCATTTAAAAGTAAAATGCATTCCAAATTCCACATAATTCCACCGATGCAGTTGGTAAGCTCGCTCCACTCCGGGTTCACTTGTCACCTTTGACTTGCTTTCTCTATTTACTGCACAGTGTGAGTTGTAATGGAAACGCTATTTTGCTCGGCCCGGGTCTGTCTCGAAGGACAGTCGGGGTCGCGGTTAGCTCGGGTGGGCCGCCGCGAGCTCGCTCTCCCGTGCGGCGCCGCTGCGTGGGACTTTTTGGGTTGCAGCGGAATGAGCATCATGCTCGGCATGCTGAACACTAATGCCCGGGGGCCGCGCTCGCTCGCTCGCTCGCGGCCTCAGACAAAGCGTCAGAAACAGGCGTAAGGGGAGTGGCGGGGGGAGTTTCCCACGTGTCCGTGGGCCGTCCCGGCAGGCCTCCTTTATTAGCTCTGTTATGCAACCCTACGCCCGGCAAAGGGAGGCCTTTATGCAGGGGCACAAAGCACACCAAATTCAATTATTCTAGAAAGGGTGAGCTGTGTTGGCAGGCGCCCAGAGGTTATTCACATGCGCTGAACCCCGCTTTTATTTCGCTCCCCACAGTGTTTTCATTATGTGCGGAGGGGGCGTCACAAACGCACCACGTCTCATTTGGCCCATGTGCCCTTTCCCCCCCCCCCCCCCCCCCCCCCCCTCTCATCTGACTACTATACAGTGGTACCTTGACGAAAGAGTGGCCCAACTTGTGAGTTTTTCAAGTTGCGAACCTTTTTTTGGGCGTGTTACGAGCCGAAATATGACTTACAGGCGAGTTCGTGATATGCTGCCGCTCGTGAAGTGCATATGTAATGACAACACTCACAAGGAGCTGCTGCAGGCAGCTGCACGCAACCTGACTCCGTCCAAAAAGAAAAAAAAGAAAAAAGGAAACTCCCCTTAAAGGCACTCACCGATGCACTTTGAACTATTTAGTGAAATGTCAAACACGACTACAAAGTGAGCTGCTGTAAGCCACAACTCACGCCCACAGGCTCACACGGAGACAGTTTGGTCGGTTACAACTCCAGCTCCTTAAGTCACTGACTAGGCCACGCCCCCTTGAACGTACCAATCAACACACAAATACACTGTGTACAATTACACTTTATAAAACCCGTTTATTTCTTCCCGCGTTTTATTATGTTTTTATACAATACAGACATTTTACATATGGCACAATTCATAAAAGAAGTCATGAGATACTTTAGGACCATCAGCGTTGCTCCCAAAAAAAAAAAAAGTTGTTAAACGGAAAAGCAGATAGTGAGAGCCACTTGTAAGTAATGTTAGAATATGCCTGGGAATGAATTTGACGCTGTATTTCTATTTCCAGCGGTAATAATATTTTGAGCAGTAAAGTGTTGACGGAGGCCCAAGCGGGGCTCGGCATAGTCGTCCGTGAACGTGCGCCGCTCAGAAGAATGCAACCTAAACAGGACATGCCGAACTCCGCCAGCTGTCAGGGCCTCCATTGTTCCACATCGGCGCACAATTCTGATTGAAAAGCAGAATAATGTCGTCGCCGCAACAACTTTTCTCCGCTCTGCGCCTCGTGCAGACAACATGATTCCAATTCTGTCCAGCCAATGTTTATTTTAATTTTTTGGTCTTTTAACAGAGACACGAGTCAACTGAAGATGAAGGAGGGGGCGGGGGGGGGGGGGGGGGGGGGGGAGGCATTTTTGCAACCACACAAACCATTAGAAGCCTTATTCAGATGAACGTTATTAAAACACGCTTTTTAAGTGTTGCTTAGCGCCCGCCCGTTCTCACTCGCTAGCTGTCAACAACTGGTAGACAAATGTATAACATCACTTGGAGTGGTGGGGGAAAAAACCAAAAAGTGAATTACACCCTGGCTCAGTCATCCACACTCATTATTACTCGTCTTTTTTCTTTCTTAATAGGCGGAGGAAGGCGTCTCTTTTGAAGGAGGTGTTTATTTGTCTTCACCGCTAGGTGCTGGTGTTTTGGTTGGCAACAGAGTTCAAATGGGATCACCAGTTAATTCAAAAGCCATTTATGAAATCTGATAAATACAGTCACTGGCTGTTTTTTTTTTTGTTTTTTTTTCTTCCCCTGACGGTTCTATTTGAGCGAGGCGTTGACTTTTCTTAAGTGGTCGATATTGCTGTTCTGATGATAAAGATGTTCAAATGGGCTCAGCCGATAGCCGTCTTTGACATGCGATAACTACAGTTTTTTTTTTGGGGGGCCTTATTTGAGGGAGGTATTTATTTTTCTTAATTTACTGAGATACCAGATGCCTAATCCACACTTACTATGAGACGATTTGTGAAAATAGGGTTATTTACTTTTAGCAGGGCCCCTTTGCCTTTTTTTGTTATTTTTTTACAACCACACACAACCGTCCCCCAGCTGAACACCCCCCGAGCCCTCCGATGCCATCCCTTATCCCCTCCCTCACGTCCGTCCAGACGCTAACGCTACTTTTAGGAGGCCTATTTCCATCGGATTTAACACATAAAGGCGCGAGCAGATTCCGTCTGGATATCAGCTGCTTTAAGTCTCGCTCTGAAATCCTGCACCAGCGCCGCCTCAGACGGGGCCTGAGCATGAGTGACATTCCTCCCAAAGTTGTTCTCACGTTTCTTTTTTAAAGGCACAATGGAATTTTAAGGCCGGCAACGCTTGTGGCCGTTTTGCGGACCCTCCGCGGAGGAGCCAGGGGTGAGCGGGTGGTCCTTCCGGGCCGCTTATTCTTATCAAAATAGGGGAAAATGCCGAATTATATTTGGGAATGTTATTTCTTTTAGAGCAAAAGCTGAGGTCCGAGGGTTCCCCGGTCTCCAGTTTCACATGCCTTTCTCACGCCACCGCCACGGGGACCCTGTCACTGGGCAAAAGGCGGCTGGCGCAGGATGGAAATATCCTCCGGGACGGATTATTCTAGAATTAGCAAATGTCGCAATATATTTTTCAGGGAAGGTGCGAGAGCGTCGGTCCGCAGCCGGACGTGCTTGTCAGTCCTCCTCGGCTAATTTCAGGAAAGTCTTTTTTGGCATGCGAATGTGCAGAATGTGCACATGTGTAACGCTACTCAAACGCACACCGCCTTCAACTATCTTATCTATAATTACTCGGTCCGAAAAATGAATTCAGTGAAATTGTCTTGATGCAACACAATGAGTTGGTGTATTCAAATGTGTTTATTCAATGATTTTGGACATAGTGTGCATTTGTATTTCATCCATCCATCCATCCATCCATTTTCTCTAGCGCTTATCCTGTTTGGCGTCGCGGGGGGGCTGGAACACGGGCAAAAGGCAAAATACATCTTGGACTGCTTGCCAGTCAGTCGCAGGTTTATTTGTATTTAGTCAATTCTTTTTTGGTATATTCAAATGAATCCAGTTATTTATACAATATGTAGTTATTTGTAATATCTGTTCAATCATTTTGAAATGTTAGTTGTCGAGTCACTGATGGTGTAGTGGTGCACTCGCCTGATTTTGGTGCGGGCAGCGTGGCTTCACTTCCCGCTCAGTGACGGTGCGAACGGTTGTCCGTGTCTATGTGTGCCCGGCGACCAGTTCAGGGTGTAGTCCGCCTTTCGCTGGGATAGGCTGAGGGCGCCCCCGTGACCCTAACCAGGTTAAGCGGTGTTGAAAATGGATGGATGAATTACACCTTTTTTTATTCATTAAAATCTATTTTTAAAGTTTATTGTTGCATTTTAGTTTATTTCACTAAATAACCTTAAGTAATTTAAAAACAATCTCGCCTTATTTATTTTATCTATTATTTTGCTCCTAAAATATAAATATCTGTCTATCGTTGACCTTTTATGGTCAATATCCTTATTTAGCATGATTGAATTGGCTGGGGGGAAAAAAACATACAAAACTGGTCAACTTTTGTAGCTTTTTATTTTTTATATTATTTGTACAACTAAAATGATCCGTTAAATATTTGTATACTTTATGTTAACCTTTTTATTATGATGATGATTTCATTATTTGAAAAATATTTTTCTACTTGTATTCATCTATTAAATTCAGTTTGAATTTTATAATCATGATTATTATTTGTCATTGGCTTTCTTGGGTATTGATACACGATATACCTTTATATATATACTGTGCGTATATATAGGGACACTGTGTGTCACTGTTACTATGACAACGCGTGTACCCGTGTGTATATCTACTGTGTGTGTGTGTGTTTGTCACAAGACTGCAGAACAAAGCAAACATTCACATGCGGTGTGATTAGGATCTGCGAGCGGACATGTTTTTCCCCCTCAGGGTGGTGACGTTGCACAACAACAACAACAACAACAACAACAACGAGTATGTCATTTCTGTAGAAATGTCTCGTTAATGCAGCGGAACTGAAACGCTATCGAATTGAATTTTGTGGTGAATGTTGGAGCGGTTTGAATTGGTCAAGAAACGTGGAAGGAGGAGGTATAGATGTCAAATAGGTCCTAATTTGGGAGTGTTATGGTGAAAATTGGGGAATTTTCGACATGGAAGTAAGTCCCAAGATGTCCTGAACGAGCTGAACAGTTTTAAGGTGAAATGGTTTGAATTGGGCGAGAAATGTGGAAGGTAAATGTGTCAAATATGTCTTCATTTAGGAATTGGGAATCTGGCGCAGTCCGGTGTGCAAAGGTATCCCAACACCCGCTGTCTGCTGTTGAAGTGTCCTTGGGCAAGACGCTGAACCTAAAATTGCCTTCAGCATTGTCGGCATTGTAAATGAGAAACTGTTCCCAATTCCCTTACCTGGTTTAACAAAGACATTTTGGGAATGGGAATAATTCCCAGGGGGTCCTGAATGCGCTGAACAGTTGGAAGGTGGAATGGTTTGAATCTGTCGTGAAACGTGGACGGGAGAGGTTCACGTGTAAAAAAAAAAAAATGTTTGAATTTGGGAATTTTTCTGTCAAGTGTGAAATTGTGAGGATATGGGAATTCTTGGAACGGGAAAATACTTGCGTAATGTTTTGTTTTTGTTTTTTTAAGTGTACCATAACATAGAGAACAACACAAGGGCCCGCAGGGTCTCGTGGCCAGGCACACTTCCTTGTTGCGTGTCGCCGGTTGTGTGCACATGACTGAGTGTGTTTACCTTCGGCAAACACTTGAAACGAGTTGTTTGACTCCTTGTTGCCGTCGTGTGTGCACTTTCACCTGTCAATCACACGGCTGAGACACGCGACCATTCAACACCTGCAAACATCGTCGTTTCCTAGCGTTTAGGTCATATTTGCACGTTGTTGGAAAACAAGAAGGGGGGGGGGGAAATGCAACCAATTCCACAAACAAGTAATAATTCTATAATTGCCTATATGTGCCCCAAGATGGCGGTTTTCATAAAAAAACATATTTTATATGTGACATTATGCACAGTTTGGATATTAACGATGCACTTAAATATAAAAAAAAATAGATATATTGAATGATTCATTTAAATCCACTGCACATAAAAGTTAAATCCAAATTGTAGCTAAATACCTAGAGCTTGTGCACCACACTTTGAGAATCACTGTTCTAATAAGTGAAGCTCCTCAACTCAGTTCAGCATAGCGCCTTAACTCCAAGATGCCATAAAATGGCAGCAAAGCAATACTTGAATTTTCGAATGCTGAAGTGCAAATATGCGGGGGTCTCCCTTGTGTTGAATTATTCTGCCGTTCAGACCCTCAGTCCTCGCCGGTGTCGCAGCAGCGCGTCATGCATTTAAAAACGCGTCTAAAAATGGATCGTGCGTGGGTTTGCGCCCGGCCGTCAGACGGTTGACGTGTCGTTTGTGACCCTCCGCTGTCTCTTTAGGATCACCAAGCCGCTGACTTTCGCCGACTGCGTTGGAGACGAGCTGCCCCTCGGCTGGGAGGAGGTGTACGACCAGCAAGTGGGCGTTTACTACATCGACCACATCAACAGTGAGTACGCGACACCAGTCGGCACGTCTTACTCCTGCTGCGGTTCCCTTTGCACCACACAGTACATTCAACCCACAATAAAGACAGACAATATAAAAAAAAAAAAAAACGTTTGTTGTAATAGTGTTAGCCCTTCCACACGCTTTGACCGCATTTAAAGTTTATAATTAAAATACTCTTTTTCCAATGTTTCACCATTTCTTTGCACGAAATGGGAAATGGTTACGCGTATAACGACACTGAGGAACTCAAAAGAAGACTCTCCATCGCGCACTTCTCCGAATAAGAGGTCAAGTGTGCTTGCTTCAAGCTGTTTGTCAGTCACAGTTAAATCGTATAGAAAACAGAAAACAAAGAGACAATTAAACAATGAATATTCAAACACCCAATTGTTCAACCAGACAATGTCATTAATGCTAATATTTATTGTGAAATGCCATAGATGGGCTAATGGAAATTAGCCTAGCTGTTAAACCTTCAAACAACTGCTGCTTCAAACATAATTTCGTCGAACGAAAGTCCGCTACCTTAATGCTAACATAAAATGCGGAAATGAGCACAGATGTTAGGGTGATTTATAGACTTTCAAACAACTGCTCCTTCAACACACACAAAAGCGAGCGTACAACAATATTCACGGGCATTCTCTCTGCTCTGCGAAGACGACGACTATTAGCGGTCGGTACCCCGGCATACCTGACGGGTCCCCTGTGCCGTCCCTCAGAGACCACCCAGATCGAGAACCCGCGCACCCAATGGCGTCAGGAGCAGGAGCGCATGTTGAAGGAGTACCTGGTGGTGGCGCAGGAGGCCCTCCGAGCCAAGAAGGAGATGTACCTGGTCAAGCAACAGCGTCTGGAGCTGGCCCAGCGCGAGATGTTGCTCTTCCACGAGCTCTCCGAGGACGGCCGCTCCGCCGCCGGCAGCGGTAAGATGCGGTCCGCATTTCGTGTCTGTGCTTTTCATACAGAGCAGCGACATAGAAATGGCAGGAAAAACTTTGGCGTGTACAGGCAGTGTGAAAGGGCTTCTGATTCTACCTCAATTGCCAGGATGGACTTTGTACCCGCATTCCGTGTCGCCGCCATTTAAACAGAACTTTTTACAGGCCGTACCGAGTTGACCGCCTGAGTACATCCGGAAAACCGGATCCTTCGCCCGACCTTTTGTTTTGTGTATTTCTCTTACATCTTCACCTCCCAGCCAGCCGCCGCTCACCCCTTTCTGCGCTCTCTCCGTCTTTTGTGTGTCCACAGCTCACTCCGGCTCGTCCTCCGGCGCGAAATACGACCCCGACCAAATCAAAGTGGAAGTGGCTTGTCGGCGAGAGCGGGTGAGTCATTATCACGGGAGAACAATGGCGGGGCGGCCGGGGTGTCGCCCCGACAGGATACCGCGGCTCGGGGGGGCCCCCGGGGCCGCTGGAGTCCAACATCAAAGGGCCAGAGCTCATATTTAAGCTTCTCTAGAACTCTCATGGGACACATACAATCATAATTCCTCTTCCATGCAACTCTAATGTTGCATATGTACAGCATATATTTAATGATCTGCACAACTCTTATGTACCGTATTCACGTAATATTTCATTGTCTGTAACGCTTCATAAATACGTCATATTTAACGTTATATACAACTCAAACGTACCGTGTTACCTCATATTTAATTTCCGTTTAATGTTCGATACAACTCCAATGTGCTATTATCGTGTTTAATCTTCTATACAATGTATACACCATATTTTGCGGCATATCGAATGTGCTCTAATACACTAATGTAGCATATTTACACGATATTTCATGTTCGATGCAACTCTAGTTACATTGTATTGAATCATCTAGGCAGCTGAAATGTACAATATTTGCGGTGTATGTCATGTTGTATACAACATCAGCGTCTCATATTGCCATCATGTTTGATGCGCTGCTCATTTTCAATTGCTACGTCATATTTGATGTTCTGTTCACTCCAGTCTACAATATTTCAACCATATTTAATGTTCTATACAACTCTACTGTGCCATATTTTTATAGTCTATAATACAGCATTTGACATCCTTTTTTAGCGTTCCATACAACTCTAATTCACCATATTTTATAGTTTGCAGTGTACCGACAGTCACATATTTAATGGTCTCTATTGTAACATATTTACAGTACATCCTATTTAATCTTCTATGTAACATTGTAAAAAGCCTTCTTAGGGGGAATGGCAGCTGTTCCGGCTGCAGTTCCCTTCCAGTAGGCGTCCTAATACTTTTGTCCGAACGCCGTCTCTTCCGAGTGCCCTCTGGGTGATCCGCCGCCCGTGCGCATGAGAAGAAAGCGAGCCGCGTGACGGCGACGTGCTCGGCAGCGCTTTGCCCCCAAAACGCGTTTCGCCGAATAATGGAATGACACGGAACGGCGGTCACGTTGGCGCGCGGGCGCCTTCGAAAGTGTTCCACTGCTTTTCTCTTCTCTCGGGAAATGTCAGAAGCGGCCGAGGGTAACATGTCGTTTCCAACGCAATCAACTGCATCGCGTTGGCACGTTCCGTGACCCGTCTCGTAACTCCATTGAATTCAAATCGGTTTTTCCCATTGAAATGAATTGAAATGCTATTCATCCGTTCCAGCTTCCCCAAAAACACTGCCATTTTTTTACCTTTTGAAAAAAAACAATAATAGCACTGGACTTCAAAATGTAAGTACAAAAACATACAGATTCATTGCAAGACATTTAATAGTAAGACATTTGTTATTCATTTTGTCATTTTAATTTCATAAAGTTTATATTGATCTAATGACACTTTATTTTTGGAGGTTTTTAATTGAATACAAAAACGAATGATGATGTTTATTTATTTTAGTAGGTTTTTTTTTTTTTTTTACAATTTCTATTTTGTGACATTTAATTGTCTTAAAACTTCCTAATTATTTCATAACAACTGTGAATTAATTTTTTAAAACTTTCTGTGGTACATTGTTAGAATTTCTTATTTTTTTATTTGTACCTATGTAATATTTTTTCTTTTTTATTAATTTTAGAACGGCTTTCTTTAATATTTATTTATTCGCTGGATTTTTATTTATTCAATAGACTTTATATTTATGTAATGAGACTTGTTTATTGGTATTTTTTATTCAGTTGATTTGTATTAATTGATTTATTAACAGTTGGTATTTATTTGATGGCATTTTTATATTTTATAATTAATTCTTTTCAATAAAAAAATAATAATTATTTAAAGACATTTATTTATTAACGGTATTTTTTTATATAGTAGAATTTGCATTTCATAATAATCACAGTTTTTTTTGTTTTTTTTTATTCCTTTTTTTAATTCAATCGAAATTTTCTTCGGAGGTTTGTTTCTTTACTGGTAATGATTATTTATGTAAAGGCCTTTTCTTTCATTGAAAAGCGGCGTGGAGCCGGTGGGTGGGATTGTGATGATTGTGCACTTTGAGGCGAGAGGAAGCCTAATGTGTGACCCCCCCCCACCCGCCCCTCCGACCCCGGGACCCCTCCTCCTGTCCTCGTCTTGCGGTCTTTGCAGCTCTCCAGACTGAAGCACGAGCTGGCCCAGGTGAGGCAGGAGCTGCAGTACAAGGAAATGGGCGTGGAGACCCTGCAGGAGTGAGTGTGACCGCCACCCTTCCTCCCGTCATCACGCTTTTTCCCCTTCTCGCTCTATTTCGGTCTCATTATACAGTGCGACATCCATTTTAAAGCATGTGGAGTTTCACCAGGTCTTGCACATGGGCTAGATAGGACAGTGCTAGCCAAGGAGCCAAGGCTAAAGCTGTCCTATCTAGCCTTTAAAATAAAAATGCTGATTTTGTCGTCTTTTTAAAAAAAAAATTATTTATGTAGACTACTATGTTAGCTTCTCGCGGAGGCCGCTAGCTGGCTTGTCACTGACTGGTTAGCTCTAGCTTAGGAATCTAGGCGACAGCTGTTCCATGTGGCCTTTAAAATACAAATATTTTAGCTGTTTTTTTGCTCTCTCTTTTTTTTTTTTATTAAAAAAATGTGTTGTGCTGTTTGACAAGAAGGAGGTGTAGACTACTACGTTAGCTTCTTGCGTTAGCTGCTAGCTGGCTCATCATTGACTGGTTAGCTCTAGCTTAGGAGTCCAGACTACAGCTGTCCCATGTAGCCCTTCAAATACAAAAAAAATTAGCAGTTTTTTGCTGTCTTTTTTATTTTATTATTTTTTTAATTTAAAAAAGTGTTTGTGCTGTTTGACAAGAAGGAGACATAGACTACTACGTTAGCTTCTTGCTTTAGCTGCTAGCTCGCTCATCGCTGACTGGTTAGCTCTAGCTTAGGAGCCTAGACTACAGCTGTCCCATGTAGCCCTTCAAATACAAAGAAATAGCAGTTTTTTGCTGTCTTTTTTATTTGATTATTTTTTTAATTTAAAAATGTCTTTGTGCTGTTTGACAAGAAGGAGACATAGACTACTACGTTAGCTTCTTGCTTTAGCTGCTAGCTCGCTCATCGCTGACTGGTTAGCTCTAGCTCAGGAGCCTAGGCTACAGTATATTGTTTTAAGTTAAGTGTATTTTACCAAATGAATCCAAACAAAGCACTTTGTCCATCCGCGTTGTGACGTTTTGCTCTAGTGATTTTTTTTTTAAAAGATATTGTCGCGCTGCAACTCGTGAATTTGTCTCGTGCTGACGCAATGCTTCACGGCACGTATTTGATTTTCTAGCGAGCATTGTTACTACTTCTACTTTCCTGTGATACTTAACGGTACATAGGGGATAACTCATCCTCACTGTACATTGAAACAGCACCGCAAAATGGCCAACTCACTATATAGCGAATGGGAACGATTTTGAACACAGCCGCTGCCTTTTTGTCCTGGGAGCGTTTTGTGGGAGAAAGCGAAGCTCCGCCTCCGCCAGGATGGAAAGAAAAGCGCTTTTAGGAACTGCAAAAAGGAGGGTTCCGTGGAAAAGGGAGTGGGGGGACCGAGAAGGGGGCTCCACCTCAGGAAGAGGATGCACCAGTGGAGTACAGGGAGCCGAGGAGAGGAAGTGGAGGGTGGGAGGGGGCTAGCACAGTTTGAAAAACAGCGCAGTGAGATATCGGCGAGCAAATTCCTCAGCACTTCCTGACTCGCTTATCTGCCAGATGTACACAACTGCAGACGTTCCCAGAATAACCTGCAAAGATTTACACACAACGTGGAGCGCAAGAAGTGTGTGTGTGTGTGTGTGTGTGTGTGTGTGTGTACAAACGTATTGTGTTTGTGGAGGGCGGGGACCACCTCTGGCTGTTGTGGACAATATGCTGTCCGTACTGCGTTACATCAGATCAAACGCACACTTTTCACTCATGACCCAACACAATTGGGCCTTTCATCTGCTTCTACACACCAGAGAATTATTATGTTTTGTTTTTTTTCTTTTGAGGAAGAATTGAAATACAATGCCGTGTTCACCCGTGCGGTTCATCGTTCGCGACCTCACTATATCTGATTTCTTCAGTAATTGGTTATACTCTATACGGTGCCTTATTGTGATGTTGTCGCATGTGGGAAAGAGGAGACATTTTTTATTTTATTTTTATTTTTTTGTAAATACAATGCGGCGTTGATATACGCTTTCAGTTCTTTCCATGGGCATGCTCTTAACTTAAACTCTCCCCCGCCCCGAAATGAAAGAAAATGAATGCAGGGGAGGATTCATTTTCGTGGTGTTTTCTTTCATTGTTGTAAAATGAGCTGTTTTTGCTCATAAAATGTTGACTTTATTGTTGTAAAAATGTTATCATAGTGTTACTTTATTCGTAAAAATCTTATTTTTTGTAATATTTGATTTATTCTTGTAAAATTATGCTTTAAAATTTGCCTCGAGTCGTGTAAAATAGCTTTTTAAAATCGTCATAGCACAACTGTATTCTCATGAAACGACAACATAATATGTGTAATGTAAAAAAAAAAATTATGATAATAATTTGCTAGTAAAATTTGAGTTATTGTAAAAAAAAATGGAAATATAATAATAAAACTTTAGTCTCGTAAAAGTACAGCTTAATTTGTTGTTTTCAATTTTGTTTTATAATTCTTGTTAAATTATGCATTTTTACAGGAAAACCTTGCCTTTATTCTTATAATATTGTGATCTTCTTTTATCATAATATTACAACTTTGTTCTCTTAAAATTACAGCTTGTTTTGTTTTATTATTTAAAAAAAATATTATTAAAATTCTGCCTTTATTCTTGTTAAACTGTTCTTTTTTTAAATCACTAACTTGAAAAAAAAATGTAAAACTTTTTTATAAAACTTTTTTTATTCTTGTATAATTCTGCTTTTTTTTTTTCAATGTGTGCATTTATTCTTGTAGATTTACATTTTTAAATTGTAATTTACAACTGAATTCTTGTAAAATGACAAAAACATTTGTTATATTTTTAACTTTCTTGTAAAATTGTGACTTACGCATGTGAAAGTTTGATTCCGTTAAGTTGTAATATCACCGCTTTCATTTTCATCAAATTACAGTTCCGTTTTTTTTTTGAATGTTGCATTCTTTTTTATTTTTTTATTTTTTTTGCCATCACAATATCTATAACGTTGCCAGTTTTTGATGATCACGTCATTCTTGGACTGTATAACTCTTGTATGTATGTTTTGCTCTTTTCTTTTTTTTTTTTTTTCCCCCTCTTCAGTGTGGGCCTCCTCCCTCCTTCTTGTGAGCATATAAACTCCACAGCCTCGCTAGCGGGGGTGCGCGTCGGGGAAGGGGTGTTGAACAAAGCGGGTCTTGTTGCCTGGTGGCTGGCTGAACACTACCTGCTGTTGAAGGCCCGTGAAGGACGCGGGCTGCGGCGAGCACGACGGCCACGTGCCGCGCCTGGTGACAAGGGTGGAGGAGGGGTTGGGTTGGGTTGGGTTGGTTTGGGTTGGGCTACCACCTAATGTGCCCATCCTCCCCATCCTCCCCTGCAACCGCGCTTTAGAACATAAGCCGATCCAGCCCAGGGCCACAGTGGCGGATTGGTTCCGTTTGGTTTTTTTGTAGTCCGATGATGAAAAGACACTTTGAAGCACGATGTGTGCGAGTGTGACAGAGTAGACACTCGATAGGCGGTGAGGAAAGCAGCTTTCTTTCTTTTTTCTTTTAATACAGAAACCTTATTCTTATAAAATTACATTTTTGTATAATATTGATTTTCACGTAATGACTATTAGACTAATAGTACCATAAAATGACATATTTCAATTCCCCTTATAAATTACCATTTCATTTTTTTCCCCTCATCATTTTGCAACTTTATGTAATGACTCGTAAATGGACTTTTTTTTCCCCTCAATGTACTCATAATTTTCCAACTTTATAACCCCGAAAATTACAATTTTCTAGCAATATTCACATATTGCATTTTTTTTATTGTAATATCATGACTTTATCATAAATGACAATTCTTTTATAACATTTAGACTTTATTTTTTATTTTTTGGGGGGGGGGGGGGGGGAGTCTCCTAAAACCATATTATTTTCATAAAATTTGGCATTCAATTTTGGATTTTCACCGAGACAATTCACATTTTTCTTTCCTTTTCCATCTATTCGCCGGTTTCACCTGTAATTTGCCTGTTGCGACGAGGCGATGAAGGCCAACGTTTGGGTTGTGCTTCAGGATCGACCGTAAGATGTCGTGCAGTCAGACCAACTACAAGCTGGACGAGGCCCAGGCCATCTTCAACGAGCTGCGCAGCATCAAGAAGGCCATCAGCGCGGGCGAGAAGGAGAGGCAGGACCTTATCCAGGTGGGATTCATTCACTCCCAAACGCCTTTCCAGACGTGTGAGTCAAACGGCGCGTCCCGTCGTTCTTTCTGCCGGACGGGGGGGGCGACAACACCAGACAAAGCCTGTGATTCACTGGCTAAATCTCATTTGTTTATTTGCAACCGCTTCCTTACCTCCTCCTATCAGAGATTCCATCGAGGAGATCAACCGAGGAGCGAGGAAGGACATATTTGGACAAAATTTGATTTCACTTGTGTGCGATACATTTTTTGGAATCATTCATTCTTTGTATTTTTTCCCGATATTTACACAGGCTCCTTCTAGTGGTACGTCAAATAATTGCTACCTAAAGTCTATTTAGCTTTAAAGTTCAACACATTTTCGTTCATGTAATCTTTAAGAACTGTTTGTTTTTAAATATTAAAGTCCATTTTTTGTTTTTTATTTAACTTTTATGTGCAATTCATTTTAAAGGAATCAGTTGATATTTTCCTATATTTAAACGCAGTGTTAATGTTCAAACTGTTCACCATGTAACAGTGGATTTCAATAATAGTAATTGTACGTTTTAGGAATTGAACCTTTATCATGGAATTTTGATTTTTTTTTTTGCATAGCATTATGATTTAATCTTTGTAAAAGTATGACTATTAAAATTATATTTTTTAGTTTTATGAAATTAGGTGTATTTGTTAGTAAAGTATTGATTTTATTATTATAGAAAATATGTTTTCTTCACATTACAACTTTTTCTAGAAATAATAAGACTTCATTCTCAAATTAATATATTAGAACTTTCTCATACAATTAGTTTTTTGTTAGTAAAAATGTGACCATTTGTATAAAATTCTCATTTTTTTGACATTTTTATACTTGTAAAATCCAAATATTTTCGTAAAGTTATGACTTAAATCTACTAATAGTTTGACTTTATTGACATAAAACGACAGTTTTGCTTGTAAAAGTTCTGTTCGTCACATGAAAAACCGGATGAATAAGCAAATGTTTGCTGTTGCAGAGCCTGGCCAAGCTGACGGTGAACTTCCAGAGCAGCTCGTGTGCGGGTGACCCGGCCGGCGAGGTGGTCAACAGCAGCGGCGGCGGAGGGGCCACGCTGGCGAGCGAGCACCAGCGGCAGTACTGCGACGCCGGCTGCCAGACGGACATGATGATGGGAGAGGTCGCGCCCCCCCCCCCGCCACTCACGCGAGTCACACCTGTGAGTCATTTACTGACGGCCTCCTTGTCTGCAGGAATCGTCCCACCTGGTAGACAAAGTCAAGGTCAACTGGCAGTACGAGGAGGCCAAGAAGAAGTAAGTGTGTTGTTAGTTTAACCTTTGTGTTGTTGATGATCGTCCTTTTTTGGTCCTTCTACGAAACAAAAAAGAATGGACTGTAATTACTGCATATTGCACGTGTGTGACGGTTTGCCGCATAATAACCTGTTTACAACGTCCAATCACCAAATGATTCAATTCAAAGATTATAGCGCTCGTATTTTAATGCAAAAAAGGCATTTATTTCTATATATATATATTCTGTTTTTGAATATGTAAATACAGTATGTATGTTTTTTTTTTTCTACCATATATTATTTTTTCTTTTATATTTAGTTATTTTGTCATTTTAATTTTGGGTATTTTTAGGCTTTGTTGTTGTTAACTAAATTATTCCTGTAATTGTGTTTTTTTTAAAATATATTTAGTACAGTATGTTTGTTTTGTAATATGCATTTAATTGATTTACTTTTTTCTTTAGTCTTTTCCCCTTTTATTATATACAGCTCTTTTAAAAAAAAAAAAAAAAAAAAAAAATGCAAAATGAAGGGTTTCACTGATTTCACTATTCATTGGTACGTGTTTTAGTCAAATCAACTTTTTTTGTTTGAATGATTAACTACTGCCAATCCTTTTTTTTTCCACCAGGGTGCAGAGCATCCAGCACCAGCTGGCCCAGCTGGACAGCGAGAGCTGGTCGGGCCGAGCCGAGGCCGACCGGGACCGAGACTTCATGCAGCTGCTGCGCGAGAAGGAGGCTCTGCTGCACGACATCATCACGGTCAGCAAGCAGCACGGGAAGGCTCACGGTCCCGGTCCCGATCCCGATCCCGATCCCGATGCCGATGCCGATCCGGGTCCCGATCACGACGCGCTCCGGCAGCTGGAGGAGGAACGCTGCCGATTGGAGGAGGAAGTGCAGAGGGCGCACAGCTCGCAGAGTCAGGGAGCCAATCAGAGGTCAGCCTTATCTTCTACTTCTACTTCTTTTTGTACTTTTTCTTCTTATATGACTACCCCTATTCTAGCACTTGTACTACTATTCTTACCTCTACTATTTCTACTTCTAGTACTGCTTCTATCACTCGTACTTTCTGTTCTACTACTCGTACTCCTACGACTTCCGCTTCTTTACTACTCCACTACTATTTATACTACTGCTTTACAACTCGTACTTCTATGACGTCTTTCACAACTAGTACTACTTCTACCACTTTCTACTGCTCCAACTTTACAACTTCTACTCCTTCCTACCTACTCCTGCTTCTTTTTGTTTCTTATTCTAATATGACTCCAGCTGCTTCTGCTACTACTTGTTATCCTACTTCTAGTACTACTGTGACTCTTCCTTCTACGACACCTTGGATGAGTTAGTGTGTCTGTGCTGATGTACTGCTACCTGCTACTGGGAATCCTACTACTGTTACTTCTCGTACTCCGCTGGCGTTTGCGCTGATGTTTTGCTGCTACATGTTTGTGTGCAGGCTCCTGCAGCAGGAGAAGAGAAACGTGCTGCTGAAACAGCTGGAGGAGGCCACGCGCATCACCACCTACCTTCACTCTCAGCTCAAGAGGTGTGGCACTAGTACATTAATTGTAAGACGCAGTACTAGTCCGCTGTATTGTCCGTCTCGTGAGGACAAAGAGCGTACGAGTTGGCCTACGTGGACCGTAAGCTGGATTTCCAAGTTTTCCAAAGATCACGGCGTGCCATATACAGTACTTGCAGGTGGCCGAAGACGCCGGTTTCCACGAGTAAACAGTAAAACTAGCAAAACTGAGCAATTGAGAAAGCAATGTGATGATTTTAGCCTCTTCTCGACCGCCGTAGTTTGAACGTGTGAAGCATCAAGTCGACAAGAAGATCTTACTTGGAAGGCGGACGGAACGCCGGCCGTCATTTACGTAATTAAGTCGAATTCAAATTCAGACATCGTTAATGTGATCTTTGAGGTCCCGGCTGGTCCGTCGACTTTTCTGTCGCTCGAATGAATGCCACAGACGGCGTGCTGCTTTGACACTGACATGAGCTAGCTATTATGTTTTGCTAAATTACTCAATGATAACATTTACGACATCTACTAACTTTTTAATCCAGGTTTTGCTGGGTTATTACATCAATCGAAAAAACATTTTGCTCCGGTATTGTGCATATCGGTGTTTTATGAAAACTGCAAAAAATACATTCAACAAGAAAAAAACTAAACCTTTTACTAAATAAGAGTAGGGCTGTGAATTTCAAAATAAGAGCAAGTAAATAAAAAAGATGATTTGTGTTACGTGTTTAAATAGAGTGCTTAACTTCAGAATAATTCTTTGGGGAAAAAAAAATGTTTTGATCACATGTGTCGATTATAATGCATTATAAAAATGTATTATGCATATGTAGAAGGGTTTTCCAGAATTTTGAGGTCAACTTGAGGGCGCGCATTATACACAAGAAATTACTGTCAACCTAGCGCCATCGAACCTATTAGCACCCAGAAGTACATGTGACGTCCTGGTATAACGCTCGATAGTGTCGCCACTTCCCTTCATCCTGTCGCGTTCCAGTCTTGAACTTTCCATTTCATGTGTGCAGCTTGTCTGCCAGCTCCTTGACGGTGTCGTCCAGCAGCAGCCGCGGCTCGCTGGCTTCGAGCCGCGGCTCGCTGGCGTCCAGCCGCGGCTCCCTCAGCTCCATCAGCTTCAGCGACATCTACGGCATGCCGCATTACGAGCGCCACGACGAGCCTCCGGATCCCCACCTGCGCTTCGCGCTGCCCCCGGAGGCGGCGTCCAGGGACGCGTACACGCCCGAGCCGGCCGCTCCCAGCAAGGCCAAGCGCTCCCACGACACGCCGCAGTCGCTGGCCTCGCTGTCGTCGCGCTCCTCGCTCTCTTCGCTGTCGCCGCCCAGCTCGCCCATGGACACGCCCTACCACTCGACCTCCCAGGACTGCCCCTTGGCGCAGATGACGGAGGAGTACATGGAGCAGGCGGGACGCGGGCTGCTGGAGGGTCTGCGCGCCCAATCGCAGTCGCAGCCGGATGCGGTCGCCCTCGCCGCCGCCGTGCACCCTGCGGACGCAAAGAACCACAGAGACGGAGGCTCTCAAGGGGCTTTCAACTCCGCTGGTAAGTCAAGTCAAATCATCCATCCATTCCCACACCATGAAAAACGCATCTCTTCATTCACATACACACGCTTTGTAATCACGTCTACATGTCTTGTAAAATTGGGTCCATTCACATAAACGTGCAGGAGTGACTTTGCGTGGCAACAACGGCAGCAGAAGCAGCAGGCGGACCAGGAGAGTCTCGGCGGGCGTCTCCGAGGACGCGCTGGCCACAGACAGCGGCGTGTTTGAGGCCTGGGGCAGGAGGTGAGGGAAACTTGCACTTGAAATGCATCTTCAAGCAAAACCTTTTTGACCATTGAAGGCCACATGACTTCTGGTATTGGCTCAGCTGAGCCGAACGAGGCCACGTTATGCAATATGTCGGTTCATTCACGTAGGTCCCGACCGATATGGACTTTTTTTTTTTTTTTTTTTTTTTTTTTGCTGATTCTATTATTTGGCAGAAAAGAAATTCAGATAACCGATTAATCGACCGACTCATTTTGAAAAGTTTACTTTAACGCTTCCAGCAACAATGAATTTCAGGCAGAACATTTGAGTGTTTTCCAACACCTGTTTGTTTAACTTTACAACAGAGAGTCATTTTAAAGGATAAAAACAAACCAAAAAAAAGCATTAACTGATGAATTTATCTTTAGATTTAGGCCATAAATGTAAGCAGTACATAAGCATCATACATATACTTACGTATATGTATACAACATTCGTTATTGGTAAAGGAAAAGAAATATCCATCTGTCCATTCAGACAAACACTCGTAATTTTCATGTCGTGTCATCATCAACGGAGGTTTGGAAACAAAAAAAAAACAAGTAATGAGCCTATTTTGACAAAGGAGAAAAAGTACAGATATCTGTTTTCAAACGGAGGGAGTAAAAGTCAGTCGTCATAAAAATAAATGCTCCAGTAAAGTACAGATACCTATGAAGAAACAAGACTTCCTGCTTGATTTCCGCCAGGGCGGAGGATTCTGAGGAGATGTCCTACATGAAGGAGCAGACGACGCCGAGCGAGCCCACGCAGATCCAGCTCGGACTGCTGTGAGTGACCTTGTTTCCCCGAGATATTTTTGGGACGCTTTGTGTTGCCGGCGTGATACAGCCATATATTCTCATTCCAAGAACGACTGATATTACGGCGGTTCAAATGTGGCTGACTGAGCAGTTGGCATATCGCCTTCATGTGTGATTGTATTATACTGCCCCCAGGTGGCCAAGGTTTGCATACCAGAAGGAGCAGCACAATGTCCATTGAATTACAGCAAAAAAGAAAAATGGGGGGGGGGGGGGAAACAAAAACCTTTACACTCTATTTAATCTTCCTCACTGTATGATTTTATAGATTCATTTCAATGGGAAATGATGATTTCAGATACGTGTTTTGAGTTCCCAGGGTGGTCATGGAACTAATTAAACTCGTATCTCAAGGCACCACTTCATATTTTTTAAATATAATACTGTGAGGAAGACAAAGTCCTGCAGCCAATAGGGTTGACGTCGACCCAAAATTGTTCGGAATTGCGCATAGATGCCAGAAGATGGCGACGTAGCATAACTTGTGTTTAAAATAAATCGGTTTGAGACCGAGATGACCCCAAAGCAATACTGTTATTGCCACGGCCTGCGCAAAAATATTGGGGAACAGCTTCTTACTCTCTACACCTAATCTATTGATTTGTTATTTTCATTTTTTGAATGAACTAAAATCTGCCTGAATTTCCCTGCGGTGGTCACTAAAGGATGATCTTATCGTCACGGGCGCACTTTCTTCACCACATCATCTTGTTGCTCGCCTTCCAGGTGGGAGTCCACCTCGCAGTCCCTGCGTCTGCACCTGCTCCAGCTCAAGAACCTGAGCAGGTCCGTCGTGAGGGACGGATACAAAGTGTGAGTCCAGTCGCTTTGGCTTTGTGAAGGAGCGTTGCAGCGCAGACGAATGAAGACGTGTGTGTTGGTAGCTTCGTGAAGGTGCACCTGATTCCGCCGGACGTGGGCCGGGCCTGCGCCTTCTACTGCTGCACGGCTCTGGAGCCGAAGACGCACGTGAGCTTCAACGAAGGCTTCCGCGTTCCCGTGCCGGCCAACGCCCTGGCCGGCTGCGCCCTGCAGCTGTCCCTGTGCTTGCTTGGGCCGCAGGCTCAGGAGGAGCTCCTGGTATGTTTGAGGGGTGGAGGGGGGGGGGGGGGGGGGGCTGCCTTCTCTTGATTGATGGAATTCAGCATATCGTTGCTGTCAGACAGAGCTGTCTCGCACCGCCTGCTAAAAATTCGCTCATTTAATATGCGGTCCTTTACTGTAGAGCTGTTCGATTTTACGATATACGTAGATTGTAGGTAATGTAGAAAACATCTATCGTAGAATCTAATTGTTTATTGTGAGATTTAAACTGCTGCTACTAAGGGAATCCTGCAATTTCTTTTCCCCCGCTTAGTAATACTTTTCCTGACTAAATAGTAGGCATATTTTAAAGGTACATTTATTTTCATTCTTGGTTGTACTATTAGATATTTGAAATGATATTTATTTGGACACCAAATATGTGTTGTTGTATTTATATTAGTCTTTTAGGAATTTAGTTGTGAGGTCTATACAAAATATATATTTTATAAAAGCATGGAGAAAAGTTCATGGGAATTTTTCCATCGACATGAAATTTTTATTGCGATTTTTTTTTTTTTCAAAATGGCCATATCGCACAGCTTTTGTCGTTAACGTCAAGCCCGCGACAATACAAACGCCCACGTTATGTCATCTTGCCAAACTCTTTTTCAAAGGTCTTACAGCCGTGAGTGATGTAATCAATAAATAACGCCGTGTATTGGGCAGATATTAATCTGCACAGACTTACCTCCTCATGAGCGAGACGTTTTCCTCTGCGACGGAGCATTACAGCGATCGATTTGAACAAAACAAGCCTACTCAAATGTGTCTAACCTTAACATTTTCACTCGTTGTTGTCTAAAAAACATTCAGACTTTAAATATAGACGACAAATATTCCCCATGGCTTTCACAAAACGAGTAACCAACCAATAACATTGAGTTTTGAAAACAATATATACATTTGACCATATTTGGACATACAGGGTTTCTGTGGCAATAGCTCGGATGGCACCACCAGTAAACAAACTCGCACATGTCATTTGACAGAGGTACAATTATTGGGAAAACAGTGTAAATGGCTTGTGTGTGTAGGGCAGAGCACAGGTGGGGCTGGCTGAGTGCGAGGGGACTTCAGAGATGGTCTACCACTGGCTGAGGGTCCAAATGTTCACCGGGGCAGAGCCTCAGAGGCCCGAGCTTCGGGGTCAAGGCCAGCGGCGACATCACGACGGGCCCGAGGACGAGCACAGACCCAGAGCCCAGGTAAAGACTGCGTCATAATAACCGCTCTCTTCATAAAACACAGTCAAACTAATCACTCCTGTTTATTATTGTCTTTCGTTTTTGACTTCTGTAAACGAGCTGGCTCATCTGTCCATTTTCTAACTCAAATTCAAAGTCGCGCCCTTGAGCACAAAAGTCGTTGCCCAGCCCTGCTTTAGATGCCACATGAGATTGAAGTCTTTCTCACCATCCCAGGAGAGCACGTGCGGCCTGTTGTCCCGCGTTGACGGCGACCCGGACTCGGACCCGGACCCGCCGCCGCCGAGGCTGCAGACCGAGTCTGTGGACAGCGGCTGCAGCAACAGCACGCCGTGCGAACGGACGCTGGGGAAGGTCGCCGCACTGAAGGTAAAGCGCCGGCAAAAGTCTCTTAAAGATAGGCCGACGCAAGTCCGAAGCGTCACGCGTTTGTGCCGTCCCGGCAGGTGGAGAAGGCCACCATGACGGAGGGACACTTTGCGGAGGTGCTGCGAGTGCGGGGCAAAGAGAGGGGTGGCGCACGCTGGGGACACGCGGCGCCCTTCATGCGCGGCAGCACCATCGTACGCTCGCAGACCTTCTCCCCCGGAGCTCGCAGTCAGTACGTCTGCAGGGTGCGTACAAAACAATCGTGAATAGATGCCACAAGATGGTGGCAAAGCGCTTCAAACGTAGACGATCATAAACCGATAGCGCCATACGTCTAGCATGCACACAATCGTGAATGCATGTTACATCAACAACCATATTCAGTAGTTAAATGATTCAACACAAACAAAAGTAACATGCTAGCGCAAACTGACAGTGTGACATCACACGTTGGCAAACAACTATGCGCGCTTGCACGTTGCACCACGATTTCATACTTTTAATGCTTTCACCCGAGCACAAAAAAACAGGAAATAAGGGAGGATAGGTAAAAAAAATAACTCTCCGAATGTTAAACCACGAATATGTGTACACAATGTTGCTACAAAGTTTTTCCAGTCATGAGCTGTCACCAAAACATAACTCACAAGTGAGCCTTAAATACACTGCTGCTCATGTGAAATGACAAAAAAACGAAAATGAAGGAGCCGCACTCACGATGCCAGTTATTGAGCGGAACAAAACACAAATACAAAATGAAAACATGGCACAAACGTGACCTGCGATGTCACTCACGAGGCTTTTTTTTTATCCAGTTCAATACAACTGAAGCGCACTTAGGCGGTGATTCATTAAGTCACGCCAAGCATCCATCTGTCCGTTCGCATACTATCGACAGCGCTCGTAAAAGTGTGTTTGTTTTTTTATTGTTCCAGTTGTATCGCAGCGACAGTGACAGCTCCACCCTACCAAAGAAATCGCCGTTCGTCCGAAACACGCTCGAGCGGCGGACGCTGCGCTACAAGCAGCAGTCGTACCGTTCCTCGCTGGCCGAGCAGCCCACGCGCACCTCCCTGGACCTGGAGCTGGACCTCCAGGCCTGCAGGACGCGCCAGAGGCAGCTGACCGAGGAGCTGAGCGCCCTCCGCGAGCTCAAGCTGCGTCTGGAGGAGCCGCCGCCGCCCCTTCAGCCCGCCGGCCAGCCCGGAGAGCTGCCCAACTGGGCCCTGAGGGACGAGCGCTTCCGCTGCCTGCTGAGAGAGGCCCACAGGCAGGTCAGACGGAATTCGCTTGTGGCGCAAATCCATTTGCCCCATCCAAATGAAATGATTTGGAATGGAATCCGTTCCAAAAACAAACAAAATCATCCTTCGGAAGCTGCAATTGAGCCGAAAGCCTGTCTCGCGCGCACGCACGCACGCACGCGCACACGGCGTTGGGGAATAACTACGGTAATTACATGTAACGTGATTATGTCATTTACTCACAAGATTTATGTCATTTGTAATCCATTACATTACTGGGAGAAAATGTGTAGTTAAATATACAGTTGCCTTTGGAAGTTTCCATACTTTTGAAAATGAGTTGCAAAATCTTCAAATCTCTTTTTTCATATGACTTCCTGCAAAATCCAGCGCTTGTGATTGGCTCTCTCTGATCATGTGCCATTCTGCTGGAGTGTCAAACATGAGCTCAAAACGCCACCTGGTGGTGCAATCTATTAGTTTGTCTGCGAATTGGAAAAGGTTAGCCTCGTAGTAACACTTTTGAACACGCAAAAGAACTTAATATTTGTTTTTAACGGAACGTTCACTTAACTGGGTGATATAGTAGTTTAAATTGCGCACATTTGTCATTAGGGCAACATAATATTGTATGGTGGTGTTGCACATCATTTTATCAGTTTGTTTGTGTAAAGAATACGCGGTTAATAATAATGATGAAGAATTGTATCCCCTTTTTTCAGGCATTCGTTCAAAATGTATCAATGGAAAATAGTTATTTTGTGAGCCTGGAACGCATGATCAGGAATCCCACTCGTGTTGGAGGCAGCACACGCCCCACTGCGTCACGGGAAGGGGCAGGCTACGCTGACGTCACGAGATGATAAAAACAATACAGTTTGTTATCATTTTGTAAAATGGAACACAAAATGTGGCGGCTGGAACGCATTAATGGCATTTCAATTGGTTTCAATGGGGAAAATGGCTTTTTCTTTGCCATCCTTGTGGCTGCGTCAGCGCGTTGCAGCGGTCTGCCGTTGTGGTTGCAGGCGGGTCAGAGCGAGCGGGAGCAGCGGCAGGAGGAGGAGCTCGGGCGCAGGCTGAGGAAGGCGTCCAAAGAGCTTCTGCACATGAGGGGGCCGAGCCACAAGGAGCCGCTTCGCGTTCACACCTTCAGGTCAGCGGGCAGCGGCCAATTACACACTCTCATTCGCTGGCCAGGCCCCGCCTTTTGAAGCCACACATACTCAAAAGTCACACATGCTACAATGTGGACTATGCAGATGGTGACCAAATTGAATCATTTGAATGGAGTAGATTATTATTTTACAAGTGCCATCAATGATGCTGTTATTTGGACTGTACCTAAATGAATGTTATATGAATCAACGCATTTTTTTAAAAAATCTGTTAAAAAAAAAAAGACTATAAAAGCAAATGGTATTTGTGCTAAAAATGTGAATGTGCAAAATACAACTTTTAATTTAAATTTAAGAGATATATTTTTTTAATATGGGTAAACCACTAACAGTAAATCCTTCAAAGACAGTGTTATGGTCTCAAAGTAGGGTTTCAAAACAGGGATAGCGTTTCAAAGTAGGGTTTCAAAACGGAATTTGGGTTTCAAAGTAGGGTTTCAAAAAAGGGTTAGGGTTTCAAAGTTAGGGTTAGAGTTCACTTCACAGCTATCACTTTCTTGACGTAAAAAAAATTGCAGAGCATTTCGAGTTGATTTGGCCAAAATGCTTCGGGTCTTTGCTTTGCTGGTCCCATTTCTGACTGGAGTTGCTTTTGACCCCAGAGAGAAGATGGCTTTTTTCACCAGACCAAGGTTCAACATCCACGTACCTCCGTTGCCGGCTGACGACGTGTGACGCTCGCGTCGCATGACATGAAGTATTTGTGCTACTTTCTACGCGCACGCAAGTCATGAAGCGTTTGTGTGTCATGAAGAAACTCTTCTTATTCCTGCACGAGTGTGTATTCTGCTTGCCAGACGGGAACAAAAAAAGTTTTTAAAAAAAAATCAATCAAACACGAAAGCTACTCACTGTACTGTAACTTATTTTATAGTACTTTTTCCTTGAAGGAAATTTGAACAACAGCAAAACAAACAAGACAAAAGTCATCAAATAAAACCTGCTTCCTGCTTTTTAAGTGTATTTTGTAGCTTTGGAACAAATAGCACTTCAGTGTTTGTACTTATCCGAAAAGCAATGTATTTACATCAATGTCACTTTGTAATCCACTTTTATTACAGATGTCCTTTTTTGTTATTGAAATTAATATTATTTCATGTACTTTTCACTATACGGATGAAACACTGTATTCAGATTTATTATTATTTTTTTTTTCTAATGATGTCTGTATGAGCATCTGCAGTGTTACCTCTTTTGTGAAAATAAAACTATTAAACCACTTTTCGACCTGTTGTGCGAACAGCTGCGTGGCGGTTGACCCCATTCGGGCGGAAGGAGTTGAAAAACCGCAAGCGCTGCCCCTCCCTCCACGGCGCTTGCGATTTTTCTAGAGAAAAGACGAGTGCTTCATTTTTTTTTATAACCAAAATACTTTTTTTTTGAACGATAAGAACATTTCAATTTTTTATTTTATTTTTTTTAAATCAAAAACTATGATGAGATTGACGTTCCGTTCACGATTACTGAAATCCAGCGGTCGTGATGTTCACCGATACGCGTGGATGTCCGACCGCAATGTTCTAGACCTTTTCGCCATGATGTCACACGTACCTTCCGGGTGGCAACAACTCGTAAACAAACTTTTGTGTCATTTGACCAAGGCAGAGCTGTTGAGAAAATAGAGGAAACGGCTTGACTCATGTGACACACCAGTCAAAAAGAAGCCCCCCCCAGCCCCTCCCCCCCCCCATACACATTTTTTTGTCATCATTTTCAAGTTGAAGTCAGCAGTAGTCAATCCCTTTCTGCCACCCAGAAGTACCGTGCCACTTAGATGGTTCACGAGAAATATGAAAAAGTTTATATTGGGATGGAGACGATGGTGGGGAGTTCTCCGACGGGTGGCGGGTTGTACTTCTCAACCCTCATCAACCGTCGCAGGATGTCGTCGCGGTCGCGCGGCCAACTGTACACGTGTGTGTTCAGCAACCAGTTTGGAACGTGAGACTGCGGGCAACACACAAGACACGTGGGGGGTTTCATTTCATTTTACACTCATAACAATGAGAAATGTTCAAATGTTTAAAAAAAAAAATGCCTGTGTCAAGTGTTTTATTATTTGACTGAGATTTTTTAATATCGCAGTAGTGAGCTTCTTTTTACACTTATATAACAGGTAAAAATGTTGATTTCTTTAGTTTTTTTTTTTAATTTTAATTGTCCAGACAGTTTCGCATTTGGGAGTACATTTCAGTTGTATTTAACTTAGTACAGTACATTTGCATTTCATCTTTACGAACTGTTCCTTTAATAAGTTATTCAGGTACAATTTTTATTTAACTGTTACGTGCAATACATTTTAATTGACTTGTAATTGAAGTAAAAAAAAAAAAAAAAAAGAAATTGATGGCGTGGGATCTACATGCCGCAACTCTTGAACTGAATCCAGATGAAGACCGTACTCTCTTACCTTTTTAGCCCCGGGGAACAAAATGGGTATGAAGCGGAAATTCTTGCTTCCGTTCTGAATGAACTCATTCTGGAGCTGAATGAAAGGAACCCACAGTGTGGGAAAAAAAAAACCATGTAAAAAGCGGACTGCCGGAATGTTTTGCGCTCGCGTAACGTTTGTGGAACCTGTTTGTGGATGTAGACGGTGTTGCAGGTCCTCTCGTCGTTGTCTGCGCCGACGTGGGAGGCGGTGACCGTCTCGTGGTACTTGGGGCTGATGATGATGATGATCAGGTATTCCTTCTGAGGGGATGCACGCCAGCGGGTCAGTTTGCGCTCCCCCCCCCCCTCCAAGGGGCAGCTGCGGCTTTTTACCTCGCTGAGGTAGCGCTCCATGAAGTCGATCTTGCTGATGCTGCGAAACTGCTGCTCGAAGATGTCGATCTGAAAGCAAGCACATACGACAAGAGCAGTCCTTCTCAGTGCTGCGAAGTACAAACACTTGAGCAGCTCTACTTTTCAGGTAGCCTATCTGTATGGTACTTGTACTTGACATACTTGAGTATTCGTGTTTCTGGCGACTTTTTTTTTTTTTACTCCCTACATTTGAAAAAATATATATTTATATAGATCTGTACTCTTGTACTTCTTACTTTGTCAAAATAGGCTTGGGACTTTTTTTTTTTACCCTCTGACAACATGATGTTAAAAAAGACTAAATAGAGATAATTATAAGTCAAATATTGGTGTGTTTTTTTTGTATTTGCGGCAGGACTCTGAAGGTTTATTGTACTCGTGTTTTTAACAGCTATTTTTGAGCGTTTTCTTTCTTGTTCTCAGGCCTGATACTCGGACGTGTGGTACCACTCGTAGTATGTGGGCTCCCTCTAGTGGTTACACAAAGAATCACTGAATTTGAACATTCAAAGTGTGCATGTTACAGTGGCTAAAACGTTTTTACATCCAGTATTTACAGAACATTTGTTAAGTACAGTTCGGTTGTATTTAACTTTGAAGTCAAATACAATTGTATTTAATCTTTTAAAACTGTTATCAAAATTTTAGGCCTATTTAAGACCAGTATATTTATTTTATGTCATTGCAGTAATCCCCCGCGTATTTGCGGTTTGTATTTCAAAACTACCAATCTCGTACGTGCGTGTCGAAGCCGTTGTGTCGCAGCAGAGCGACGAACTTGATGATCTCGTTGACGTGCGCGTCGTCGTCCGCCTCGTACGTGACGAAGACCCTCCCTGCACACGTCACGGGGAGACGTTAAAGACGGACGGCGCTTTTCGGGGCCCGAGGGTCACTCACTCTGCTCCAGGGACAACGGCATGCTGTGCGTCGGCGGCTTCTCGGCGGCCGGAATGCTGCGGCCCCTGAAGTAGAAAAAAAACAAACAAACATTCAATGAATAAAACCGGAGCGGGATGTTACATACGATCGGATGTCTTGGTGAAGTCGGTCAATTGGACCGTGGTTCAACGTTCCTGCTATATTTCTGATTTTCAAGCAGTGTTCTTACAGTAAACAGGTAAATCTGAATTTAGGGTTGAACAGTTTCTGCGTAGTACCTCAGTGTGCCACAACATGCCGAGCAGCATTGAGCTCGACTGGAAGAGTTGCAGCGCAAGTAGAGGAAGTAAGGAAGACGTCGTTCCCAAAGAGTAGAGAGAAAATACGCCTTTATGCGTTGATGCTCCAATTGTTAAAGTAGCAGTTGGTTGAAGGTTTCTAACCACCGTAACGTAGATGCTAATTTCCGTTAGCCCTTCTATGGTGTTTCGCATCGTATGTTAGCTTTAAGCCTGCAGTCTCAATTGTCATTATATGCAGTTTGGTTGAAGCGTCTGCTGTTTAAATGTACAATGTTTAATTCCATTTTTGGAAAAATAACATTCTAGATAGACAGATAGAATCGAATGAACCTGAATTTGAACGTCAAGAAGTGTTAAACTTGGGCAAGTGTGATGAACTGTAGAAATCAAAGAAAGCTTTAACCAGAATAAGTGAACAACATTATTAGTCATTCTTACAACGGGAAGTAAGTTGAGACAGATTGGCCAAATATGTTCAACTCTATGACATGTTGAAAGATCAGCCCATCCAGGATTGACCAATTAGAGAAAACGGGGCAGGGGCGGTCCCAAATGTTTGTAAAAAGTCCAAATAAACATCCATGCTGGGAGATGTTTATGAATTTGTTTTTCTGCTTTTGAGAACAAGTTCTTTGTGATCAGACTCCAGCCTCTTTTGACTTTGACATTTTTGCAACATGAATATCGATTTAGTTCGCGAAAGAAGAACTCACGTTGAAGTGAATCGGCCCCAGGGAGGTCTGCAGTCACCTGCGTGCGGACGACACAAGCAAAGTTGAGAACAGCGCCGCAACGGTGCAGCAACGACAGGTCCAGACTCACAGCGCCGCGGCGGGTGAGCCACTCGGCTCCGAGGCCACGGCGGCTCGTCGGCGGGACACCGGGCCCAGCAGGCGGCGCCCGGGGGCGAGCACACGTAGGGCGGCAGCGTGTGGTGCCGGCTGGGCTCCTCGGAGCGCAGCGAGCACGGCTGCTCCAGGCTCGACGCGGACCGGAAGCTCCGGGCGCAGCAGCCGCAGAGTTCTTGGCCGTCCGACCCGGACGGGGCGCCGCTGCAGAGATATACCGACCGGTCCGCGGAGAAGCCCGCCGGCCGGCTGCCGTCCGCCAGGCTCGGGAACGGAGCCGGCGGGAAGGAACGGTAGCTCAGGTCGGGGCGGGAACGCTCATCCGGCTCGCTTTCCCGGTCCCCCTCCGAACTCCGCGTACCGAGCCGGGAGGAGACGGAGGCGATGGCCAAGCGGTCGTAAAGGGAGGCCGAGTCCGGTTTGGGGGCGCCGGTCGAGTCTCGCTGCTCGGCGCTCATCGTCTCATCGTCCTCTTGGGGCGTGTTGCTGTTGCTCAGAAACCAACTGGACAGAACCACTTTTACAGTTTAACACTTTAGTCGAGATTTTTCCACCATGACGTCACACAGACTTCCAGGTGTTGAAAATCGTCGTCCACGTCATTTTACCACGGCAGGATTTCAGCCTTCTTCTCTACGACCCAAGTTTGAAGGGTGACCGACCGCAGGCCATAATTTACAATTTCAAATTACCCTACTTTCTCGTGTATAAAGCGCACCCATGTATAATACGCACCCTCAAAGTGGACCTCAAAATTCTGGAAAACCCTTCTACCCATGTATAATGCATGATTTTGCTTCTACCCATATGATCCAACCATGAAGTATTATCTGTATTTTGTTAGTTTTTTCAAAGAATTATTCTGAAGTTAAGCACTTTATTTGAACACACAATATATTTGTATTTACTTGCTCTTATTTAAAACATCCACACAATTTATCCTCCTAACCCTGAGGTTCTGCTGGATTCATTCAGATTTGTTTTGCTTTTTTTTTTAAGGAAATCAAAACATCAAAAAATCAAACTAAACTTTTTGGGGCACGGCCCCAAACACATTTTTGTCATCAGTTCAACGGTAGCTACGCGCTTTTTGTGCCAGCCGGAAGTAGCCTGGCGTCACTCACCTATTTGGAGATTTGCAAACTGGCAGCATCCTTCAGTCTCCTCGCACCCATGTGTGTGTTCTCGCTGCACTTGACACAAAAACCAAAAAGAATCTTTGAGTTTTATGTCGTACTGTTGCCCATCAAATTTCACATGCCAATCATTTGAGGTCATTAGAGGACAAATGTTATCAGGGCCCCTCAAATGTTTGGCGTCCACCAACATGGCCACGTATCCAAGATGCTGCTTTTATATTTTGCGCTTTCATTTTGGGATTTTGTCCACAATTGTCTTCCCCTTGATAAATTGCACTTAAAAGTAGTCGTAATCCAACATATTTTGTACTTTTACTTGAGTATTTACATTTAGTCGGTTACATTTGAGAATTTTGGGGGATTTTTTTTTTTTGGTGAGTTTAGTTTTTTTTGTTTCCACTGACGACGCTTACTCGGGTGATTATTTGGAGGACTACTTTTGACTTTTACTCGAGTCCTATTATTCTAATGTAACAATACACTTACTCGAGTGCAATTTCCGACGACTCTACCCACCTCTGCTAATCTTCTCCCGACAACCATTTACGACACCCACTCGACAAATATTCCCACTCCAAAACATGTAACGAGTCACGGGGTCGCGCCACACGTCGGCAGCAACAACAACACACGGGAAAATGTTTGAAAAGCATTTCAGCGTAGAATCTTTTCCTATGCGGAGCAGCCAAAATGAAAAACTTTGAATGAAATAGGATATATTAAGAATTGAACATTTTTTTGCTCGGGTCAGTCAGTTCAATGGTCATTGTGCCGCTCCTTCTGGTGCGCACGCCTCGGCCACCTGGGGGCAGTACGATCCAGACATACGGTCTACTCAAAAATCCTCACTAACCCGCAGTAATATTCACAGAGGATAACGATAATATGCATCTGCGTATTGTTATACTGTATCTGGCTATATTGTTGTTGTTGTTGTTGTTTTTTTAAATATCCATTGGGTTACTCATATCTCAAGGCACTACTGTAACTTTCTTGGCTCCTAATTAGTTGCATCCTTCAGATGGGTTGATGACAGGCAATTGTTGACAGGCCGCAGTCGGGCCTCCGTCACACTCAAACACTCGGGGACTTTCTGCGTGTGTTTGAAGTTTAGCAGTTGACACGGTTGGCCCGCGTTCAACTTTGAAGACAAGAGCCAACAAAACAACAAAACAAAAGTTGACGTTGATGACAAAACTAACTTACAAGTTGTTTGATAACAAGCATCCGCGCGTATAAACACAAACTGTACAATCTATGAAAGCTCGTTTTTTTCCCCAACTCTCAAGTGGGGACTCGACTTCAAAGTCCCCACCGACGCCTCAGCTATTTTGTTCCATTCAATGACAACATGTCAAATGACATTTGCGGCTATGTATGTGACCCCAATCAGGACACCCCCCCCCCTTCGTCCAATAGCGAAACAAGAAAAATGTTCCAGAACATTCATTACAACAATATTGCATACGTGTAATGTTTGTTTGTTTTTTTGAACCTGTGAGGTTGCAAATTGTACACAAGCTACATGAAGAATCAAGAATCAAGAATCCGATTCTCTTACCGTCGCTCCAGCCTGCGTTGGTGGTTGGGAGAATCCTTAACGGCGACGCCGGGGAAAAGACGAGCTGAGCTGACTCGGAGTCGGAGTCGGAGTCGGAGGGCGACGGTCCCGCCGCGTGGTCCTCTTCGTCTCCGGTTCGCGCGGGAGACGTTCGCTGTGTGCGGGCTCGCGGTCGAATGTGAGGCGACGTGCAACTCGAGCGTGCGTGTGGCTTCCGCCCAGCCCAGTCACGCCTGCCTGCCGCCGACTTCCCACGCAGCGTCGAGCGAGCTATTAACTCCACTTCACACAACACGCGGAGCCGAAGCCGGATACTTGCGAGGACGAGTTCCAGCAGCGGATGGTGCCGGCTTTTTAAAAAAACAACAACCCTTCCCCCCCAACCCCAAAAAAAAAAAATAATGTATCCCATTGATTGGACATTCAATGAATACAGTTTTAAACAACCTTTAACATGGAAAAATGATGTTCCAGCTTCCCAAAATGTCATTGGAGCATGAAATATAATACAAATCCTTTTTTTTTTTTTTACATATTCGTGTTAGTCCTTATCCCAACTATACTTGAATATTTGTATATTTTTGGGGGGGGGGGGGGCTTTAGAATCACTGTACTGTGCTTTGTGTCAAGGTGCTACTAGCATAAATGCCGTGTGGCGTTATTTCTTTTTTTGTGTGTGCTAATTATATGCTAAAAACTAACTTCTGCTACTCTCAGGCCGTTTGCTCAAATGAGGAGTTTCAAGTCTAATAAAACAATGACATCAAAATATCAAGTTGCACGAGATGGGCCGATACATAAACAGAGGTTATGCAACTGGTGGCCCGGGGGCCAGATCCAGCCCGCCCACAAAAGCAAATCATGTGCGCCGACTTCATGTTTCTTGCGAAAATATCGCAATTGCAAATTGTCTTCACTTGTAATCCAGTCGAGAAATTGCAAGCATTTTTTTTGTTGTTGTTGCCAATCCCCCTTTTAAAATGGTTTTCATAGGAGTTGGAAACCCCTCTTTTTAAAGGATTCTGATTTCCAAACTAGTCAGCCATCAATTTTGGGTGTATTTGTACTTCTACAAATTGAAAATTGGTTTGCGTAGGTTCACAGTCATAACGGTCCTCTGAGGGAAGTCATAACTACGATGTGGCCTGTGATAAAAAAATGAACTCGACACTCCTGGTCTACACCGACATTTATTGAAGATTTCAGTGATTGTTCTCACCCTGAGCTAAAACACACACACACACACACACACACACGAGTGTTATGCGAGCACGTGTGCGAAGGACGCGCTGCCGACTTGCCTCTGTTGCGAGAAGCAGGCCTCCAGCCAGGCCTTGCGCACCGGCACGGCCCGATGGTAGCGGCGCGTCAGCTCCCGCAGCTCCTGTTGCGTCCCCAATCGTCAACGTTAACTTCTACGCCGCATTTCGCCAGAGAGGCCCAAAAAGAAAAGTTGCTGGCTAACCTGAGAGCGGAGCTCGTGCTCCAGCTCGGCGACGACGTGGGTGACCTCGCCGCTCATCGTCTCTTCCTCGTCGCCATCATAGGTGCACTGAAGCTAAGGGAACGTAAGCACGTAGCAACGGGTGAGACGCACGCGAGTGTCGCTTGCTTAACTGCGCCGCGCTGTGATTTCTTTTCAGACGTCAGATCAAATCTAGTTATTCCGTTTACTACTGCTGCTGCTGAAGGTGGCGATTATTCTTAATAACTAGCAGAGGCGCCAACAACATGAATTATCCGATTATTGACGTATTATTTCTAGCGACTTTCGGCTTCTCTCAGTGAGTCACGTGCGTGATTTGTTTGTCAGTTTTGACGCCGGACGCAACCCACCCACGTTTTCTTTTTAGCCATGCTGGGTATTGCAAAAAAGCAAGTGTGTCGTGACATTTGGGGCAGCCTGTATTTATTTTGGTTTGCGCACAAATGGCGGTTGTCAAGGATATGTGACGAGGTAGCGCGCCAGCCTCTTTCGGTCCGTTGCCGTCAGGTTGTAGAAAAAGACGTGGACCCCCCTCATGAACGACGGCAGCTCGGGGGACGTCCGAGGGCCCCCGGGGGCGGACGGGCCCGCCCCTTGCGCTTCCGAGCTGCGCGTCTGTGCTTCCGGCGAGGACGCCGAGGCGGCGAGCGGGTTTTTGGCGCCGCGACTGTGATAGTATCTGTCACCCGGGTTGAAGGAAGAAGCAACTCAAAAGTGCCGTTAATCGAGATGAGGGAATCGTTCAAAGTTGGAATCAAGCCTAACAAGAAGAAATACATTGAAAATAGAGGAAAAACATTTCACACAAAAATAGGTATAATAAAGTTAAAAAAAAAATGAATAATATAAAATTATTACTGGGAATAAATACCAAACAAACAAAAAAAACGACAAGAAAATAACAATACGATGCCAAAATAAAATACAAGCAAAAAGGCAAATAAATAAAGAAATCATACTTGACAGAAAAATAAAACTACAAAATCTAAAAAAATACAAAATAAATGAATTCAATGAAAAAGTATGTCATGAAAAATATACAAGGCAAAAAAAAAAAAAAAAAAATTACAATTCTACTTCTTTTTACAATTGCACAACGGGCCCGATCAAACGCTCTCGTGGGCCATAAAAGTAGCTTTCCCACCCCCAATGCAGGGACATAATGGCTGCACAGTGTGCTTGAGACTGGCTGCCAAAAGAGGATACATGAAGGTGGGGATGCCCCTGGAAGCCAGATGTTTCCTGATCAGACGCTCCGTGCCGTACCAGTCGAAGCCCTCGGTAGCGTGGCCGATGCGAGGCAGGTGCACGCTCGCTGCACCACAAAGAGAAAAGAGGAAAAGCCAAATGGCGCCTTGTCCAATCAGCGTGCTTCCTGCCTGCGACTAAAGCATCGGCGAGCCGCGTCATCTTCGAGTACGCATTCCAGTGTCGCTGCGGTAACAGGCGGAATGTTCCGGCATATCCCGTCCGTCAAGTCTAACCGTTAAGAAAAAGTGCCGCGACCACAAACGGCAGCTTTCTCGGAGATTTACAAAGTTACACAAAGCTGCGGAATCGGAAAATATTCGGCGAGACGTGCCGGCTGGACGCTCGCAGCCCGCAACTACACGGACAAAAGCAATATGGAATTCATTCCATTAACATTTTTTAAATTGGGTGTTATTCTCGTAATATTACCCTTTTTTCTTGAAAAACCAACTTGAGAATCTTGAAAAATATGACTTTATTCTTTTGAAAATAAAACTTAATATGTTTTTCTTCAAATCAATTCAACTTTATCGTCTTAACACGATGACTTCATTCTCATAAAAGGTCCATTTAAAAACAATCTTCAAAAAAAATCTCTCTTTCCTAAAAATACAACATATCATAAAAATATTTAAAAAAAAAAAAAAAAGTCTATATTGCTTAATATAATGTATTATTGTCTCATTAAAAATGTACATTTCAACTTCGGGAAAAAATGGACTACTTTTTCATTATTGTACAAAAATTCAGTGATTAAACTGTTCTTGTATTTTTAAACTTAAACTTCAAAATCGTACTTTACTCCTTCTCATTTGTCTTTGAGTAGAAAAATACGACTGGGCGCACCGGACCCTCATAAGAATAAAATGTTTTTTCTTGTTAAAAAAAAAAAAAAAAAAGAAATTCTTTCAAAATTTAGACTAACCTGAAAAATGTGACTTCATTTTGGGAATGTGACTTTTTTCTTGTATAATAATAACAACAACTAATGAACATAATTGGAGTGACATTGCACTTCTCAAGAATCGTTAACGCTGCTCTTGTATTTCGTCTCCTTACAGCGCACCAAATGAAGTGACTTGGATTTATCGGGCTGCATTTCCACCTTGATTCCGTTTGGCGGCGGCGTAAATCTTCTTCAGGCCTTCGTCCAGCGCCGTCAGAAAGATGCCCGACAATTTGTCGGCCTCGTCTCGCCGCTGCGCGACGATGAGGGCCAGCTGAGGAGGGAGCGGAAGACGTTCAACGCGAACCAGAGAAGAACGCGATGGCCGTATCGCAACGGTAATCGGGGGAGGAAGCCACACGTACGTCACGTGCGCGAGTAAATGCTCGGAACCTACGTGATCGTGCCCGTCCAGTCGGGACTGTTTGTCGTCGATGGGAAAAAACAGCACGCTTGCGAGATCCAAGTCTGTTAAAAAAAATACAAATACAAAAATACACAGAGTAAGCTTTTACAGGCAGTGTAATAAGGAAGCAAATGTAAGACTCTTTAAGACCTCTTCTTCAAACAATGAGACCACAAGGAGTGGACAATCTGTTTGCAGTAGCTTATAACAAGAAATGAATATTTGCAAATATTCATTAAATGTGGCACATTTTAAGACAACTTTCAAAAAGTGGAACAAAAACCTCTCCTTGGTGAAATGTGACCACAATGTGGTGTCAACCTTACATCACAACATTTGAATAACCTTTTATCCATCCCTCCATTTTCTGAGCCAGCCGCTTCGTCGGGCAGGGGGCGGGGTGCACCCCGAACTGGTCGCCGGCCAATCGCAGGGCACGCGTAAACAAACAACCGTTCGCACTCACGTTCACACCTACGCGCAGCTTCCTGTATGCTACGGTTCTGATTTAACCGCCGATGCCATTTACATTTTTGGACTCTTACCTTTCATCTCCCCCGCCAGCTCGTACTGCCGGCGGGGTTCATCCGACCGCACCTCCAGCGCAGTGAACAAGCCTCCCTTCCCCCAGCGGCCCGAGTCATCTAACAGCAGCAACACAAGTTTAGTGTTCGCTCATTCATTGCAGTCATCCAACTATTCGTACCATCGGAGGAGAACAACAAAACATTAAGTGTAAACATTTCAGGCTCCATTTCGAAAGACATCTTAAAGGGCCAGTCGCCCCAGAATGTTCAACAGGATTAGGGAAAATAGAGTATGCATTATTCAAACGAGCGGTACCACACTACATACCAACACAGTGCACGATGACGGCGTCCCCGCGTGCGGCGTGAGGATGCGTCACGTCTCCCAGGACGTAGCGGATGGCGCCGCTGTCCCAGTCCGCCGAGCTCACGCTGCCGACGTCCTCCTCCTCCTCCTCTTCCTCCTCTTCGTCTTCCTCGCTGTGCGCGGGCTTCAGGCAGCAGGACCTGTAGCCGCTCGACGCCCACCGCGCCATCCTAATCGTGCGACCGCACAAGACGGGACAACCTCAACCGGTCCGCTAAGTTTGATGTGCCAAGGGAACTTATCCAATTTCACTGAACTGGTCGGAAAGTTACTGTGACTTTCTGTGAACCCTCGCCATATCGCACTTTTTGATGGTTCTTTCTTTGTGACTGGGAACAGAAGAGGAACTTCCCACAAAAGTCGGAAGCAACCTTTTACAGGAAGCAAGTGGGCCGCCTTTGCCAGCACCGAGGTCTGATGGAAGCGGTGCGGTCGCAAGAAGAAGAGGCAGAGAAGGGCCCCAACTATCGTAACCTCCACTAAAAAGTGTGAATATACGCCTGAGTATTATTGTCTGCTCCGTTTGTATGTGCTACTTCACCGTGTGTGTTGAAGTCGCAGTTGTTTGAAGGTTAATAATGACCATAACAGCTACGCTAATGTTGCTTTATATGTTAGCATTAGCTAGCGGACAAAATTGGACGAAATCATTTGGTTTGATTAAACATTTTGGTGTTTAAATATACAATGTTTAACTGTGGTTTTGTTGTATGTTTCAGTTTTACAGTAAACTTGGGAGGGACGAATGAAAAGCTTGACGCAAGCACGCGTTGCCTCTTATTCGTAAAAGTGCAAGCGAGAGCGTGACAACAGGTGCTATGCGATATTTTAAAAAGAGTGGTTTATGAGGTTTAAGTGTGTTCTAATCAGATCCAACGTATCAAAATATCAACGTCTTTTTGATATTGCGGCTTTTCACCCACCGCGCGATAAACAAGGCTTTACTGTCCGACAAATAAAGTAGCTTTCTTTAACCATCTATGCTAGCGATGTTTAGTGACAGGCAGAACAATTCAATGCTCCTCCAGGAGATGGCAGAAGCTACAATTATCTTGCGTATTCCGTTTTTTTTTGTTTGGTGGGTTGCCATTAGATTGGTTTTATTTATTTACTAATTTATTTTGAACGTAAAATATGTGCCTTGGCTCAGCAAAGTTTAGTAAACAGTGACAGATTTGTTACTTTTTCTTGTACTTGGTCTCCTCCTGCTTCTTCTTGGCGTCCGCCTCATATTTGGCCCGCTTGGCCGCCGCCTCCTCGCGCTTCCGCCGCCGTAGCTCCAGCTCCTCCTCGGTGAGAGGACGCCGCTTCCTGCTGGGGAAGGCGAGCGCCGCCGCCGCCGCCGCCGACACCTGGAAAGAGCAGACGTCACCACGGGTCAGTTGTTTAACCTTAAGCTCGGGATGGCGCACCCGACAATCGCTTTAGGTACTGAATGCAATAACATTTTGATATGTCAACAACATTTTCAAATGGACTCCGAAATCATAAAGGCATAAAGTAGGGTCTTCTTTTGGCCCTCAAAAAGTAACATTTGCACCTAAAGTTCCAGCAACTTTTTGTGATTGTTACTTGTCGTCACTGCGAGTAAATGGTTGAAATCAAATATGCTCACCTCCAAAGTTTCCTGATCTCTGAAAAATACCCCGCCAAGCAAAAGTACACTTTTGGCCCCAATAAATGACCCCAAAAGTCATTTAGTTCCAAGAACTTTTAATTCTTCTTACTTGTAGTTCCTTGAACTAAAAGGTTACCACCAGACACCTTTGTACCCCAAACGCTCCTGGACCTCCCGAAAATATGACCCCAAAGTAGGGTCTTCTTTTGGCCCTGATACATTTCCACAAAAGGTTGTAGGAACTTTGAGTTGTTTTTATTTGTAGTTTGCTGGAACTGGACCGTTGAAATCAGACAGGTCAACGTTTTCTGGACCTCTCGAATGTGCTACTTACTACCCAGCAGGCTTTTTTCTTTTGCCCGCGATAAACTGCCCCAAAAGTCACATTTGCACGCAAATGTGCTATGTTCTCGGTACTTGAAATCAGATATGTTTAGACTCCACCCCAGAACTACCATTCACGGGGTCTAGTCCGACCTCCGTTTCGTTCGCCAACTGATTAGGAGGTGTGTCTCGATAGTTGTGTCTGCTGTGTGCATCTGAATGAATGAGAAAGTCCTACGTCGGTTCTGTTTCGTAGACTTCGCCCTTCCCCGCCGGTTTTCTGCAGCTCAGCGAGCTGCTCCTCCAGCAGGCGCTCGAAGCTCCTCTGGTCTTCTGAGCTGGGGTCCTTGCTATAGTCTTTGCCCTCGAAGCAGTACATGTGGTCTGGAAGGACAATAAGTTGCCATTCAGTGTGGCGTGAACCCCCGACGATCCTAACCCTAACCCACGAGAGGTGAAAATGTGTCATACAGTGAGAATATATGAAAAAACGAAATAAGCTGTAAGCGGCGATAAAGATGGTGAAGAGAAAACATACTCTGCCGGTCAGATTCCGAGTCGCTGTCTTCCTCCTCTTGCAAAGAGGAGGGTTCTTCGTCAGCGTCGTCTCGGTCGACCGTCCAGCGACCGTCACGTGAGGCGCCGAGGATCTTCTGCAGTTTCACGTCCTGGACTGAGCTCTCGTCGGAGGACAGCAGCTTGTCCACGCCAAACTTCAAGATCTCACTGAGCTAGAGGAAGCCAAATGTAAGACCACATGACTACCTCTCAGTAAATGTTACCACTAGGAGTGGGCTCAAGATTATGACACAATATTTTGGGATATTTTGTTTAAGGAAGCCAAATATAAATCACATGAAAAAAAATAAGACCTGTATTTACTGCCAGCTCCCAGTTAAAATGGATATTTGACTTCTATAGCCGTCAATGGCAGTGAATGAGCTTAAATGTGAGAAGCATATGCCACTAGGTGGGTGATGTGGTCTTAATATTATGTTACAAGATTTCAAGACGTTTTGTGATAACATTTCCATTATAGACACCAAATGTAAGATTTTCAAGGTCATTTAAAAAATAAATAAATACATAAAAAATGGAAGACCTCACCTTCACTAAATCTGTACATGTACTGTACACTGAACAGTTGGAAAGCTTACATTCAAAGGTTTAGAAAAGCTCAAATGAATTGCACCCGTCAAGGTTCAAATGCATTTTAGGTTCATCTTGAAATTTCACCCAAAAGCACAATAGCACGAGCTTTTTTTGGAAGTAGTGTCTAGGCCAATTTTCTTCATTGGTCTTTGGGGCAGTTATGAATGAGCCCTATAAACTCTGACTAGCAACACAGTCAGTGCAAAAAAAAATGTTTTTCATATTAAAAAAAGAAACCAAAATGCGTCATCTTGTATCAGCACAAACAGGATGTGAGGTGCCCGTAATTAAAACTGAGACGAAGGACGGTGGAAGGGGGGTTTCTGGGGGGGGGGGGGGGGTTGTGTCGAGTGCTGCCGCGTTGTGCTCACGTGCAGTCCCGCCGCCGCAGACTGAGCGCGCTCCAGGAGAGAGAAGCGTCCCTCTTCGATCACCGCGTCGGTGAGCTCCAGCTTGGAGATGGCGCGGGAGTACATGATCTCCTCCACCGTGTCTCTGGCCAGCAGGCGGACCACCTTCACCGGCCTGCGACCAAGATTTTAAAAAAAAAAAAAAATATTTTTTGAATAATTAAACTTCTTTACTTAAGGGTGGGGGGGAAAAAATAAAATAAAAAAAAAAAAGAGTACAACCTCATAAAAGTTTAGACGGAGAATTTTAGAAGACTACAAGCTAGTAGTGCTTTTTAGGCAAGCGCAAGACAACGCATTCTTGTAGCCACAACAAAGAATTCTCTTAAATAAGCCCATTGATGGGTAATATCTTGCTTCTACAAATCTGTTAGCTTATAAGACCTCAAAATCTCAATTGATCAATCACGATCTCAACCACGGTTGAATTTTCCTCTCTCTACCGCCGTCTTTCTTTACTTTGTGTCCACATCCGCAGAAGGTGAAAAAAAAAGAGCCACCAGCCTATTCCGACAAAGTAACAAACGCAGTGAAAAGTCGCCAGAAAAAAAGAAATACTCAAGTACGCATATCTGAAATATCGACTTGAACACAGTAACAAAGTATTTATTCTTGGTTACTTCCCACCACTGATAAATGATGACATCGCCGCGTGGGTGCGTGTTTGCGGTGGGCACCTGCGCTGGCCAATCCGGTGGCAGCGCGCGGCCGCCTGCAGGTCGTTTTGCGGGTTGAAGTCGCTGTCCGTGAAGATGACCGTGTCCGCGGCTGTCAGGTTCAAGCCAACGCCCCCTGCACATAAAAGTTAGTTTTCCCAATAATAACAACAACAACAATCATCAATACATAGCATATGTATTGAAAAAAACATACCTTGAAAAAAAACAACACTTTCAGTTCATAAAAATGTAAAAGTATTCTTATCAAAATCTAAAAATATGTTTTGACAAATGTAAAAAAATCGCTTGAAAAAGAATTGAGACCAGAAGCACTCTTTTGAGCATTTTTCATTTTCTGTAAAGAAATTTGTAGAGTTAGATTTGTACATGGAATGTGGGAATTATGTTGTCAGTAGTTTGTAGTACAAAACAAAAATGTTCCTTTCACTTCAAATTTGACAAAATTGGAGAAACTGATAATCTTGCAGCGGTTCTCTTCAATCAAGATTGATTGTGATGATGCACACGGCACAGTTGCGTGCTCTTACATTGCGTTTTTGGTATGGCGCTGATGGTTTACTTACGATTCATTTACGAGGCGACGGTTAGGGTATTAAGTCGGCTAAGTGCCCACCGAAGGCCCGAGTGCCAAATGCAGAGCGGGCCGCTGGCTCGACGCCGGTGTTAGCTTAGCACAGAAGACTATGCTAAAGTCAATTGACTTTCTGCTTGGAGTCGCATGTACAGCGGATGAGCTCGAAGGCCAAAAGCTATCAGGCAAGTGACAGGAAGTCAAGTTTACATGCGGCTGCTTTCGCACAGCGCGATGGCCTTGTTTTCACCGGTGAGCGTCATCCTGCCGCAGCTCTTATCTGCTGTCATCCGGCTCTCTCTTTCCTCTCTCTCTCACACACACACACACACACACACACACACACACTCCCCACGTTTTAGCTGAAGATGCAAGATCTGAAGAGCGTGCGAGTTCACCTGCTTTGGTGCTGAGCAGGAAGACGAAAACGTCCTTGCCGCTGAAGTTCTTCACCGCCAGGTTCCGCTCCTCGCCGCGGACCGAGCCGTCCAGACGCTCGTAGCTGAAACCTGCGCGGGTTTGAAAAAGTAGGCCTTTTGTTGCAGACGCAACATTAGGTACACCTTTGAACATCACGCCTAACCTCTGTACTCCATGTAGTCCTGAAGAATGTCCAGCATCCTGGTCATCTGGGAGAAGAGCAGAACACGATGGCCGCTGAAAGCCCCAAAACACACGACAGCAGAAATTGGTTGAATCCAATACAATCTTATCTGGGTTCAATTGATCATAAAGATGTGAAGCAATCAAATTGCCCATCAGTTTATTCAATTGTGAAACGGAATTATTGAATGACTTCATTTTTTTATTACTACATATTCATTGAATTCATTGAAGGTTCAAAAATGTTATGGATTTATCAGAGATTTCTTGACATTTTGATTGATTTCATTGAATTTTGATGATTTCATGGATTACTTATTGTTTCATTGAATTTACAAAATAGATTTGTTATTGTCTTTATTTAACGGCTTTTCTATTCAAGTAATTTTTGATTTTTTAATGAATGTGTTCTTTGTTAAAATACATTTGGATGATTTGAACGGCATTCTTATTTATCAAATGTTCTTTTATTATTATAATACATACAATATGACAATATTAAAAGAAACATTGTAATTAAGAATAACACTGACCAATTATTTGATGACATTTTTCAATTACTGTATTTCTATTTTTTCATTAAATTTTACAGTTAAATTGATATATTACGTTATTTACATTTTGAGTTATGTAATGGCATTTTTATTTAATCAAATACATATTTATTTACCCATCATGACTACTTTTTAATTGCAGTTATATTTCATGGAATTTTGAATGTTTAAATAGATTTGGACTTCTTTAATGACATTTATTTATTTAATGATGTCTATTTGTTATGTAAACTTCCTAATGTATTTGTTATGTACTTAGATCTCATTTTTATGTACTTAATGGCATTTTACTTCATTTCATTCGTAATTATTCACTGAATCACAACTTCTTTTTGTCATTTTGGTTTTATTTAATTGAGTTTTACATATTCCATTGGATGTGTCCTTTGATGAAAAACATGATTTCTCTAATTACCTTTTTATTTCTTGAATGGCAAAATGTATTTATTACGTCGAACCACACAACTTACACACATTTGTACTCATTTAACGGCATGATTACGTATGCAACTAATGGACTTGATATTGAATTGAATTTGTAATTATTCGTTTGTCACTGCTTCTTGTAATCGCTGTTTCATTTCATTGATTTTTTTTTATTTTTTTTTTTATACGAGTGCAGATAAGCGGTACAGAAGATGGATGGACGGTTTAATCATTGATTTAATGTTTAATTATCTGTTTTGTTATTTTGTGTGACTTTTGTTTTTTTTTCATATACTTCATGGCATAATTATTATATTTCTTATCGATCGTATTGTGCATTTTGTGAGCCATTGTCGTCGGCGCCGGGTAACAACAAAGCAACTCACCCTTGTCGCAGGTAGGCCAACATGTTGTCGAGGAGGCAGAGTTTCCCGCTTGCCTGAATCAGATGCTCCCCCATCTCAAACGGTTCGGGCTCCACTCCTGAGTGAGGAAAACAAATGAAGACTGAATCCCCGACCAGGACTTCGGATGTGGCACCCGAAGTGAGCTGAAGTTCCTTACCGTCGAACAGATACGGGTGGTCGACACACTTCCTCAGCTGGATCAGGATGTTCAGCAGACGGGTCTTGTTGCTCTGGTCGCTGCCAAAAGCCTCTTTTTTTTTTTTTTAAATACATAAATGCATTGTTAGCAGGTGAGTGAGTGAGTGATGTGAAATTGAACACGCGATGCTCACATCTCCAACAGTGTTGTTGTCTTATGACCTAAACACGATCAGATTTAGATTCTAATATTTGTTCCATGAGATTGTATTCATTTATTCCCAAAAGTCTATTTTCGTCACTTCGTGATGTTTCTGTTAGCTGTAATGCTTCCAGTATGTGTCTTTGAATTTCGTATATTTTCGTCCAATCAGATTTCAGCCTGTACGTGTTGCCGTGGCAATCCAAGCTGCCCGGGCGGGGTCTTCCGAATCAGTAGCGCTGTTTCACGTAACTTCAACTATATTTAATTTAACCAGTCAAGATTTCAGATGAATCCTCGCAGGCAGGACCAAAGAACTGGTCCTTGATGACATCAGCATTTTTTCCCCATCCCGATTGGTTGGTCAGAGCAGAACCTGTTCCAGCCAACTTCGACGAGCAAGACACATTCCTAGCGATCTCCATACTTGAATACGTTTAGAAATCTGAATGTTTGGGCAGTATGATGTGTTTTCTGGCCATATTTTATGTTTCTGTCATGTCATTGGACAAATAGATCTCCTGAAAACGACTCTCACCGACATCCTTCATCAGGAGGGCTTTGTAGTATTTCTTCTGCAGCGCCGACATGCCGTGGTACACCACCACTTCCGTCTTCTTGGGCAGGTCGACCGCCACCTCCGACTTGACCCGGCGGAGCAGGAAGGGCTCCAGGACGCTCTGGAGCTCGGCAGCTGGGGGCCGACAAATACTCTGTGACAGCCACACTTGTTTGTAGAACAGAGCTTCCCAAACTTTTAACATCAAGTGCCGCTTAAAAAAAATACTTAGCTCTCCAAGTGCAGCCATCTTTATCAATATTAAATACACTTGAAAGTTAAATACAACTCAACGGTGCTTTGCTGGTTTTATCACAAATTGAATTCATTGTAACATTATGCACTTTGAGCATTTCATTCAGTGATTCTTTTGCATACCACTAGAGGGAGCCTGCGTACAACAACATTTTATTGCACCGTCATTTTTCAAGTATAATGCGAAAAATGTTTCCCCCCAAAAATTGTCAAAAGGCAATAGTGCGCTTTATACATAGGTGTAGGGGCAAATAAAAACGTTCACATTTTATAAATGTATGCCGCCATCTAGTGGTTATGAAAAAGCTGTACACTTTTATTCCAAAATGCCACTGCCACCTAGTGGTTATAAAAAAAAAGGTGTAGCCTCTACTTTCATTCCAATATGACCGGGGTACGTATGACTGCATATAAGGACAGTTGTTCTCATAAGTTTACGTACCCTGGCAGAATTTGTGAAATATTGTGTTTTTAAATACGACTAACCATCATTCATTTCTTTATGGTTATGTTTTGTTTAATGATATTGCTTTTCTGAAAATGCTTCACCGTTTAATTTGGATCCCATTAAAATAAAATTAAATGTGTATCACCGTCCTTCATGTTTTCTTTCAAGAATTGTACCCATCTTGCAAATTCTACCGGGGTAATCAAACATATGAGCACAACTGTCTGTTTTCTAATTTACTAAATAAAAGTAGGGCTGTGAATTTCAAAATAACAGCAAGTAAATTTAAGAAAGTATTGTGTGTTCAAATAAAGTGATTAACTTAACAAAATACAGATAATACTTCCTGTTTTCATCATATGGGTAGAAGCAAAATCATGCATTGTAAAAATGCATTATACATGGGCAGAAGGGTTTTCCTGAATTTTGAGGTCAACTTTGAGGGTGCGCATTATACATGGGTGGGCATTATACACGCGAAATTACGGTAATAAAGTTTGTTCTTTTTTAGCAATTATATTAATAATTCAAATAGTCCAGCGACCCCAATGAGGATAAGCGGTATAGAAAATGGACTAACTTTAAGGGTGAAACTCCAAAAACATATTGAATGCTTGGTAGTTTTGAAGAAGCTTGAAGTTGTTTATGTAAATAATGGGGGAAAAAAAAAAAAAAAAAAAAAAAAAAAACATCACTTTTTTTTTTTGTATGTGACCCTCGGAGGAAAAATGTCATACCGAGTGCAGGTTGACTCCGCACGTCTGCATAAGAGCGGGCAAAGCCGTCGGCATCATCCGCCGAGAAGACGGCGGGCTGGATGAAACTCAGCAGGGAGTGGAGCTCCTGCAGGTTGTTCTGGATGGGCGTGCCGGTCAGCAGAACCCGGAAGTCCACTGAGAACTGCACATGAAGCCATTAGCGGGAGCGAAGACGATAATGACAAGGATGATGATGATGATGATGATGATGAATATGATGCCACTCAGTACCTCCGTCAGGGTCTTACGTAGCAGAGAGTTCTGGTTCTTGAGGCGGTGAGCTTCATCTACGACCAGCACCTTCCACTTCCACCTGCGGGGGGACGGCAGGAACAACACAATGTTAAGAAAATTAAACGCGAAGACAGCTGGGATAGGCTCCAGCACGCCCGCGACCCTAGTGAGGAGAAGCGGCTCAGAAAATGGATGGATGGATGCTTAGCACAGTGATTCTCCAGGTGTGGTACGAGTACCACTTGTGGTATGCGGCCTCCCTCTAGTGGTAGGTAAAGGAATCGCTAAGTTAAATACAAATACAATTCACATTGAAACATGAAATTCACAAAGACATATTAGAATTAGTACATATTTTTACTTTTCATGTACAGTCCATTTTTGAAGTACACTTCAGTTGTATTTGACTTTACAATACATTACCATATAATCATTGACTGTTTCTTAAAATTTTATTGAACTACCTTTTTTTTTTTTTTTTTTTTACTTTTATGTGCAATACATTTTTAATTGAACCATTGAAGTGTTTCTTTTTATTTTCTATACTTAGGCGGCTATTGTGAGGTGACTCACAATAAATACTTTTTAGGAGTTTTTGACGAACACTTTATTTAATATTGGTCATTATGGTGTTACTTGGAGAGCAAAGTATTATTTTTGAGGTGGGTACTCGATGTAAAAATGTTATGTTCCAAACTGATGAAAGAAAAATTAAGATCAGGGAAGCGCTAACAATCCATTAACAAAATAATAAAAATGTAAGATTTAGAACACATAAAAACAAGTGCACTGGATAAATGACTATCCTCTGAAGCCAATAATATTTGAATTCTTGAGAAGACACTCACCGTCTTAGGAAGAAAGCATCTTTGAGACAGAGCTGAAAAACAGGTGATTATTTATTTCTTTTTATTTTTTTAAACATAAGCATCAACACAAATATAAATCCACTCCATGCACAGACAGACCTCGTATGTGGTGAGCAGAACGTGGAAGTCCTGCGCATCCCCTTGAATCTCGGCCCGTCTGTCCTTGTCTCCCTTGTAGCAAAGCACATTCAGAAATGGTGCAAAACTGGGAAAAAAAACACACAAAAAACAAAACAAACATGGTAAGACTTTTACAAGCAGACATGATTATATCATGATAATGGACTTGAACACCTTTACCGTTCCAACTCATTCCTCCAGTTCTCCATGACGGAGAGCGGACTAAGGACCAAAAATGGACCTTTGGCATCAAGAGCGCTTGACATATACACCAGCAGGGAGATGGTCTGGAGGGACAAACGTGCGTGACACAACATTGCAGAGCGAACACAAATCAAGTATATGTGACCCACACAACATGGTGGTGTAACCACAGGTTCATATAGTCTCGAACCTGACAAGTTTTTCCCAAGCCCATCTCATCTCCCAGGATGCATCCCTGCTGGTTCTTCAGGCACTGCGTCAGCCACTGGACGCCATCCAGCTGGTAGGCCCGCAGCTGGATCCCTGTTTGTTTTCAAGAGCACACACTAAAATGACACGAACGCCATATTGGAGGGGGCGTGAAAACATGACTTTTGAGTTTGATGAACTCACTGAAACTTGCCGCTGGTAAGCTCCCAAAAGTTACCTTTTAAACCCCAAGACTGCATGTCGCTCTGAGTCAAAGTCGTCTTCTTTTTGGCTGGCACGCTGTTTTTAATCTGAAGCAATAATTCCGTCATGTTTTCACACCGGCGGGACCAAAACAAAACATAAACCAACTACTGTCTAGTGTCTAGGAATGACCTTCGTCAAACGCTTCCGTAATAGTCACGTGATGCAGGAAGTCTTTCAAACTTCCCGCTACACCAGAAGTTTTAAATCCCGACTCTGCAAGTTGCTCCGAGCCAGAGGAGTCTTAATTTTATTTTTGTTGTTTAAATCATATTTGACATCAAAGTCTATTTGAATCAAATATAAAAATACGGACGTCAAATAGGCACTTCCGCTTTCATCACGTGATGTAGGAAGGCAATGAACCAGCCCGCTTCACCCGAAAAGTTACATTTTTAAACCCTAAACGCTGCAAGTCGATCCTATTCAAAAGTGTCTATTTTTGGGTGGCCACGCATTTTTTCATTCTTAACAATTCCGTCATGTTTCAATATCAGGAGATGAAAAAACAAGAAATTCGAGTAAGTCTGCCTTGTCAGTTTCGCCTTCATCACGTGATGCAGGATGTTTATTTTACAATCAAACGGTACCTCCTACAATCCACACAAAATAATGTTACAAAAACAGTAACAAAATGTTAATGTGTATTAAAAAAAAATATTTTTATTATTTAAAAAATCTAAACATTCAAAATCCATCAAACTAATATCTGCATTGTCATATGCATAGTAAAAGCAAAGCTAGTACTGATAAATAAAGAGATTACTTTGCTAGTCGCCCTCCACTTATACAAATACTTTTTTTTTTTACTATTCTTTTTTCAAATCCCACTTGGATTGGTGTAAATTTGTAAGTGACTATTTAAAAGTTAAAAGGTCAGCATCGTAGCGCACAACCAAAGCAAAGTGTTCGTGGTGATACGGTAGATGAGATGATTTCCTACCAAATAATTGGATCAGATTTGTTATTTTAGAAGTGTAGCTCCAATTGGTAGCCTTTTGCATTCAATCAGTACACAAGACGTGGCTCCTCAAAAAGGTCGGTGACCCCTGCTGTGAAAGGAAACTATAACTGCGTATATGTGATTTTTATTTGTCATTTATTTGGACACAAGTTGTGACACTTTACAGTAGCAGTAACATGTAACAAAAACACTTAAATTAACAAGCATTAAAATGCAGCAGCTTTTGTATCACTAAAGGATGTGTGTGAACATTTGACAAGATCAAGAATAATGAAATATTATACATAAATGGACATGCAACCCCACTCTCATTTGTTGAAGACGGGGGGCAAAAAAAGACCTGCCCCTTTCTAAAAAACAAAACAAACAAGATTGACCCAGTCGAGCAACAAGCCTTATTTCATGCACATGGCCACCAATCTCAAGATGGCGTCCCTGCAAAGTCATTTTAAACAGGTTAGACCAAAACAGAGAAAATATGCACTGTGGAGTGGTTCCTCGACTTACAAGTGACCCGACTTGAAAGTTTTTAGATGCGAGCCGTCACTTGGCTGATTTTATTTTTTTTATCGTCTTGAGATGCGAGCAAAAAGTTGAGTTGCAAGCACTACTTGGCGGCAGTTAGCGTCACAACCAGCAGCGGATTGTGAACCATTTAATATGAAGTGCTTATTTCAAGCTGTTTTATTGCCTCTCTCAGTTGAAGTTTAAACATTAAACAAAGACACTCACATGTTTATTTAACTGAAGCACATTACTGAAGAAACTCGACTAGCTTAATGTTAGCACATAATGTAAAATGCCATATATGGGCTAACGAAAGCAGCATAGATGCTAATCTGTGGTAATCATAAACCATTATCTAAATGATATTTGAACACAAACGGTGCAGCAACACCTGTAGAAAGACAATTTAACAATACTCGCTAGCTTATATTCTTTATTCAATGTGAAAAATTAATAATATTACTGCCGTTTACGGAAGGAGCACAATGTCAATGGGCATTGAAGCATGAAATCATGATGCACAAAATGTTTCATTCTTAACAATCTATTTAACCGTATTATTACTGTATGTTTTTGTAAAGCATAATTCTGTAGAGTGCTCTTATTCTTAATAATATATTTTTTTTAAAAACAGGTTACAAATTATTTCATTGTTGTTTTTTTTGTGGGGCTGCAACAGATTAATGGCATTTCCATTCATTTCATTGGGGAAGTATTTGAGTTTGAATGCTTTGAGTTATGAGCGTGGTCACGGACCCAAGTAAACTCGTAAGTCAAGGTACCACTATATCTCCAAAAAAGTGCGAACACCTCTCACATTTTTCAAAATATTTTATGAAATAATTTTAAAGTGACAACACTGAAGAAATGACAGCAAATTTAACACGCCTGCTCCCCATTCACACCCGAGTGTTGTAACACTAACGACTCACATGACACCGGGGAAGGAAAACAGCTAACTGGGCCCAATTTAGACTTTTTCACTCAGGGGTGTACTCACTTTTGTTGCCAGTGGTTTAGATAGATTAATTAATTAGATTAATAGCTGTGTCTTGAATTATTTTGATCTTGGCATTTCATCAGTGCTGTCCCATGAAAAGATATGATCCAATATTTACAACAAAAAAAATCGAACTTTTTATGAGAGACGGTAAGACTTTGTGAGAATGTTAAAAGGACAAACCTGACAAACGGGATGTACGAAAGGCTGTACCTGGAAACAAATCCCCATTTTATGTCCAACATTGTCCATGAATGCGCAACGATGATGATTTTTGAGAATGACGACGAACTCACCAGGCGAACGACAACACTTGCAGGATGACGAAAAACAACGCCAGGCCAAAATTTTTCCACTGGAAACAAAAGGATACAATTACGGGCAAGTTGACTTGAACTAAATGTTTTGCAAGAGAAATGACGAGCCAATAAGTCACTCACCCAGAAAACGGCGCACAGCGTCAACACAAGACAAGTCTGCAATAAGAGTATGGAAATCGCATTTACATAAGCATTACACATATTAACGTTACATTAATATAGTGGATTTTTAGTGGTTTTCATAATTTTCTGCTGATCATGCTGCCATTTTTAAGACGGTTGAGGTGCTATGGTTTCTTTGTTTTATGTCAATAAAAATACAGGTATTGAACACAATACATTACTAATAATCGGTTATTATTATGAGGAAAAATAATGAGTGCAATATAACTTACAAATAATTAAAATAAAATGAAAATCTAATTTAAAATGTGTTTTAAATGTATTTTACAAATTTAAACTAGTATTTTTTACTTATTTTCATAATCATCATTACTATATATAATATTATACATCATTACTGTGACTATCATTTCATTTTTTTTTCATCTTACTAGAACATCTGAACTTTTTTTGGACAGTCCAGTGGCAACTTATCCATCCATCCATCCATTTTCTCCTCACTAGGGTCGGAGGTGCTGGAGCCTAACCCAACTGTCTTTGGGCAGGAGGCCCAACCGGTTGCCAGCCAATCGCAGGGCACACCGAAACAAACAACCATTCGCACTTAATCTGGCCTGGTAAGAAAAGCCTACCAGAACATCTGAACTTGGTTTAGGTTCATCAGAAGCACTTTAAATGGTGACAGTTTGACTCCTATTTAATACGAGGTTGAATGCGATTGGTTCATTCTGAACACAGTCACATCTCCAATTATAAGAGGGTGTGCACATTTGTGCAACCACATTCTCTATTTTTTAATCCCCTCTCAAAAAGTCAATTGAGTTATATGGGTTATCGGTTGCATTAATCGTGGAAAAACATTTTGAAAGGATTTATCTTCGTCCCATTTTTTTCTTTTTTTTATGCAGTTATCACAAATACTGTACCTGACATTTGAATTAGGGGTGTGTAGACTTTTTATATCCACTGCATTTAAATCTATTATTATGACTGATTGCCCATTTGTTAACATTTGATGGTATAACAGCAGCCAAAACTACAAGTCGTGCGCTCTTGTTTTCGTGCATGCGCTCACGATCATGATGGTGGTGGCCAGCGCTCTGGTCTTGTCACACATCCTCTTCAGCTGCTTCATGGGGCCCAGCAGGAACATGGTGCTGTGTGGCACAAAGGATCACGGGAACACCGCATAGTGAATATAAAAAGTCTACACACCCCTGTTCAAATGCCACCTTCTTGTGATATGGGGGGGGGGGGAAATAGTTCAAAAAGGGTGTGCACACTTGTGCAATCACGTTATCTCAGTTTTTAATATTTAGTTCCCTTCTCAAAAATATTTTTAAAAAATATATATATATATATATTGAGTTGTACAAATTAAAGGTCACATTGATGGAGGAAAAGATTTTGAAATGATTTATCTTGGTCTTCTTTTTTATTGCACAAAAACCTGGCATTTGAACAAGCTTTTTTTTTTTTAATCCATTGTATGACAACTGTACGTAAATGAATGATGACTAAATATGATCACACACACACTGACCTGCACAAAGCACAAATGTTGCCAAACGTGTAAAAGACAATGAAGAGGATGAGGCCGATCCTGGGGAGGAAAAGTAAACAAACACCCTGCAAACACATAAAATGCAACTTTATTTGTAAAGCAGCATAAATAATATGGTTTTTGGTACATCATTTGGTGGATTTTTTGCAAATGAAGGCAATTTTGACTTGAAACAGTTTCTAATGTCTTGGTCCATTATACAGAAAGATGTTGTTTTTTTTTTTATGCTAAGCCTACACTTAGTCATTTGAAAATCATGTAAAGTTGATAATCGTAGTAATAAAAATTGAAACTTTATTCATATGTATATTGTAAAGTACAATTTTGCATTTGACGTTAAAACATTTTAAATAAAAAACTAAAAACAATCATACTTTTAAATGAATTTGTAATTAAATACCTTTATATAAAATCACAAACATAATCCTTGCCCTGTGGTGATCAATAAAGTTGTCTGAAACTGCATATATATCACATATTATAATTTATTTTAAATGTATTTAAATGAACACTAAATAGACATTTTTATTAAAATTAAACAGGTAAACACAAAGAATGGAATTAATAAAAATTTAATCCAATAAAATTATAATGTTTGCATAATATAATACCACTATAATTGTATAATAAAATATTAAAGTTACATTCCAAATGAAATACTGATTTAACACAAACACTTTAAATAATTGAATACAAATATTTTTTTTTTTAATTCATAAACACATTCCAATAAAGTTAGTAAAAATAAAATGAATGTATAATGCTCAGAACCTCAGCGACATTCCTGAGAGCGAGACAAACCAGTAAAACGGCAACAAGCACGCAGCCTGCTGCAAGCAACACACATGAAAATGAGCCTTACGAGGATGGCGCACACTCCGCCGAGCACAAAACAGGCGATGAATCCTTTCACGCGAGTCCCCCAGCCCAGGGTGGACGCCTCGTTCACGGTCTACACACACACACAATCCACTTAATTGACAATTCAACTCACATGAAGGACAAATAAATCGTCTTCTGCTCACCTCTAAAACTGTTCTGTTATCTCTGCGCGTCTCCTCGCCGCTTAAAACCGACTTGAGTTTATCCATGTAGACAATACTGTAGTTTATTTTTTTTTTATTTAAAAAAAAAAAATACAAATAATAAAAAAAATAAAATAAAAAAAAAAGGGAATAAATGTTGGAGTATTTCCTCGTGCAGCTCGGTGTTGCCTACCTGAGCGGCTGGATGACGTCACCACCCGCTCACCTGAGATCGAGGGAGTGAGAGAAGAGTTCTCACTCTTGACAAGAAACCTAACACCGCGCCTGGTCGTTGTCACGGCAACCCCAGAGACGCTTGACTCAGCATTTTAAACCACCCGCCGCAATATTGTCTGGTACACAGTATATATATATATATATATATATATACACACACACACACAGTGGTGCCTTGAGATAGGAGTTTAATGTGTTTAATAACCACACTCGCTATTCAAAACACTCGTATCTCAAATGTTTTTATTTTTATGATGAAATGATATCGCGCGGCCGCCTGTGTGGAGTTTGCACGTTCTCCCCCGTGCCTGCGTGGGTTTTCTGCGGGAACCTCCGGTTTCTTACCACATCCCAAAAACATGCGTGGTAGGTTGATTGAAGACTCTAAATTGCCCGTAGGTGTGAATGTGTGCGCAAATGGTTGTTTGTTTCCTGTTGTGCCCTGGGATTGGCTGGCGACCAGTTCAGGGTGTACCCCGCCTCTCGCCCGAAGATAGCCGGGATAGGCTCCAGCACGCCCGCGACCCGCATGTGGATAAAACGGTACGGAAATGAATTATGAAATGAATGATAATGTCATTCATCTGTTCTTGCCAGCCCCCCCCCCCCCAAAAAAAATGTTTTTTTAATTGGAACAATAGCACTCTAATAAACTGTACTTTAAAAAAACAACAGTAATGTCCTAATGAAATAGAATTTTAGATAGAGTTTAGCCACATTTTTTGCTTCAATTCAATGGGCCTTGTGCCGCTCATTCTGGTGTGCATACCTTGGCCACCGGGGGGCAATATAATACAAACATATACAGATGGATATAAACGGAGACACAAGTCATAACTCCTCAGTAAGCTGCAGTAATTTTTGTCATTCTTTGTAGAGGATAAAGATAACCTGTCCTTTGCTTAAAGGATTATAACAATGCAACATTGATGCTAGTTTTTTTAGCCCCTCTAATGCGTTTTCTATTGTGTGGTAGCATTAGGCTAAACAGCCTGTTCTTCGCCAAAGTTGTGTGGTTATTTCAAACACACAAGGTATGATTCTCTTTGTCTTCTGTTGACAGTAAACTTCCACTGGGAGTGGCAATAAATCGCTAGAAACGTATTTTAAAACAAATATTTATTCACTATTTGTCAAACTACTTTTTGCTCGCAAGTCAAAGCAAAAACTTATATCTGGGGAAAAACTCCTAAATTGGATCACTCGTATCTTAAGGCACCACTGTACTCATTTCGGATTGACACTATTGGCTGTTATTCACTGTACAATGTAATAAAACAAAATAAAGTAAAACTACTCAGAGCCGGCATCAGGCGGTAACAGGGTATGCTTGCAAGAGCAATACTGTCACCTAGTGGCCTTTTTTAGGCATTGCTGCATTTAATAGGTTTTGGGTCATGTAAAACCAGAAGTAAAATAAAACCAAACTGCACACCCTTTGAGGACATCAAACAACAAACACCCTTTAACAGGAAGGACGTTACTGTCACCTTGTGGCCTTTTATAGGTACTGCTGCCATTACGATGTGTTGTGTTTATTCGAAGAAGAAAAAATAAACAACTCACAGCTGACACGTAACAGAGGGTGAATGTTTGCAAGCGTAATAGACACAGTACAAACAGCACAACTACACAGCAGCATGGTTGTGAAGTGGTTAGCACATCGAGAGGTTACAGGTTCAAATCTAGCCTGAGGTCCTTCCTGTGTGGACTTTGCACGTTCCCTTCGCAAACGCGTGGGTTTCCTCTGGGAACTCCGGCTTGCTCCCACATTCCAAAAGCATGCATGTCCCACAATTCACTGTACACTTCCTTTTTTCTAATTCGTTTCGTTTCACGGCAAGATTATCGAAACAGGATCTTTCTCTTGACAAATCACGCACCGAAACACCGAACTTCTGGAGGAGGCGTTCAGGAGTACCTGAATTTTGTATGAGTAAAGCTTGATCACAGAGTTTTCGAGGCTTTTCGTGGCTTTGCGAGAACGCCTGCTCTATAAGAGTTTGCCGTTTTCTTCAGCGGTGGTAAGCCCAGCGCTTACGCCGTGCGGTTTGTCCAGAACAGATCCTGGTTTGCGAAATTTGGCCACAGTCAAATGCTGACGGCCGCGTGTCTGGCCGAATGATTACCCGAAACAAAATAGAAAAAAGGAAATGTATGTATCGTCAATTTTGGTACACCCTGTACATTTCCCGTTTTATGTACAAAGCACATTTAGACATCATATATCTTTTATTAGTGTGATACAATAAGCTAACAAACATCAAGAGGCTGCGGTAAAGTGCATGTCGCCATTAAATACTGTCATTATTTCTGAAGACTTTTGTCGCTACATAAATAGAAGCGTGTTGTTTGTTCAAGACCAAATATGACATACAAATAGTCAAGTGTAATGACAGGAAATAACAATTCTAACAGTTTGGCAAAAAAAAGGGCACCACTCTGCTAATACGCTACGTATAGCAATAGCGATATAGCTACTGTATATGCCGTAGCAATGGGCCCTGAGAATACAGGCTACTAAAGGCAGCTAGAGCAGTTGAATAAGGAACTAAGGCAGTGATGAGGCTGCTGGCACCTCAAATGTCCTATCCCTGATTTTAAACGAGTAGCGGCACGGTGGCGGGGGTCCGCTTCACACCACCTCATCCTCCGACTCGAGGTCCTTATCACTGCGCTTTAGCAGGCCCATTTCCACCGCGGGGGTCTTCTTAAGCCGGGAGCGCACCGCGCTGTTGGAAGAAGGAGTACAGCGTTAGCGTCATTTGAACTGGAATAAATCAGTGAATGACAAATGTAACACACCTCCATTTACACCTCGAGACGTCGTAACACTAATGAGTCACATGACACCCGGGGAGGGAAAATGGCTACCCTAATTTCTCGTGTATAATGCGCACCCACGTATAATATGGACCCCCAAAGTTGACCTCAAAATTCTGGAAAACCCTTCTACCCATGTATAATGCATTTTTACAATGTATGATTTTGCTTCTACCCATATGATCGAACCATGAAGAATTATCTGTATTTTGTTAGTTTTTTCAAAGGATTATTCTGAAGTTAAGCACTTTATTTGAACACGTAATACTTTCTTTTTATTTACTTGCTCTTATTTTGAAATTCACAACCCTACTTTTATTTAGTAAATGAGAAAACACACAGTTGTGCTTATATGTTTGATTACCCAGGCAGAATTTGTAAGATGTGTACAAGTCTTTAATGAAAACATGAAGGGCCAGGCAAAACATTTAATTTTATTTTAATGGGATTCAAATGAAACTGTCAAGCATTTGAGACAAGTATTATCATTAAACAAAACATAACCATAAAAAAATAATGATGGATGTTGTTCAGTCATCTGTTGTATTTAAAAAAAAAACAATATTTCACAAATTCTACAAGGGTATGTAAACTTATGAGCACAACTGTACATATTATGCAGTCATTCGTACCAGTCATATTGGAATGAAAGTTTAGGCTACACCTTTTCATAACCACTAGGTGGCGGTGGCATATTAGAATGAAAGTGTACACCTTTCTCACAACCTCTAGGTGGCGGTGGCATATTAGAATGAAAGTGTACACCTTTCTCATAACCTCTAGATGGCGGCATACATTTATAAAATGTGAACGTTTTTTTCATTTCCCCCTATACCCATGTATAATGCGCACCATTGACTTTTGACAATTGCCAAACGTAACCAAAAAAAATGCGCATTATACACGAGAAATTACTGTAATTTGCACTCACCTTTGTCGCCAGCAGATAAGACATGATTCGTTGTGTGTAGAGTTATTTTGAAGGGACAGTAAACGTACAGTTATACAAAGCTGTACACTGACAAATTTACATTGTGTCATTCACAAGTTATGTCCGTCCATTCCCATCCGCACATATAGTAGTGCCGTGGGTGTGATTCTCACCAGCTGACCAGGCAGTAGAGCAGGCCGACGCCCAGCATGGCGAAGGCCAGGTGCCACGAGTAGCACATGGTGATGAACATCACGTTGTTGTGGTCCTTGGGGTCCCACTGGGCACCGCTGGGAGGGTAGAGCACGTAGCCAATCTGAGACGCAAACATGAGAGAGAAAAGTCTGGGAGTTGCTGAGCGGCGCAACACACATGCAACTCCGCTGGGACCATTGGTGGGAAGTTAGCAAGAATAAATACTTTGTACTTTGTTTCTGTATTTACTATAACTGGATTTTTTTTCTGGTGTCTGTAATTTACGTGAGCATTTATTTTTCTCATGACGTTTTTTCTTTTACTCCCTACATTTGAAAACTGACATCTGTTATTTTTATTCCTTGCTTTGTCAAAAAAGACCTTTTTAAACCTCCGCCGATGACGTGAATAGAGACGACCGAGCTTGAAATCTTGATTTTAAACGGGTATCTGTGCTTTAAGTACAGAGTGCGAGTGCTTTTGCCAACTGTGGCTGGTACGCACCTGCCAGAACCAGCTCCCCTGCAGCAAAGTCAGGGCGCAGCGCAGCAGCTCCAGGAGGATGTTGCCTCTGTGGAAAAGCTCCAGGAAGGCCACCACGGCCCCCCCGAAGACGGCGTAGAGCAGGAGGATATGGAAGTGCACGTCCAACATAGTCCGGCCGTGGAGGTGGTAGAGGAAGAGGAACCCTGGAAGAACAACACAGCTCATCTTTTTGGGTGTGTCCTAATGTCTTGTCTATGGAGTAGTTTTGCCAAGTTCCAGCTATTTTCTGTGCCACACTATGATTTGCCAGTCTGTGTTCATCAAAAGGAACCCTAACGCTGAGTCTAAACCTAATCACTAAAGCTAGCGCTAACATCCTAACCCACTCCTAACCCTTAAACTATCCTAACCCAACCCAACATTAATCTGAACCACAACACCTAACCCTAATCCTTAACGCCATGTCTTACCCTCGTTAAAGAAGGCGATAGCCATCAACATCCTGTCCAGGGCGAGGGGCGCGGCCTCTGTAGTATGTACGATTAAGGACACGCATCCCGCCAGGCCGAAGAAGAGGTACATGGTGGCGTGTTGCCAGTTCATCAGGTCTTTCCAGTGGTTCTCCGCAAAGTCGTACAGCCTGAGTCGCGGCCCGTCGTTTAAGAACTGCTCGGCTAGCATCCCTGAATGACAAACAATGGCGGTCAATCACAGTACGGACGCGGCGGAATGCAACCAACGCGACCGCTTCGCTCACCCACTAACGAGAAGAAGAGTACAAGCGAGCTTTCGACGACCTCCAGGCGGCGGTGTGCCGCTCTGCCGCTCAGCCGGGTAGAGCCGATGCTCTTGTTTCGGCGGATGGCGTGCCATAGCGAGTACTTGGCCGTCCACCAGATGCCGCCCAGCAGGAAGAAGGTCCCGGGAAGCGCGTGGCCCTTGAAGCTCCCCATGGTGCTACCCCTGGCTTAGATCAAAAGACGTCCATTATGTACAAGCCAACCCCCATGGATCGCAGGGGATATATTCCAGATGAAAATAGTGACAAAGTAGTTGACAAGGATATGTTTAGTGTATTTAGGAAACAGACAATAATATGACAAGAACAGAAAAAAAGATCACCAATTATATTGCAAAATCGATCGAGAAGGCGGCGGCGTTAGGTGTTTTGTATTTTAACGATGGCGGTATTGAGGAACCAAGGGGAAAGCTGAGTTCGTCATCGCAGCATGTGACTAAACCGGACCAATCACGAGAGGTGATCTCCGCGGCACATTGCGTCGGTCACGTGATGCAATGCGGCTGCAAATGATTGGCACGCAGTAATCACCCACAGCAAATATGCAACTGTGTGAGCGTGTGCGCGCGCAGGTAGCCTTGTTGTTGTACCTTGGCTGCCTTTTAGCACCGCGCAGATAAAGCAGACAGCCCTCATGTGCCTCATTTGGACATTTAAACCTTTTAACTTGTTGATATGACTTTTCCTACAAACTGCTTGATTTGATTTCGTAAATACAGCGCTGAGCATCCATTTTAGGGAACGGAGCAACAGAGGTTACCTTTTGAAAAGAGAGGACACTCAAACATGAGTGGATGTTTGTTCCCAGCAGCGACCACCCCCGGATGAATACAACAACACCATCGCCATGGAAACCGCTCAATTGTATCACGGCCATAGAGGCGGGGGGATTAAAAATGAGGAATATGTGTTTGTTTTTTTTTGTTTATTATGAAAATGAAATAGAGCCCTCACCAAATGTCAAATGGAAAAACTTGATGATTAGATTTCATCCCAACCAATTAACATACATTGTTCCCCTACAATGGCAGTTTAGCATTTGGGCACCCACAGACATGCGAACGGAAAACATCAATGTCGCAATATAACAACCCTTTAAGCAGTGGATATTTGAACATGAACAACGGAGCAACACATGTAAACAGACAATATAACAATACTAACAGGAATATATTCTTTATCCTCTGCGAAGAATAACCATTACTTCAGATTATATATATATATATAGATATATTTGTGTGTGTGTATTATACTGCCCCAAGGTGGCCAAGGTGCACAAACCAGAAGGTGCAGCACAATGTAAGTATCTCAAGGTACCACTGTACTACTTACTGTAATGCCCTCGCATGTGGGAAAGGAGAGCCAGTCACTGATGCACTTTTCATCCATTTATTGAAAGAACAATAAAACGCAAAAAGACACACTCAAGCAACAATTGTTGTCAGCCACTGCTCACGCCCAGACACTCACACGCAGACGTCACTTGCCACTCCACCAGACCCCGCCTCTTAAAGGTACATGCAGCTACGCTGATACTAGAATACATATAGTATTTTTAATATACATTTTATTATTGCAATTTGATATATTACATTTAAATGTGTTTAAAAGTGGTTTTAACAAGTGTGTTTTAATATGTTTTCATATTTAAATGTGTTTCAAGATGGTGGGAGTGGTAAAACTATTTAGAAAATATTTCTTATCTTCTTTCTATATTGAAAATAAGCTCCAGCTTACCCTCATGAGGATAAGCGCTATAGAAAAAGGATTCTTGGATGGATAGATTTCCAAAAGGAAAGACAAAATTCAAATAGAATACCACACAATTAACGTATAAATAACTAGAAATGGCGTTTTTACTGTTAAAAATTGCTACGGAAAAAGCTTTAAAAACTGCAAAACAAGTGGAATGTTGTGTTGTATAAGTACAGCAAGCGAAGGCATTTTATTCAATCCAAGCTAAATGTTTCATCCTTTTAATTTGAGCTATTCCGTCGAATAAAATGTGAAAAAATGGAAAATAAATGGTTACGTTATCTATAATTTTCTGTATTACGTTAAGTGTTTAAAATGTGTAAAAATGTACGGTATGTCGTCATTTTGTAGGAATTTTGTCAAAACCAAGTTTTTTTTTAAATCACTAGCAACGTGAAAGAGAAGACAAAGAGTTGAAAAGAGTTTTGTGGGGCACAGTTTTTTTTTTTGCTTTTTTAAAAAATTAGTAAGTTTAAAAGGCGTACAAAAGCGCTGCATCCTAAATAGTGGAAAAACAAAGAAGGAGGGGGCTGAGGGGGTCTTACCCAAAGCAGCTTTGTCTCAGGAGATTTCAAAAATAAAAAGTTAGTGAAGATAAAATTGAAAACATCTTGATTTTTCCATCATTTGGCTAAATTTCTTCATCGAAGTAAACATCGACTCTTTCACCTAAGAATCCTCTTCTCCTCCGAACCGTTCACAGCATCTTTTTCCCCCATTTTCCCCCTCGAGCGTTGCCATTGGTTGGCAGAGGTCAGCTAACGTCACCTTTACGAACTCCCATTGGCTGAAACGCACATCAATCTCGGGTTTCCACGTGTGCACTTTCACTCCGCCTGCTTGAGGCTACAAAAAAAAAAAAAGATCCTACAGTTTTCTACTGCCGAGTCGAACCGAGAGCAGAAACGAGGCCCGCAGCACGTACACAGCAGCCGGGGGGAGTCCTTCGTCCACTTCGGCGCCTCCCCTCAGCTGCTTCACACCCAAATGAAGCAATTCTTTTTACTAATGAGCATGTAGTTTGCGAGGAGGGTTATTGAATTCATGTCTGGGGCGGGAGAGTTTACAGAAAAACGAGGGGTCCATGAAGGCGACACCTGTTTAAAAAATGGAGGAAACATATGGAAAGATCATTAAGACAACCATTAGGAATAAAAACGCGTTTATTTCCAAAAATATGAATACATTTACTTATATATAACAAGAATACAGAGAAACTATTACTTTAAAGTAATAATATATGAACTAATTGTTGTCCCAGACACCTGGGCTGTGTTGAGAATCATTCATGATCACTACTCCCTAATAATTATAATGACATTTTTATTATAGTAGACTATATAAAAGCCCACTAAAAATCCCTATGTCGTGTTTGTGGGGCAGGGAATGAGTGAATTAATCCGAAAATAGCGAAGGAAAGAATCGCTGCCTAAGAACAGTTAAGTTGTATTTAACTTTTTAGGCTTCTTTTTATACGGTGGCTTATATAGTCTACAAAAAAAAAGTCCACGAACAATGCCTGTATAGTAATTAGGGAGTAGGGAATGAGTGACTCAGTCACTCATATCAGTGTATCAATTTTTTTTATTATTATGAATAGTGTAGGTAGAATAGCTGGCAGAAAAGTGGTTAGCCCCGGTGCCTTACAAGCAAAAGGTTCTGGGTTCCAATCTCAACTCTGACGTGGTAGTTTTGAGGCATCGCTTCGGGGGCTGTTGGTAAAGTCAAGCAGTTTCTCCTGGTTAACTTGAACGTGGGCATTTTACTGACTTTTTTAAAATTCTTATCTTTACAGCACCAAACGCAAACACTGAACTGGGAGTGAACAACAGGGGTCACACATTATTAGACACAACTTAACACTGAAACATGCTATTAAAGTGAAAATGAACAGTAGAAATATACACTGTAGAATAGGGGTCAGGGTTTAAATTCAAATATTTGTTCGATGCAATTGCATGAATTTATGCACAGTCTAGTCTCTTCATTTGGTAGTGTTTGTCTTGGCTGCACTGATTCCAGTACCTACGTGGGTGCCAGATGTCTTTGTCCAATAAGATTGCAACCTTTTTGTGTTGCCGTGTCAATCTAATCTGCCCAGCGCCTTCACAATCAGCCGTCCTGGCCCATGGAACTTCAACAATGAGCAATTGGACTGTTTCTGTACCTACTGATCAAATTTCTAATTCTTCCTCCCGGGCCCAAATAGCTGGCCCTTTGATGACATCATCTGATTGGTTGGTGAGAGCGAAACTTGTAATAGGCATACAAAACACGTTTTAACGATCTGAACACTTGAATTTCATAATGAGCATCCCTCGTGAGTATCATGTTTTTTTTTGTAATTTATTTTTTTTATTTTGTGTGTTTTTTTTCCCACTTCTTCAGATGATGTACGTGTCGCGTGCAGTTACATTGCATTTTTGTAAAGTATTGATGGTTTATAATAATGGTGACCTGTTTTGGTGGTGGTATTAAGAGGTGGATTATCCCCACTGAAGGGGAAGAAAATGCACGGCTCGCCACTGACAAATTTGCACTGTAGAGTTCAGGCGAGAATTTAGCGGTGCCTGCGCAGAGAAAGCTGCCGCCGGAACGTGTACTGCTGCTGCTGCTGTTGTGTCTCGTCCGCCGACCTCCTCCTGCCGCTCAGGAGACTCCTCACCAGGCAGGCCGCCGCCATCTCGCCGCCATCGCCGAGCGGGCCGCACGGCCCGGACCTGCGCGCGGCCTTCCGTCCCGACGCGGAGAACCAGATTAATGTGAGTGTGATTGATTTCATAGCAGGTGACTTCATGCATGTCACGCTCGCATGCTGGGGGCAAACGTGTAAGGTTCTTGGATTAAAACCCTCATTTTACAACTTCCCTTTGAATATACTGTACAGTAGCTTTGCCTCCGTATAGCTTACCAAGAGTGCATGTGCCTTAAAATTTGTGTTTCAAGGGGTCAAGAATAAGGTCGTCCTGCAAGCTCTATTTGAAAGTGAATAGCGTAAAGCTTCACCTCCTTGTGGAAGGCGTGTGCACAGTGCGGCTCTTGAACGCCCCCGCCGCCGCCGCCGCCGCCGCTTTTGTACTTGTTGTCATGACACAGCAGACACAGCTTGGCGTCGTCGTTCTGAAAAAAAGAAACAAAACACATCAAGCGTTCTTGAAGCACAAAGCAAACAGGAAACAGAATGGGTTGTCTGCCGCTACATTAGGTACACCTGAACAATCCAATGCGACAGCTCCATGAGAAAACTAACCCTGACTTCAAACCCAAATGGGAAAACCTAAACCAGATTTGAGACTCTAATTTGAAACCATGACCCGGAGTTGAAAATGAAAACCCTAACCCTAATATTAACTTGAAACTGCAGTATAACACAGGCTTGAAACAATACTTTGAAACCCCAACCCTGGCTCAAACCCAGACTTCAAAAACTAACCCAGAATTGAAAACCTACTTTTGAAAACCCTAATTCAGACTTGAAACCTTACTTTGAAATGACTAAACCTAAATGTGAAACCCTACCTTGAAAACCTTCACCTTGTCCTGAAATGACAATTTGAAACCATAACTCCAGCTCAAACCCTAACCCAGACATGAAACCCTACTTTGAAACCTTAACTTGTCTTGAAACCATAATTTGAAAACCTAACCATCGTTGAACCCCTTCACCTTACTTTAAACAATAATACTGGTTTGAAGCCTTAATTTGAATCCCTAACTCTGACATAAACGTCAAACTACGGTTTCAGGGCAGTGCTGTGGCTCAAAGTAGGGCTTCGAATTCATGTTTCAAACAAGGGTTACAGCTTCAAATTAGGTTTACAAAAAAACAGGGATACGGCTTGTAGTTAGGGTTACAAATGTGGTTTTAAAATGAATCTTAAATTCGACTCACCAGTGACAAGCTGCAGTTATCTTGAAGACAAAGTCTATTTTGGAAGGATTCTGCCAGCTCCGGGATCGTGCCGATGCGGTTCTCCGGGACGGCCGACTTGGGGCGTCCGTTGTCGTCCGAAGGGGTCCGCCGAGCCCCCTGGTGGGGTCTGACCTCCCCCTTCTCCTCTCGGCTCTTGGCGTGGCTTGGCGCCGGCGCCGTGGTGGCGGCGTGCAACCGGTTCAGCTTCATGGCGTCTAGCTGAGACTGTGAAGAAAGATAATCATTATATTGACCATTTCATTTCAGGGAGTGATAGTCGAGTCAATGTCGATTAATCGAGGATCTTGTGCTTTTGTAATATTTGAGGAGTGATCGTGCTAGGTCTCATTTTTAGCAAACTATTTCCACACGCTACCTGTGAGAAAACGTCTTCCTCAAACCTGATGATGGAAGTACGCTGGTGGCAAAAGAACTTCACCTACACACCTTGTAAGTGCTTTTGGCTCCCAGAAAAGTGATTGACTACCGCTGACCTGAACTGAAAACGATGACAAAACAACCGAGATGAATCCGGTTTGATATGGCACGTGACGCATTAAAATCTATGGCGGTGAGAAGAAGCCTGGCGGATTTAGCAGAGTCACTTGTGTAATATTTGCCATCGTAGCTTTAAATATGAGAAGCTTGTTGTGGCTAAATGGAGCTAATCCCTCCTCGGAATGGAAACACTGATCATTTACGCAACAGTAATTATCTGATCGTAAGAGCTTAATAAGAGTGCGTGACGCTAAAACAGTCTTACAACTTGGAGGTAGGGTTCAAAATAGGGTTTCAAGTCTAGGTTAGGGTTTGCAATTAGGACTTCAAGTCAGTGTTATGGTTTCAAATTTGGCTGTGGCTTTCAAACAAGGGTTAGGGTATCAAATTAGGGATTCAAGTCGGTTATGGTTTCAAACTAGGCGTCGGCTTGCAAATTAGGTTTCAAGTCGGAGTTCATTTCGCAAACAAGGGTCAGGGTATCAAGTTAGGGTTTCAAATCAGCCTTACAGGACAGGGTTAGAGGGTTACTCTGGACATGGAGAGGTTGTTGTGTCTTTCTTACCACAGTGGGAAGTGATGCCCTTCTATCAACTCTGGTCTTGGCAGGTCTCCTAAAACTTCGCTTCCTTTCGCGCGAGTGTCCTCCACCTCCTGCACCTCCTCCACCTCCACCGCCACATCCTTCAGCTCCGTGTCCCCAATAGCTGCTCATCCACTTGGTGAAGTTGCCGTCGTCGTCCTCGTCGTCCATGATGATGGCGGGCAGGAGCCTCAGCGACATGACGGTGCGCAACTGGGGGGGGGGGGGATGGCCTGGCCGACTGCCTGCCTGCCTGGCTGGCTGGCTATTCCCGGGCCATCTTGAAATAAACTGTCTCAAACCCTTTTAATTTAACGTGGCTGGTGGAGAGTTTTCACTCCAGAGAAACTGACGATGGGAGTGTTTGTTTTTGGAACCCTTTCCATTCTATTCCAGTTAGCGTGTCCCCCCCTCCCCCCCGCCCCCCGGGGCACCTCCGCACTGTGCACATACTTTCCATGAGTGCATCAAACATGTCAATAATTATGGAGTGCGACGTGGTCCTGGTATGTAGGACAACAAAACATCAGCTCATAACACTGCTGTGCTTGTGTGTGAGTAAGGACATTGAAATAATGACGTGTGATAGTGAACAGATGGTGAACAATTCCTCAAAATAAATTACACTTGTATTTAAAACAACCACACAACTAACACAATGCAAAACGCCATAGATGGCCTCATGAATAGCGTTAGTGTTGCGCTGTTATAAACTTTTAAGCAATGTATATTTGAACACAAACGGTGCATCAACAGACAATATAACCATACCCACAGGCAGATATTATTTATCCTCTGTGGGAAAAAAAAAACAACTAATATTACGACAGCTCACTGAGTCACTTTCAGTAATCGTGAAACTCATCTTTGTTTGTGTCAGTATGGCATGATTATACTGCCCCCAGTGGCTAAGTCAAGCAAACCAGAAGGAACAACACAATGTCCATTGAACTGAAGCAAAAAATGTGGCAAAAACTATTTATTTCTTTCCACTTTATTTAAATATGTCATGACTGTAATTTTTTTGTGTAAGTACAATATCACAGAGTGCTATTTTCCTTATTGAAAAACACCACACAACATCACTTGTTGTTGTTTTTTTTTGGGGGGGGGGGGGGGGGAGGCTGGAATGGATTAATGGCATTTCCTTTCATTTCAAAGGCAAAGGGTGATTTGAGATACGAGTGTGGTAACAGAATGAATCAAACTTGTATCTCAAGGCACCACTGTCGTTGGGAGAAATATATTGTAGCATAATCCTGGGCAAGCCGAAAGGAAACGAAGAAGAACGGCGTGCGTGTGATACTTTGCCCACCTCCAACATGCAATATGCTCACTTCAAATTAAAAGAGCATCTGTATTTTTTTGTAGTTTATAGGTCATGTGTGCATGTATTTGAGTCTTTGCCAAATACACTGCGGGCCATTTTGGAGCTCAGGCCTGCTGCGTCTGGACGCCACTCGATGCTGTTTTGCCCGCGGCCGTTTGTACTCACCCTGTGACCGATGCTTGCAATTCGTCAAAGTCAGCTACAGTCAACCCCATCACGATGAAATACTGTGTGTGTGTGTGTGTGTGCGTGTAAAAGTTCAAATTAAATGATATTTAGGATAATATTAAATAGGGTGTTAATATTCTTGCAAGAATTGGAAAAAAATAAATAAAATGCATACAGCCAAAGCTGTGTACACGGTGAGTATTCAAAGAAGACTTATCTGAGCTTGTCTTTGAAACATTTGTAAGTCAAACCTAACCACAAACATAACAGGCTAATTCACAGGTGTCAAACTCAAGGCTCGGGGGGCCAGATCGGGCCCACCAGATCATTT